>NC_133406.1:29082500-29382500 GCF_049350105.2 Macaca mulatta
GCCTGCTCCAGCCCAGACTCAGACACAGACCCACAAACCAGTCCAGAATCCACTACAGACTCCATCACAGTCTTCAAAACAGCCGCCACCGTCAATTAGGCTGCCTTCAGCTCAAACACCTAATGGCACAGATTACGTAGCCTCAGGAAAATCCATCCAGACCCCACAGTCACATGGCACTCTGACAGCTGAATTATGGGATAACAAGGTGGCCCCACCAGCTGTGCTGAATGATATCTCTAAGAAATGTAAGTTACAAAAGAGAAGTGAGGGGTGGGGAATGGCATGGGAATACTGAGGTTTCTGTTCAATTTTATTTATGTACTCATTAAGTGTTTTCTAGCCATCTCATTTTTTTATTGTAGGAAAAAGTAATAGTAATCCTCTCTTAACTTTCTTAAAATTTTTGTTTTAAGCATGTTTAACAAGCATATTATATTTTATGGAAATAATTTTGTGTTGATGAGAAAATAATAGGCAATGTTTGGGGGAGACTTGTACATGCATACCTCATTTGATTACACTTTGTGGACACTGCATTTTTAAAAATTAAAAGTTCATGGTAACTGCGTCAAGCAAGTCTTCTGGTGTCATTTTTCCAACAGCATGTGCTCATTTCATGTTCTGTGTCACATTTTGGTCATTCTTGGAATGTGTCAAATTTTTCATCATTTATCTGTTATGGTGGTCGGTTATCTTTGATACTGTAATTGTTTTAGGGTACCGTGAACACCCAAATAAGATGGTGAACTTAATTGATAAGTGTTTTGTGTGTTCTGACCACTCCATTGACCAGCTGTACCCTGGTCTCTACCTCTCCTGGACCTCCCCATTCTTTAAGAACACAACAGTATTGAAATTAGGCCAATTAATAACCCTCTAGTGGCTTTTAAGTGTTCAAGTGGATGGAAGAGTCATGTACGTCTGACTTTAAATCAAAAGCTGGAAATGATTAAGCTCAGTGAAGAAGGCATGGTGAAAGCCAAGATAGGTCAAAAGTTAAGTGCTACTTCAGTAATCAATACTAATGATAAGAAAGTAAAACAGTCTTATTGCTGATACAGAGTTTTAGTGGTCTGGGTAGCAGGTCAGTCCAGCCACACCATTCCCTTAACCCAAAGCCTAATCCGAAGCAAGACCCCCATCTCTGTTTAATTCTGTGATGCCTGAGAGAGGTGAGGAAGCTGCCAAAGAAAAGTTTGAACCTAGCAGAGGTTGGTTCAGGAAGTTTAAGGAAAGCAGCCACCTCTATCACATTAAAGTGCAAGGTAAAGCAGCAAGTTATCCAGAAGATCCAAAACTGAGATAATTGATGAAGGGGGCTACATTAAATAATAAATTTTTAATGTAGACGAAACAGCATTCTATTGGAAGAAGATGCCATCTAGGCCTTTCATGACTAGAGAGGAGAAGTCAATGCCTGGCTTAAAAGGACAGGCTGACTCCCTTGTTAAGGGCTAATTTATCTGGTGACTTGCAGCTGAAGCCGGTGCTCATTTACCATGTTTGAAATCCTAGAGCCCTTAAAAATTATACTAAATCTACTCTGCCTGTATTCTAGAAATGTAACAACAAAGCCTAGATGACATCACATCTGTTTACAAAATGGCATACCTAATTTTTTTTTTTTTTTTTTTTTGAGACAGAGTTTCACTCTTGTCACCTAGGCTGGAGTACAGTGCAGTGGCGCGATCTTGGCTCACTGCAACCTCCACCTCCTGGGTTCAAGCAGTTCCCCCTGCCTCAGCCTCCTGAGTATCTGGGACTACAGGCACACGTCGCCCTGCCTGGCTAATTTTGTATTTTTTGTAGAGACAAGGTTTTGCCATGTTGGCCAGGTTGGTCTCGAACCCCTGACTTCAGGTGATCCACCCACCTCAGCCTCCCAAAGTGCTGTAATTACAGGTATGAGCCACCATGCCCAGCCCATACCTATTATTTTTAAGCCCATTGTTGAGACCTACTGCTCAGGGGGAAAAATGCTCAAAAGCTTTCCTTCAAAATATAAGCTTGTTGACAAGGCATCTGGAAACCCTAGAATTGTGATGAAGGTAATACAGGAAGATTTATGTTGTTTTCATGCCTTCCAACATGGCATCCATTCTGCAGCCCATGGATCAAGGAGCATTTAGACTTTCAAGTCTTGTTATTTAAGAAATACATTTTCTAAGGCTACAGCTTCCATAGACAGTGATTCCTCTGATAGATCTGGGCAAAGAAATTTGAAAACCATGTGGAAAGGATTTACCATTCTAGACTCCTTTGAGAACATTAGTGATTCATGGAAGGATTTCACAATATCAACATTAATAGGAGTTTGGAAGAAATTGATTGTAACTCTCACGGATGACTCGGAGGAATTCAAGACATCAGTGGAGGAAATAACTCTGACGCAAAGAAAGTTGTTTCTTGTGATGAAATCTCCTGGTGAAGATGCTGTGAACTTTGTCGAAATGACAGCAAAGGATCTAGAATATTACATAAACTTAGTTGATTAAACAGCAATGGGATTTGAGACTATTGACTCCAGTTCTGAAAGAAGTTCTACCGTATGGGTAAACAGTATCACATACTACAGAGAAGTCATTCATGAAAGGAATAGTCAATGTTACAAACTTCATTGTTGTCTTATTTTAAGTAATGCCACAGCCATGCTAGCTTTCAGCAAACACCATCCTGGTTAGTTAGCAGCCATCGACGTCTCCACTGGCAGGACTCCACCAGCAAAAAAATTACGATTCAAAGACTAACATGATGATTAGCTTCTTTTTTAGTGGTAGTTTTTTTTTTTTTTTAATTAAGGTATGTACCTTTTTAAAGACATGATGCTATTACATATTAGACTGTAGTATAATGGAAACAGAACTTTTGATATGCACTAGGAAACCAGAAAATTAGTGTGACTTGCTTTATTGCAGTACTTGCTTTATTGTAGTGGTGTGGAACTGAACCCACAATGTTTCTGAGGTATGCCTGTATGTTGATACATAATCTTTGTAAAGTGTGATTTGAAAAGTGATTGTTTTATTGGCTGGCTAGTAATAGCCAAACAATAGGAGATTAAGGAAAGGGTTAAATGAGTTAGAGATTATTAGACTCTAAATCTTAATCGTGTTTCCTATGGCTTCTTCTTTCCAGTAGGTCCCATTAGTCCACCACAGCCACCTTCAGTCAGTGCATGGAATAAGCCCTTAACATCGTTTGGATCAGCTGCTTCATCAGAGGTAGGAATAGGCTTTTAACAGCATTGGTGGGGTCAGCGTGCTGGGTTTTCCCTAGCACTTCAGTGTGGCCGGGTGTGGTGGCTTATACCTGTAATCCTAGCATGGTGGGAGGATTGCTTGAGTCCAGGAGTTTGAGACCAGCCTGGGCAACATAGTGAGACCCGCCTGGGCAATGTAGGAAAACTCTGTCTCTACATACAAAACAAAAAATCGCCGGTTGTGGTGGCATGTGCTTTTGTAGTCTAAGCTACTCTGGAGGTGAGGTTGGACTATCACTTGAGCCTGGGAGGTCAAGGCTACAGTAAAGTTATAACTGTGCCACTGTACTCCAGCCTAGGTGATAGAGCAAGACCCCATCTGGAAAGCAAAACAAAACTTATAACATGCCTCAGAATTAACCTGGAGGGCAATTAAAACTTAAGATTGCTGAGCCCCATGCCCATAGTTCATGACTTACTAGGTCTGGGTTGAGGTTTGAATACTTTGGCTGCTACATCTTTACATTTATAAGATGTGTCACTTTTAGGCATTAAACACTTGTTTTCAATTTAGTCTCAAAGATTTTAATGATACAGAAAATAAAAGTGCAGTTATTGTTTTCTGGACTTTTCTCCCATATTTCTATCTTGAGGACTTAAGTAATATAAGTATTTAGAAACTGTTTATAGCAGATTGTTATTCTAACATAATTTCTCAAATGTGATACTGGTAAATGACTGTTAGGGGTCAGTGATTCTTCATTCATTCATTGAACGAAAATTTATTAAGCACTCACACTATTCTAGGTAGTGTTCTAACCTGTGGGCTTACAAAACTGGTACTAAAAACAGTCAGAAAGCCCTACCCTCATGGAACTTCCATTGTCCTGTGAGGAGAAAGCACTAATAAAAAAACATATTGTGTGTTTAATGGTGATCAGCACTGTGGAGAAAAACAAAGCAGGGAAGGTACATAAGGAATTTTCCATGGTTCACAAAGACAGTTTAGGGTGACCACAAAAGCCTACTTAGATAATGCTTGAGTTAAAGACTTGAAGGAGATAAGAGAGCATGCTATTCGAATGTCTGAGGAAAGGAGATACCAGGTTCAGATTGTAGCAAATACGAATGCCATGAGACAGCAGCACGCTTGGTTTGTTTGAGGAAGTTCAGGAAAGTCCATGTGGCTGGAGTGAAATAAGAGATGGAAAGAGAATAGATGAAGTTGGAGGTCACACCTGAGTAGCAGGTGGATCCTACAGGGCCTATGGAAGAGGTAGGAAGACATTGGAGGATGTTGAGCAAGGAGTGACAGGATCTGACTTCTAAAATTATTCTGGGTGGTCTGTGAAAAATAATCCATAGGTGGCAAGAGTAGAAGTTAGAATATTACAATAATCAAATGATGATAGCTTAAAACCTGGGAAGTGGCATGAAAGGTCATGAGAAATAGTTAGTTTCTGAGTATTTTGAAGATTAAGCTGACAAGATTTACTAAAATGTTAAATGGGGTATGAAAAGGGACAGAGGAGTCAAAGTTAGCACCAAAATTTTGGGGTTGAACAGTAGGAAATACTAGAATTTTCAGTAACTGAGATTGGAACGTTCTAAATGGATCCGGTTCGGGGTGAAGATAAGAAGTTCAGTTTTTGACATGTTAGATTTAAGATGCTTATTATATCTCTTAGTGGAAATGTCAGGTAGTTGGATATGAGTCTGTAGTTCAGAAGAGTTCATCTAGTTTGAAGATAACGAATTTGAAATTGTTAGCATATAGATGATGTTTAAAGTGATAGAATTGTATAAGGTTACCAAGGGAGAATGAGAGTAGTTAGAAAAGAGAGTCAAAAATTAAGTCTTGGGGCTTTCTGACTCCAGGAAATGTAGGAATTAGAGAAGCTAAGTGATTAGAGAAGTATCCTAAAAGGCAAGTGAAAGATAAGTTCAAAGAAGGAATAGATTAAGTGTGTCAGATGGCTGCTGGCAGGTCAATTAATATAAGTGTTCAATTGATAGTTGGAGTTATATGATGGTCACTGATGACTTTGATAAGAACATTATTGGTAGAGTAGTAGGGATGAAAGCCTGGATGAAAGAGTGAGTTTAAGAGAAAATGAAAGGAAAGATGAGTACCATTTTCTCTCCATATCTGTGGAGATTGATTTTCACCACCATAATAAACCAAAACCCAGGGATGCTCAAGTCTCATATAAAATGAAGCAGTATTTTCATATAACCTATTCACAACCTCCCTGTGTACTTTAAATCATCTCTAGATTAATTATATACCTAATACAATGTAAATGCTATGTAAATTGTTGTTACACTATATTATTTAGGGAATAATGACAAGAAAGAACAGTCTGTTCTTGTGTAGTACTGACACAACCATTTATTATTTTTTTCTGAATATTTTCCATCCATACTGGGTTGAATCCACAGATGTGGAACCTGCAAATAAGGAGAGCCAACTGTATACGAATGTCGTTTTGCTATAAAGGAGTACAGAAAAAAAAATAGGGCAGTAGAAGAAAATATAGTTGAGATTTTAATTTTTTTATTTTAATTTTTGTATAGCCTATAGGTGCTGAAAGAATTTTTTTTCGTTAAAGAAGTCTTCCTGCTACTTCTGTCTCCACTCCAGTTTTCTGACTTAGTAGGTCTAGAATAGACTTCATCATCTGTTTTGATGTTACAGATTCTTCAGAGAACTCTGTACAGCTCAAGAGTCACTGCATTCAATATTTAAGAGTTTCAGTTTAGTAATTTTTCTTCTGCATGTTGGTATTAGCATTATGATTAGTCATAGAGAGCATTTCAGGATTTTTCATGCTGGTATGAAGGACAGAGTGGAAGATTGTTTCCCAACTGCAAGATTTTTCTTGCAGGCATTCTACAAGTTTACAGTGATAAATGGGTGTTTACACTTACCTTCAGTCAGTGGTGGAGCAAGATATTTTAGTGGTGTCTCATTTTTCTCTCATACTTTTTTCTTCATTGTCTTTATGTTCTTTATGTTTTCTATATAGAAGTTGATTTTTTGTGAATGTCATACATTATTTTGGAGTTTTTCCTCATGATAAAATTTTGTGTTAGCAAAGCTGATATTTCATAGGATGGAAAGAATTCCCTAATGGACTTTTTCTTGGATTATTCTGGTGAAATAGAGCTCTTAATGATTATTTTACTTAAAGTTATCAATGTTAGTTACACCAACTAGCCTTACAAAGACTTGATATTATAATATTGTCTAAACTTTTATCATTCTTTGTATTATGTATTTTTCATAAACACTTTCATTTCAAAGGATATAACATTCTCTAATAGTCATTAACTTGACAGTTATTTTTCTGTTTTTCTACTCATTTAAATATGTACAAGTTCTTAACATTTTTGTACATACAGTTAATAACCTTCACAATCTACTTCATTTTCTTTTCTAATACTAACTGTACACTTAAGCTTAACTGACTGTAGAATTTCAACATTGACTAAAGCAAAGAAATTTTTATTCTAATTTACGTCAGTATTTTCCAATACATTCATGCGTTGCTTAACAACAGAGATATATCCTGAGAAATGGGTCATTGTGTGAACATCAGAGTCTACTTAGACAAACCTGGATGGTATAGCCTATGGCTCCTAGGCTACAAACCTATACAGCTTATTACTATACTGAATATTGTAGGCAGTTGTAACACAATGGTAAGTATTTGTATTTCTAAGCATAGAAAAAGGTACAGTAAAAATATGATATTATAATCTTATGGAACCACCCTTGTATATGTGGTCCATCGTTAGCTAAACATCATCATTATATGGCACATGACTGTATTTGAAGGTGACTATTTAGATATTAAAAATAAATCTGAATTACATGCCTTGTTCATACTCTTGACATTATATCCTGGTAGATATAACATTAACCTTATGTAGTAATTGACCATGCTAGGTTTGGGAATGCCAAAATTGACATGGAGTAGTGATTCAATTATTAAAAGAAGCTTTAGTTGAATTTTGACACTAGTTTTGTTTTTTTTTTTTTTTTTTTTGTCTTTTCATGAAAAGATTAATTGTAGCAAAGCCCTAGGTCACCTAACCTCCTGCTTGTCTGTCTTCTACAACTGTTCCCCATACCTGCTATGCTTCAGCCTCACTGACCTTTTTTTGTTCTTGATGTTTACCCTAGGTATGTGGTCTCCCTAAACTCTTTCCACTGATCTTGTCTTCTCATTCAATGTCAGTGTGTCCTCCTCAGGGGCTTTCTGTGTCTACCAGTCTAGTAGCTGGTCTCTTAACCCTTTTTGCATATTGCTTATCTGACTTTTCAGTTCTTTATTTGCTTTCCCTGCTAGAATGCAAATTGTGCAGTTAGACTGATTAGCACATCTGATTAGCACAAAGAAGGTGCTCAACAAATTAGCTGGGGTTTTTTTGTTTGTTTGTTTGTTTGTTTGTTTGTTTTTGAGACGGTCTCGCTTTGTCGCCCAGGCTGAAGTGCAGTGGCACAACCTAGGCTCACTGCAACTTGCGCCTCCTGGGTTCAGGTGATTCTCCTGCATCAGCCTCCTGAGTAGCTGCGATTACAGGCACATGCCACCACACCTAGCTAATTTTTGTGTTTAGTAGATACAGAGTTTCACCATGTTGGTCAGGCTGCTCTCAAACTCCTGATCTCATGATCCGCCCACCTTGGCCTCGAAAAGTGCTAGGATTGCAGGTGTGAGCCACCATGCCCGGCCCAAATTAACTGTTTAATTGGTGGATTGATTGCTTAGATGTGTGCTCTACGTTACCAGTCGCAAAGTTTGTATTATATTTCTTAAATTTCATTTTCAAAGCAGACTTCTGAGAAGCAGGTGACACTCAACTACTGTCTTTTATTTCCAGTTCATTCATCTGTTTGTTGGTAGTGGTGTCTTTGTGTGTTACTTTTACGATTGTTTTAAATGAGGAAACAGCTTGAAGCTGTGCTTTGCCCATGATCACACTCAGGAGAGCCAGGACTTTAAAAACTTCAGTCTTATGCGAGTTTCATTTTTCAGTTGTTCAGATAAACAAGAGTTAAGAGAAAATTCTCCTAAAATATAATTAACGTCAGTCTCAGTTAATATGTAGATTGCCTTAAACCTTCTATTGTACTTAAACTATATAGTACTTCATAAATCAGTCACATCTGAACTATGCTTTGCAAGCAAGTTTTAAAATATTCTTTTACTAGGGAACGAAGAATGGTCAAGAAAGTGGACTTGAAATTGGAGCTGATACAATTCAGTTTGGTGCTCCAGCTTCAAATGGAAATGAAAATGAAGTTGTTCCTGTGCTTTCGGAAAAATCTGCTGACAAGATACCTGAACCTAAAGAACAGCGGCAGAAGCAGCCACGGGCAGGACCTATCAAAGCCCAGAAGGTAAATATACTTTATAATCCA
Organism: Macaca mulatta; assembly: GCF_049350105.2. Lineage (NCBI taxonomy): Eukaryota > Metazoa > Chordata > Mammalia > Primates > Cercopithecidae > Macaca > Macaca mulatta. The sequence continues at coordinate 29,091,134 of NC_133406.1, forward strand.
GATAAAATTTTATGAAGGCCAATAACATGAAGAGCAAATAATAGTTTTAAAATTGAACTTAGTTTTAATGAATATCTTTGATCATGATGCAATGATGAAAGATATTCATTTATCATAAACATAGTTTTATCATAAACATTTGACTTTAGCTTCCAGATTTGAGTCCAGTAGAAAACAAAGAACATAAACCTGGTCCCATTGGAAAGGAACGTTCATTAAAAAATAGAAAAGTAAAAGATGCCCAACAGGTGGAGCCAGAAGGACAAGAGAAACCAAGCCCAGCTACAGTCAGAAGCACAGATCCTGTCACGACAAAGGAAGCTAAAGCAGTCTCAGAAATGTCTGCTGAAATAGGAACAATGATCTCGGTATCATCTGCAGAATATGGTACTAATGCAAAGGTAAGCCACATGTAGGGATTTCCAGTTCAGTAGATGCAAACCATGTCTAAAATGAATGAGAAGAACAGCAACAGTCTGCTTTTTTTTTTTCCTGCTGAGGCATATAACTCTAGAGGTTATTTCTACAAAGAAGATTTTATTTCCTAGTATGCATATGTAATCTAAAGAAATTCTTTATAGCAAATTATATTTCTTTTTGAGGAAACTTACTCTAAATTCTGGACTATTTGAGTAGTTTAAAGTGAAAAACATCTACACAAAATCGGAATACTTTGAAAGATGGCTCTATATCACTTTTAATATAAATAAAATTACTGTGGAACTTTATCTTGCCCACTGGTGACATTCTAAAGTCAGGCAGACTTTTAGTAACTCCAGTATAGTCAGTTTTCTTTCATAGTTGGAACAGATAACTGTTTCTTTGGTTGAGCACTAGAGGCTGTTAACTCACATTTAGGAGCCACATTGAATGAAACATGTATCTAAAAATACTCATTAAGACAAGATATGTTGATTAACTATGGGAACTGACACTTGTGGGAATAGCAAACCTATCTGCCATTTTATGTTGACTCTGGGACATAAACTCACTGAGAAAAAAGTTACATGCAATTTTTTATATTATCTGAATATTATTCTCTTTTTAATTGCCATACAACTGAAATCATATAAATAATAGCTTATGTGGTCCTACTCTGCCATATTTCAAAATGAGATTTGTGACAGGAAATAAGGCATATACCCTAAAACCTAAGTAATTGCAACAACTAAGATCTTAGTAATTGATAGTGAGCTATAGAATGAACATGGGTAATAACCCACAGAAATAAATATTTGGTACTATTGACAGAGTCTCCTAGTACTAAATGTACAAGAATGCAGCAGTAGTTGAAATGCTGTCATTTTGGTGGTGAGTCTGTGTCATATTATTCCATTGTTAGTTAATTAATTGAATGAGTTGAGTCTTAAAGTCTGCTGTCTTCTCCTGCTTTCTTCCAGAACAACTTTACAACTATTAGGCTGTCATTAGAAAGTGAGCAATTTGGCCAGGTGTGGTGGCTCATGCTAGTAATCTCTGCACTTTGGTGGACTGAGGCAGGCAGATCACTTGAGACCAGGAGTTCGAGACCAGCCTGGCCAACATGGCAAAACCCCATCTCTACTAAAAATACAAAAATTAAGTAGGCATGGTGGCTCATTCCTGTAATCCCAGCTACTTCAGTGACTGAGGCACGAGAATCACTTGAGCCTGGAAGGCAGAAGTTGCAGTGAGCTGAGATCATGCCACTGCACTCCAGCCCGCATGATAGCGAGACTCAAAAAAAAAAAAAAAAGTGAGCAATTAATTCAGTTTAAAATGTATTTTCTTTTTCTATTACTACTTCGCAGGAGTCTGTAACAGACTATACTACACCCTCTTCTTCTCTGCCTAACACTGTGGCTACTAATAACACAAAGATGGAGGATACTTTGGTTAATAATGTAAGTAATCAGTTTGAGATGTGGCAAGTTTGGATTGGAACCTGGCTATTACTATCTAGTACATTATTTCATGTTTTATTTACTGTAGCGATCAATATTTAGCTCAGGGAAAGAGTTGGTAGTAAATCTGTTTTTAGGAGCGCTGTAATATAATTAGTAAAAGTAATCAAAGCTGAGTTTTTTTATTTTTCCTCTGAAAGCCATCTGCTTTCCATTTAAGATGAAGGTTTGGGGTGTGCGGGCTTGGTTTCATATAAATACTAATCTTATTAACCTGGTATTGGTAAGAAGTTGTTTTAGCTCTCACATTTTACAAATTCAACATGAATGGTTGGTGATTTTGTTTTCTTATATAAAACCTTTTTATAATTAAGTGAAACTTAACTTATTTGAGATGACTAAAATTAGAATTAAAAGACAACTATAGAATTCCCAAAGAATCAAGTATGTCTTTAAAAAAGAAAAAATACCAATGTGTTAACAACATTCCTTTTGTGTAGATTGAGCTATAATGTGTTGTATACATAAGTACACCAAACACTCTGAGATGCTCTAATATAAGGTGATGTTAAGTCATGTTGTAACTTAGGACCTAGTTTTCTAGAGCAACCATGTTACTAATATAGTTGAAAGTTGTGTTTAAAAGTCTGTACAGTTCATCATTTTGCTTAGTTCACTTACTGACAGATGAAAAATTGTTAGCCCAGAAACATTAGGTAGCTTGCCATAGTTGTACAGTGTCATTTATTTAGAAGAACATTTTAAAAGTTATTTGCATGGTCCTTATTTTGGAGAGCAGGTGTGATGGAAATTTGGTTAGTGCTCTCTGTTTTAAATATAACCTTCTATAATAAGCAAAGGGTATCAGACTAAAATGTTGATCATCCTTTTTAAAAAAAATCTTTTACAGATAACTATTTAAAGGTCTGTCACAAAGAGCTTTAACTATCACTTTGAGTACAAAAATCTTTATTATCTTCTTTCTTTTTTTCTATGCTTTCTATTCTTCCCTCTAGCATCAAGTATATGGAATTTTAGAAAGGTGAGCTGCATTAGGGGTCACTTGATCCAATTTTTGTAGTTCAGCTGAAGGACTGTACTAAATATGTAGCTGAGAAAAGGAATAGAAAGGAGTGAGTCACACATTTTTTTCTTGGTGTTGAGAGCTCTCTAGGAGCTGATTAATGTGATTTGTTCAACTTTCCTCCCCACCCCACCCACCCCCCACTTTTTAAAATGAGAGTGGTTTAAATATATATGTATATATATATTTTTTTTTCTTTTTTTAACTCCTTATACCTCCTGTGAAAAATAATGGAAGACTTGGGAAGGAAGAAAAGACTTCCTTTCAGTTTAAGCAGTTTAAGTGCTGTGCTGTCACTGTCTAGATTATGAAATATTCAATCAGTAAAATCTCAATAAAGTTTAATTATACTTTGTGTCTTTTCTCATTTTTAAAAATATATAGAATATTTCTACGATATTGGTTTTTAAAGTATATGATGCTTTTTGCCAGACTACCCTCTGAAAATGATTTATAAAATATGAATAAGGAAGAAAAAATTATTATTCTCAGAACCCTTAAAATTCACTGAAAATATCCAGATAAGCATTTTGATGGTTTCTGTGTGATCTATAAGGCTAATTAATTGAGCGACTTCTATACTGATAACTAGTGGAGGCAAGAGACCTAGTCTCATATATAGGTGAATAGTCTGCATGCAATTGTTAGCAGTGTAGCCAGTGTATATTTGAACACAGAAAGATCAGTTTGGGTCAGGGAGCATTATAAATGGTCATCAGTTTCAAAGGATTTCACAGTGTTGCTTACTTGTGCCAAGTGTGTTGGTGATTCTGAACTCAATGTCGAGTTAAAAACAAATGTCCTACATGGGAAAAAATTTAGGACCTCTTGAGATGTCCTTTTTTCTTTCACTTATCTGTTTGGGGGTTCCATTTTGTACATAGAACTTTTGTCTTTTTAAATTATACTTGAAAATGGCTTATTTCTCTTATTGGGGCTTAATACACTTTTTTTATGGTCTTAACTGATACATGTTGGTTAGTAGTATTAATAGTATAGTCATCTTGTATCTTGAATGCCTTGAAGATTAAATGCAGGTGGCATTTTGGATTATCATAGCACAGCTGCTTTCAACATGTATGAAAGAATCTCCATTAGGTAGTCCATAGTATCACAAAGTAATTACCTTAAAACTCTCAAGCATCCCAGTTATTTTTACTGAACAACTGAATGAACCATCCAAAACGTAATACATAATAAAGTCCCAAGATCCAGAGATAAAGGCAGTGAGTTTCTAATATCTTAGAGTTTCTAACAATATTTGCCGTAATTTTATTACTATAGCAGAACAGTTTTATTATAATGAGGTGGTGCTAATAGTCCATACTTTCTTCCCAAGATTACTTTTGTTCTTGAATCTTGTTATAAAAAAGTTTACCGTATTGCAGGAAAGAGATTAATGTTTTATATTTTTGCTGTCATGTTAAATACTTTTGGTTGGAGCCAGTAGATGCCCTATATATGGTGAAGGTTTTATTCCTTAGAGCTTTGCTAAGCAGCCTGTAGACCAGCAGCATCAGCATCACCTGGCAACTTGTTTGAAACCCAGCATTTCAGGCCTTAGCATAGACCAATTGAATCAAAATCTGCATTTTATCAGCATCCTCAGGTGATTTATGTACATATTAAAATATGAGAAGCACTGCCTTCTGAGTATACACCTTATATCTGGTGCAGACTCTCTGCCAGTTTACGTATGAAAAGACAGATAATAATTTCCCTTCAGAAGTTTTATCTGAGATATCCTTAATTACCAACTACTATAAACACAATGTGACTCTTAAATAATCACATATTTCTGTTAGCTCTGATGAAAATTAAACACTACCCTTAGAACACCTTAGCATTGTCTTTAATGGGGCTGTCATAGTAGACACATAGTTAGATTGTGATATGTGTTGCCTACCTTTTCAGGTGCCCCTGCCCAACACCCTTCCCCTCCCTAAGAGGGAGACTATACAACAGAGCTCCAGCCTAACTTCAGTTCCTCCCACTACTTTCAGCCTCACCTTCAAGGTATGTACAACATCCATCTCTAAGAGTCCTTAATTGTTGCATGCAAGGGTACATAAGTTAACAATATTCGTGTGGCATTTTTACTAGATTGATGTGGTAAGCAACAATACTAAGCTGAGGAATTAGAGTGCTATCAAATTATACCTTAAAGTTTTATTAGCTTCTGATACCACTAAGTGGTGATGTGATATCCTCATATTTAAAATGAGACCTATTATGCTTGTGAATTTTTTCTTAAAAATATAGGAGAGTATTTTTCCATGTTTGTGTTAAGTTCCTCCCAGATATCTTAATAATTTTTGGATATATGGGTTTGTATACAAAAAATGCAATCTTATAATTTCATGTTTTTATGATTGTGACCAAAATATTAAGTACTGATAATAGTAAGAATGTTGTTTGTCTTCGCTGTAAGTTATGTGTGAATCGAATGAATATTATATGATTATTTTATGGGAAGATAATTAACACGTATGCTTTATAAATGACATCAGAAGATTTTCAGTTGATGTTTTTTGGATAATTAATAAGAAGGGAAAAGAGATTCAGCACTTTTTGATGTCAAAATGTTTTGGCTTTTTTTAATCTATTGTAATTTTGAGCTATGTTAATGATTTTTTTACAGTTGTGTTGTTTGAGAGTGTTTTAAATCAGTTCATCTTTGGAGTAGTCAGTCGTTTAAAAAAGTGCAAACATGGAATTAAAGGAGGTTTTTTTTAATAAAAATTTTTTTTAATAGAGATGGGGTTTCGCCATATTGCCCAGGTTGGTCTTGAACTCTGGGCTCCAGCAATCCACCTGCCTCAGCCTCCCAAAGTATTGGAATTACAGGTGTGAACCACCACACCTGACCAAGGGAAGATTTTTTTAAGTCTATTTATCTCATTGGTGTCCTTTGTTCATAATCCAGGCAAGTCCTTAATCTCTAATATGGTAGGGCTTCCTGATGTTGCACTGGTTGACAATCTCTTTGATGGTCTTCAGTTGGGATCACAGGAACTTTGTTATTTTACAGTGTGGCCAGTATTCATTTTGGACTCATACTACTTTTGTCCCCTTATCTTCTCCCCTCTCTGCCCAACTTCTTTGTAAGAGGCTTAGCAAATGTAAGTTTGAGGTCGTAAAATTTTATAAGACAACAGCTTCTGCTTTGTGCCATCCCTGTCTTTGCCCAGTCTTTACTGTTTACTGCCAATTCCTGTTCAGCCTTTTCTGTTGTCTTTTGGCTTGAATGATTGTCTCAATCTGCGTTCCTTATTTAGTCTTACTTATATGGTTTTTGTCATTACACTAGCAAGGTAATAATCTAATTTCACATAAGCAAATATAGTGTCATCTTTAATTATTTTTAAGCCAGTATTTATTTTGTTAGAATACCTATTCAACTTTGCCTTTCACTCATGCTTTTAACATTCCAAGAAGAAATATATACACTGAGAATTAAATTTAAATCAAATTGCATTAGCTTAAAACCTCTGATTTCTTTATTTTTTACTTCCTCTGCCATGTCCTTTTTATTGTAGTAATATATAAAGCATAGAAAAGTTATATTACGTAGTAAATTCTTACTTATTATCAGTGGGTTCATGGAAACTGCAACTTTAAGCAAAACAGTGTACAATGGATCCATAGAATAGCATCATTTGGTTCAGTGCCACTTGTTCTAAAGTTTATGAGAAAAAATATTGATTATACATTGTTGTGCTTAAAGTCACAGTTTCCAAGAACCTATTGACAATGTTAATTTTTTATGGACATCATTGACAGAATATGAAAAAATGAGTATAGTTAACTAATTGTACTTTTAGTTTCACTGAATTTCCAAAAATATAAACTTTAAATTATCTTTCTGCTTAAGGAATGGAATCAAATCAAACTGTGGCCTGTATACATACATGTGGCCTATATGTTATGTAAGTTTGATTAGCTATAACTTAATTTATATGTTCTTAGTAAAACAAAATTGGCATGAAAGACATTGTACTCTGTCAACTTGCCCTAAACCACAAAATCTCAGATGGTCCAGGTAAATTACGTTATAGCTTACTTCCTAAATTCCCCCAAGACTTTTATTTTAAAATAAAACACATTTGAAATCAACCAGGTGATTTTGAGAAAAAGAAAAGATTTTAGATTTTTCTCAAATATAAAAGTGTTCTATATTTTAAATATCCAATGATAACAATTAGTCTTAAGAAAAGGTTAAATTATGAATAGTGTGTTTTTAAAGGAAGGCAGGGTAAATTATGTACTATTTCTCAAAAACCTTTTTTTTTTTTTTTTTGGAGATGGAGCCTCATTCTGTCGCCCAGGCTAGAGTGCAGTGGCACGATCTCAGCTCACTGCAGACTCCGCCTCCTGGGTTCACACAATTCCCCTGCCTCAGCCTCCTGAGTAGCTGGGATTATAGGCGCACACCACCACGCCCAGCTAATTTTTTTTGTATTTTTAGTAGAGACGGGGTTTCATTATGTTGGCCAGATTGGTCTCAAACTCCTGACCTCATGATCCACCCACCTCGGCCTCTCTAAGTGCTGGGATTACAGGCGTGAGCCACCATGCCCAGCCTCTATTTCTCAAAATTCTTATAACCAAAATAAAATTTTAGAAACTGATACTTTAAGGACCCACAAAGTGGTATTAAATATGTAACTTGAAAAAGTTCCTCTCACGTAAGTCATTGCAGCTGGATCTTACAGATTATGTTGGATATATACTGCATCTGAAATTTTAATATTAAAAACATTTATAAAATATCTCAATTTTATGTTCATTAGTGTTTTAGTTATAATATTATAAATATTGGGTTAAATTAAATGTTTTCAAAATAAATATATAATCTCTGTATTTACTTTTTTAAATGTGGCTACTAGAAAATTTAAAATTACATATTTGATCTGTACTTACATATGTATCTGTTGAAAACCACTGAATAGTGCTGCTCTAGATTGAAATAAGGCCATTTTCTGCCCTTTAAGAAACTAGGAGAAGAAAAGACACCTGAAACCAGGGGTCATAAATGCAAATGGTTACATCTGGTAGATGAAATGCTTGAGATCTAGATGTGAAACAAAAGCATTTCTACTGCACCCAAGCCTAAAACCTATCTTGTTACCTTGCCTTTTAAAACACTGTGAGCATGAAGCAGCCAACCAAAAGATGCCTGCCATTTGCCATTTAAGAAGCATTGGAGTAAAAAGAAACAATGGAGAGAATGGATATTTACTGGGAAGGGCCTTTCATTATTCACTGGTAGGGATAGGGGCTCATGTTTAAATGATACAGAAGCTGTGACTTTAAAGTACACTGACTTGTTTTCTAAAACCATCAACAAGTTATCTGTAGAAATATAACTAAGCCCCACTCTCACACTCCCAATTTGAGTAATGGAGCAAAGATAAAGAGGCAAATGGAAAGTCTGAAATCCCTAGGGTCTTAGGGTCTTAGATTTTCTTTAAATATCTTTGTGTGTGTGTGGTTTTTGAAAGATTATATTTGGCACTTAAATACTGATACATGTATATAAGTATGTATTTTGTGTATTAACATCATTTTTTTACTATAAGAAATGTCCATTTTATTGCAGATGGAGTCTGCACGCAAGGCATGGGAGAATTCTCCAAATGTAAGGGAAAAGGGGTCTCCAGTAACTTCCACAGCACCTCCAATTGCAACTGGAGTCAGCAGTAGTGCCAGTGGACCAAGCACTGCCAATTATAATTCGTTCTCAAGTGCATCCATGCCCCAGATTCCTGTTGCCTCAGTCACTCCTACAACATCACTATCAGGTAAAACTTTTTTGTACTCTTTCTTTAAATATCTTACATTATTTAACAATTTTTATGGTCTTTTCTTGTTTACCCAGCCCTCCCAAAAAAGTAGTATTCAGTATTCCCACCTCAGCCTCCCAAAGTGCTGGGATTACAGGCATGAGCCACAACGCCTGGCCAGTAATTGCTTTTTTTTTTTTTTGAGACGGAGTCTTGCTCTGTCGCCCAGGCTGGAGTGCAGTGGCGCAATCTTGGCTCACTGCAAGCTCCGCTTCCCGGGTTCATGCCATTCTCCTGCCTCAGCCTCCCGTGTAGCTGGGACTACAGGCGCCCACCACCGCACCCGGCTAATTTTTTGTATTTTTAGTAGAGACGGGGTTTCACCGTGTTAGCCAGGATGGTCTCGATCTCCTGACCTCGTGATCCGCCCGTCTCGGCTTCCCAAAGTGGTGGGATTACAGGCGTGAGCCACAACGCCTGGCCAGTAATTGCTTTTTAAAGTGTCATTTTCCTCTAAATTTTTCTAGGAAGTTCACCTTTTGATTGTCATTTTTTATGTATATACAACTAACTAGATCAGCTCAAAAATAACAGAGAATCACACCTTTTTTAAATGTTTCACAATCTGTGTCTAATTTGAAGGTGCTATTGGCCTAAACCTGTTGGGATAACATATTTTCTGGTAAAGAGTTAGGGATGGAGAATTTTCAGCCTCTGCTATTTGAGTGATGTAATCCATTGGATTTGGCTTTAGTTTGGTTTGGTTTTTGTTTTATTTTGTTTTTTATGAGAGTCCGTTGGTGCCCAAAGTTAGAAGGTGCTTTTCTTGTTCTTTTTCCTTAGGTTTTCTTAAATTTTCACTATTGCATAATCTTTTCACTGAACTTCATTATTTGGAGGCCTTACAGTTCAGGAAACACGGGTGTTTCCAAAATGCTTGACTCTAGAAAGTACACCCTTTTCCTTTTACCATATGTAGAACCAAGATTCTTCTGTTGAAAAAATAAAATTTAATTTCAAGTATTAATTTCTCAGTATTATCTGCTTCCAAAGCAGTAGGAAGCTCCTTTCCAGTGATATAAATTAATTTGACTCGTTCTCGTTCAATATTGCTTTTCAGTATTCCAACCCACCGTGCTATTTTTAGTTACCAAAAAGCTGGTCTTAGGGTTATACAAGTTATTTTGATATTGTCTGTAATCAGAAGTATGTATTAACACAAAACTCCCGTGATTCTACGCTGCATTAAAATTTTAAATCAAACTGTGTTCCAACTATATCTCTTTTCACTTTAAAACCCTTCCTAGCATTCCTCCACCACTCATTTGCCAAGGCATCTTCTCTTATGCTTACTAGACTAGCTTGAGCCCCAGTCTACTTGGAGATGGAGGGGTTAGTGAAGGTGGTGTGAAGGAAACAGGAGAGTGTGGTAGGAAGGTCTGGAAATAATGGTTCCTAGTTCTTTCTTTGGAACCCAACTAACTTGTTTCCCCAGGTCTAGATTTCCTACACTATGCTTGACTAGGATAATTTTTTAAACAAGGCCTTTGTTGCCTAGTCATCCTACTGGTAGATAATTACTAGAAGGATAGAAGCACTTGAATTTTGGTCCACTCTCAGGTGGAACATCATCTGAAGATAATGATAACTATACATTACTTTTTAATCAAATACCAGTATTGACATTTTGGGCCAGTAATACAGTCATAATAGCTCATTAATCAATAAAACTAATGGACCCTAACACCTAAGTTTTATAATTCTATTTACTTATTAAGTAGTTTATTTCATTTGTTTTAAAGATATTACTATCTACCAGGTGGTTTTGTTTTGTTTTTGTTTGTTTTTTTGGTTGTTTTTGGAGTTGTGTTTTTTGTTTTAAGAGATGATGTCTTGCTCTGTCACTCAGGCTGGAGTGTGGTGACGTCATCACTGTTCACTGCAGCCTCAAACTCCTGGGCTCAAGCAGTCCTTCCATCTCAGCCTCCCGAGTAGCTGGGACCACAGGCACCACCATGCCCAGCTAATTTTTTAATTTTGTGTGAGACAGGATCTTACAGTGTTCCCCAGGCTGGTCTTATACTCCTCCCCTCAACATGGGCCAGTTTTTACAGGAGAGAGAAATCCAGCCTTAAGTATATGTGGCATTTTAGGACCAGTTGAGATCTCTCAAGGCCCATGTATAGTCGTAATTATTTCTAAGGGATAGCACTTTTCCCTTTTGTGTCCTTGTATCTATGGTCATAAGTGAATGAAGCTCTTGATTATGTATCCTATTCTTCTTTGTGATGATTAAAAAACAAGTCGTTTCTGGCCAAACTATAACAGTTATATAGGCTCTCGGCCTCATTTTATGAATTTTGTGTTTTGTTTCTTGTTTTAATTTTCTATTGTTTACTGTTCCATATTTTCTAGTCATATTTGCATTTGGTGATAATTACTCTTTTGTTTTGTAAGCTACCTCATCTACTTTTGGCCTGAAGCAGTATATAAGTACGTGATGGGTAGAAACATTAATTTTGCAGTTTCTGGTTAGTACTGTGAGCAATAGCAACACTTTTAAATTTGTTCTGTTTTCCCTTTTATTTGCTTCCCCAAATATAGGAGCTGGTACATACACTACCTCTTCTTTGAGCACAAAATCTACAACCACATCAGACCCTCCAAATATTTGTAAAGTGAAACCTCAGCAGTTGCAGACAAGCAGCCTGCCTTCTGCAAGTCATTTTTCACAGTTAAGCTGTATGCCTTCCCTTATTGCCCAGCAACAACAGAGTCCACAAGTTTATGTGTCTCAGTCTGCAGCAGGTAATGTTTTTAGGCTTGAATATAAGGAATTTAGAAATTGAAGACTAAAATGCCTATTTTTGTCTCTTCTTAACCTTTCAGCTAAGCATAAGGCTTTTAAAGTACATTGCTGTAAATATTTAAATTCGTGTAATTCTTTTTTTTTTTTTTTTTGAGATGATGTCTGGCTCTGTTGCCCAAGCTGGATTGCAGTGGCACAGTCTTGACTCACTGCCACCTCCATCTCCCAGGCTCAAGTGATCCTCTCACCTCAGCCTCTCAAGTAGCTGGGACCACAGGAGCACACCACCATGCCCAGCTAATTTTTTTGTTTGTTTGTTTTGCATTTTTGGTCTAGACAGCATTTTTTTACCATGTTGTCCAGGCTGGCCTCGAACTCCTGAGCTCAAGTGATCCTCCTTCCTCAGCCTCCCAAAGTGCTGGAATTATAGGCGTGAGCCACCTCTCCCAGCCTAAATTGACATAATTCTTTTTAAAAGTGTCTTGGAAGATATAAGTGTACATACGTACTGTAGTAACAGTTTCTTAGCTAGGAATCTCATATGGATACACTTAACCTATCAGAGGTTAAGTGAGGGTATTCATTGCAGTATTATTTCTAATAATGACAAGTTAAAAACAATATATAGGCTGGACATGGTGGCTCATACCTATAATCCCAGCACTTCAAGAGGCCAAGGCAGAAGGATTGCTTGACCCTAGAAGTTCAGGACCAACCTGAGCAACATAGTGAGACCCCACGTCTACAAAAAAATTTTAAACATTAGCTGGATGTGGTGGCACATGCCTGTAGTTCCCGCTATTTGGGAGGCTGAGGTGAGAGAATCATTTGAGCCAGGTGATAATCATGCCACTGCATTCCAGCCTGGCAGAGTGAGACGCTGTCTCGTCATTATAATATGTGGAGTTCTGCAGAACATACTACTGTATGAAAACAGCAAGTCAACCAGGCACCATGGCTCATGCCTGTAATCCCAGCACTTTGGGAGGCTGAGGCGGGCAGATCACTTGAGGCCAGCAGTTCAAGAGCCACTTGGCCAACATGGTGAAACCACATCTCTACTAAAAATACAAAAATCTGGGCGTGGTGGCACACACCCAGCTGCTCAAGTGGCTGAGGCACAAGAATTACTTGAACCCAGGAGGTGGAGGTTGCAGTGAGCTGGGATCAATCGTGCCACTGCACTTCAGCCTGGGTGACAGAGCGAGACTGTTAAAAAAAAAAAAAAACAGCAAGTCACAAAGTAGTATGTACATACATAGAAATGTGTTTAGATTTGATACCAAACTTTTAAAATTAAATGTCAATCCTCTAAATATTTTGCTAGATTCTAGTAGGTAGGTTTAAAATTGGAGTAGAATTGCCAGTTCAATGGGTAGTTTCGTTTTCAATTTTAGTAGATTATGTGAAATTTTACCACTGACAAAATCTGAGTATCTATACCCCATTGGCAGTATATAAATTTTTTCTCATGCCTTCACAAGTACTAGTTACCTGTCTACTAGAAGTTTTCCATCTTTTCACGTTTGCCTCTTGTCACGTTTTTAGTTTTTCCATGGCTGTATTAATTTTCAGAGGGTGCACTTAATTTGGAATCTGCTACAAAACTTGGTCTTTATTTACTGTTTGGAAAATTCTGAAATTAGGACACTTATTACTGCTTGTTTTTCCTGACGGTCTACAGCTCAAATCCCAGCCTTCTATATGGACACAAGTCATTTATTTAATACCCAACATGCGCGATTGGCTCCACCATCCTTGGCTCAACAACAGGGTTTCCAACCAGGTCTCTCTCAGGTAATATCAAAGACTTCTTCCTTCCTATGTTTGTTCCTTCGCATTTCTGTGGTTATAATAGTTACCTTGGAACATAAATAATAGACTCTGAAATTACAAGCTACGCATGATTACCTTGATATTCTATAAGCAAAATTTTAAAATTTCCCCAAATTTACCAGAGCCTAATATTAACAATGTAGAATAAGTAGTGGGTTGAAAGGGAAATTTAGATGTTTACATTCAGTTTTGTTTTAAAATGGAGCTGATATATAGTATTCATCTTACTCTTTTCATGTCTCAAATTTTTATATTCCATTGTTAATGATTTATTTGTATGATGTTGATATATAATATGTTTACATACTTTTTCAATGCATTGCAGCCAACTTCAGTTCAGCAGATTCCAATCCCTATTTATGCACCACTGCAAGGGCAGCATCAAGCCCAACTGAGTTTGGGGGCTGGACCTGCTGTTTCCCAGGCTCAGGAATTGTTCAGCTCTTCACTTCAACCATATAGGTAAATGCTTTAAAAGTCACTTTTGTAGTGATGTTGAAAACATTGTAACTGCTGATCCTCCTTGCCGTAATCCATAACTGTTCCTTCCCAAAAAAACCTAGGATGACTCTGCTATAAACCACATTGGCTAGTTGAGCATGTTGATTATATGTCATGAACCTCAGCCTCTGGTAATTTCAACCATACCTTATTAAAGAAAGTCAGCCTTCAAAACCTTTTGAAGTAGTGAACAACAGCAACCCCAAAACTGTTAGAAATTATAGAAAATAGCTGCTTAAAGAACCTAAAAGTCTGTGTGCCTTCTGGCTACCAACAACTATATATATCTGAATCTCCTCTATGTACGAGCTGAGGCATGGCAGTTAACTACATTATGTTAGGGGGTATAGGACAGGGTGGAATATAACAGAACAGAGAGGGGTAGAATATCAAAGCATGGAAGTAATGGTGACAAATATGCTATGTAGTGAAGAAAGCATTTTTTCCAAAAATTCACTCAGATGCACTGTAAGTTACCTTTGCAATTAGGGAAATAATGAAAACTGATTTTTTTGAACTTTCCTTATATATGATAGCTATTCAGCCTTTCACATACATTAACTAAATTTAGTCTTCACACAGCCACCTGTGTGAAGAAGGTAAGTCCTCCTCATTTCACATGTGGATGTTAGGACTTGAAGAGGGTGAGGGTTTTTTGTTTTGTTTTGTTTTGTTTTAACCTAAGGTTATACATAAAGTGGCAGAGCCTGGATTCAACCCTCAGTGTCTCTGGTTTCCAATTTAATGAGGGAAGAAGAGTGAGAGTAAGAGTCAGATAGTAGGAGCAGTGCCTCATGGCATAGCTGTCATTCATCCTCTTAATGGTGGCCTTAAATCATCAGAAAGAAAAATAAGTTACATTCAGTACACTTGGTTTAGGAGGTCTGTGCATTTGTTTTTAGGAATTTGTTTTCAGAAGTGAGTTTAGATAGAATTTCCATACTTTACAGATTAAACTTGTCATCAGTTAATACAGTATGTTTTATATTACCATAATGATACTCCTAGAGAAGCCAGGTTCAGCTAATGAAACTTTCTTAACAGAGAGCTGAGTCATTAGTAAACCTCATAAATGTGGCTTTTATTTTTACCTTTTGATTAAAGATACTTTAGTAAAATTTAATACACCTGTGTCGTTACCTATATAGCTGTTGTAGGTCTTCCCTCCTCATCTTACTCTCAGGTAGTTTCGTTATTTTCTCCCATTAGAAGTAAAACTATTTGCCCCAACTAGAAGCTAAAGAAAGTCTTGTATTTGGGATTATCTTGGAATTTATATTAAAAATAAAACTTGAAAATTTCTGACACAGGAATAGCAGCTAGATTTAACCTCACAAGCCAGTCTCCTTTTAATTGTATTGGCTGCTTGAAACACTGTTGAAAAGTTTACAACCACTTTTCAGTACTGTGAAAAAGAGTACAGTGATTAATTAGTAATGTCTTCCACAGGCCATGGGAGGTGGAGTAGCAATGTACTATATTTGTAATCCCCATTTCACTAATTGTGTTAGAAGACAGACTTTTTAAGACCAGACCTGGTCAATAGAAATATAATAAAAGACACATATGTAATTGTGGCAAGTGACTACCACATTGGAAAGTACAGGTTTAGATTTTGAAAGCAGTTATTTTATCCCTAAACATTCCTTGCTTGTTACTTAACCTAATCAGCATAGTATTTATTAGGGAGTCTCTGAATTGGCTTCTACAAAGACAGGACAGTTTATAACAGTATATTCATATTTTCTTACCTTGTGTTTGAAACATAAATTATAAGTAGATATTGTAAAGATTGCTATGATCCTAGACTAGCATTCTTTCTTAGTGGATTTTGTTCCTGCCACATAGGTCAGTTTTAATAAAACAACAAAGCATAATGTTCTTTAACCCACTACTTTTGATTTAGTTGCTTATTCTTTATCTCTGCATCTTAAAAGTGTAGACTGGAGGCATCCACCTCAGAGATGATAGGGAAGTCTGGAGTTAGATTCTGGCATTATGGTTTTGTTTTGAGGGGTGTGTTTTGGCTTGGTTTGATTTTGGTTTGTGTTCTTGTTTGTTTGCTTGCTTGATCTTTGTGGGTAATTCTGACGTGAGCTATTACTGTGCTTTATTCCATAAAGATCTTGAGGCTAGGCCATTTATATTAAAAATATATGTGGGGAAGTAATGAAATACAAATAAGAAAAGTTGGGGCTATTGGTGCTATAAATTAGAAAGTTGCCAAAGAGAAAAAGAGATTTTGTTCTCAACTTTGTGTTGAACACAAAAAGAGAATTATTCTCACTATTCAAAAGGAGAGAGCAATCCACTTCTCAGGGAGAACAGGCCTTTTCACAGGACTTTTACATGTGAAGCTTCCTTGTATACAGGGCTTTAAATCTTGAAATAAGTTGCTTTAGACACAGTCTGTATTCTCTGCCCCTTTTCTTGATTTCTGAGCTAATTAGAGTGCAGCCAAGTGTCAGTGATGGGGAAACATTCTGAAGTATGCATCCTTTTTCAAACATCATAGAGTGTACTTACAGGAACCTAGGTGGTATAGCCTGCAGCTCCACACCTAGGCTATTATAGAGTACAGCCTATTGTGTCTAATTAGGCTATAAATGCATGCAGCATTTTACTGTACTTAGTATTTTGTAGGCAGTTGTAACACAGTGGTAAATATTTGTGTCTAAACATAGAAATCTAAACAATCTAAACAGAAAAAGTACAATAAAAAGATAGCATACAAGATTAAAAATGGTACTTACCATGTATAGCACACTTACCATGAATGGGGCTTGCAGGACTGAAAGTTGGTCTAGGTGAGTCAGTGAGTGAGTGGCGAGTGATATTACTGTACACTACTGTGGAGTCTACAAACACTGTACACTGTGGGTACACTATATTTGTAAGAACAAATTTTTCTTTAATAAATCAACCTCAACTTAGTGTAATTTTTTGACTCTTGTAATAACATTTAGCTTACAACACAAACACATTGTACATCAGCACAAAAATACTTTATTTTTTTTTGTTGTTTTTTTGTTTGTTTTTTGAGACAAGGTCTGTGTCACCCAGGCTGGAGTGCAGTGACACATACAGCTCACTACGTCGAACTCCTGAGCTCACGCCATTGTCCAACCTCAGTTTCCCAAGTAGCTAGGACTACAGGCACTTGCTACCATGCCCACCTAATTTTTTATTTTTTTGTAGAGGTGAGGTCTTATTCTCTTGCCCAGGCTGGTCTAAACTCCTGGCCTCAAGCAATCCTTTCACCTCAGCCTCCTAAAGTGCTGAGATTGTGAGCATGAACCACAAAGTCTGGCCTTTTCTTTTGTTAACGTTTTTCTGTTTTTTGAATTTTTTTTTTTAACTTTTTTAAACTTTTTTGTTAAAAACTAAGATGCAAACACACATTAGGCTAGGCCCACACAGGGCTAGGATCATCAATATACTCTCATCTACCTCACCTCCACATCCTGTCCCACTGGGAAGTCTTCAGGGGCAGAAACACACACGGAGCTGTCATGTCCTATGTTAACAGTGGTTTCTTCTGGAATACCTGCTAAAGGATCTACCTGAGGCTGTTTTATAGTTTTTTGTTTTAAGTAGAAAGAGTACACTCTAAAGTAACAAAATGTATAGTAAATACATAAACTAGTAACATAATTCTTTTTATCAGTATCAGATATTATGTACTGTATATAACTATGTACTGCACTGTTATATGACTGTAGTAGGTTTGTTTATATTTAATACTAGCACCAGCAAAAACACTTGAGTCATGTGTTCTGTGATGTTAGAACAGCTATGATGTCACTAGGTGATAGGAATTTTTCAGCTTCCTTATAATCTTATGGGACCATCAATATATGTGTGTTCTATTGATTGAAATGTCATGTAGTACATGACTGTATTGGGTCATTTGGGATTTGCATTGTTAAGATTTTCAGATTCCAGATGAGATTCTAACAATATTTTCTCTTTAATCCCTATGTAGATCTCAGCCAGCTTTTATGCAAAGCAGTTTATCCCAGCCATCTGTGGTCCTTTCTGGGACTGCTATTCACAACTTTCCAACTGTCCAACACCAAGAACTTGCCAAGGCACAATCTGGTCTTGCCTTTCAGCAAACATCAAATACCCAACCTATTCCCATATTGTATGAACATCAACTGGGGCAGGCATCAGGACTAGGAGGTTCCCAGCTGATTGACACACATCTTCTCCAGGTAAGTCAGGGGACTAGAACAGTGCACACTCATTGTATTCCTATGCCACAGATCATTTTAAGGAAACATTTTTAAAAGAAAACATGTTAAAAGATGCAATGAAAAAAACAAAGTCCTTTCATTTTATCTAATACTAAAAATTGCTAGATATTGCTTTGAAGTCATAATCTCCGTCTCTGAATTTGAAATTTTTTTCAGTTTTACTCATGTTTTCTTACAAAATTTTTTCTAGGCTAGAGCAAATCTTACCCAGGCTTCAAATCTTTATTCTGGACAAGTACAACAGCCTGGTCAGACAAATTTTTATAACACTGCCCAGTCACCAAGTGCTCTCCAGCAGGTAAACTATGGCATGGTAAATTTCCTCAATTTTCTTTATTATTATTTTTATTGCTTTTGTGATTGTTTGGGAATTTAAATTGAACCATGAAGGAAAGATGGAGGAGTGGTCATTAAACTGTTCACTGAGATGTCATAAAGAATTCCATTGGGTTCACGTAGAAGGGGTTTCAGGTTCATGACACCCCTCTTCTCACCACCATCACCCCCTACTTCAGTCATTCCTGTATTTTTACATCTTCTAGGTTTTTTTGTTGGTTTGGGGGGTTTTATTTTTTTTCTGTCACCCACGCCAGAATGGATGTGATCATGGCTCATTGCAGCCCACCTCCCAGGCTCAAGCAATCCTCTCACCTCGGCCTCCTGTGCAGCTGGGACTACAGGCTCATGCCATCATGCCTGGCTAATTTTTCTTCGTATTTTTTGTAGAGACAAGGTTTTGCCATGTTGCCCTAGGCTGATCTTGAACTCCTGGGCTCAAGCAATCCACCTGCCTCGGCCTTCCAAAGCGTTGGGATTACAGGCTTGAGCCACCACACCTGGCTGCTAGGTTTCCGTGTAATTATTTATTCTATTTTAACAAAGGATTCTATGAATATAAAACTTTGAAAACCATTGTCCAGAATATAGTTACATGTAAGTGTGATTTAGGTGGCTTACCCATTAGTGCTAGGGAGAAGCCTCCCAAAGACCCATCTGACAGGTTAGCATACATACAACAGTGTGGCAGAGTGTGATCGAGTATAAATGGCAAATACTTTCATAAGTGTACGAATGCAATAATAATTTTCAGTGAAAAATGTATGGTGCGTTTAAAACTATCTCCTCTAATAATTTCATTAGCTTATTCTTTAAAAGTGGTGGAGGGCTGGTGGGGGAACAAGTCATTAGTCATTTTCTTATAACTGTTTTTGTTTGCTATTTTAGGGAGTGATAATTCGGGAATATCTTATTGACATTCAGATTAAATACAGTGTTTATATGAAAACAGAGATTCTTGTTCTTCTCATAGCTCATTTTGACCAGCCTTGAAAACATTATGTAAAATATCTGTTTGGAAACTTGTGAATACTACTTATATTGTGTCCCCATGTACTTTGTGATTATTTGACATGTCCTGTGGATAAATTCAAAGATAGTTCTAATTCTTTCACTTTCTATTTTCTTCAGTACAAGTAGCATTAACTAAACTACGTTGTACCTTTAATAGAAGAATGGAGATGTGGTTGAGGGTTGAGTGTCTCTTACCTAAATGCTTGGGACCAGAAGTGTCTCGGATTTTTTTTTTTTTTTTTAATGTTTGCGTATATATAATGAGGTGTCTTGGGATGTGGGGCCTGTCTAAACCTGAAATTCCTGTTTCATATATACCTTATACATATAACCTGAAGGTAATTTTAAGCAACATTTTAAATAACTTTATGCATGAAACAAAGTTCTGACCGCACTTCGACTGATCTGTCACATGAGGTGGGGTGTTGAATTCTTTTCTTTTTTTTTTTTTTTTTTTTTTTTTTTTTGAGACTGAGTCTCCCTTACCCAGGCTGGAGTGCAGTGGTACGATCTCAGCTCACTGCAACCTCCATCTCCTGGGTTCAAACAATTCTCATGCCTCAGCCTCCCGAGTAGCTGGGATTACAGGCGCCCACCACCATGCCTGGCTAATTTTTGTATTTATTTATTTATTTTTGTAGAAACAGGGTTTCCCCATGTTGACCAGGCTGGTCTCAAACCCCTGACCTCAAGTGATCCACCCACCTTGGCCTCCCAAAGTGCTGGGATTACAGGCGTGAGCCACCGTGCCCGGACTTGATGTCAGATTCTCTACTTGTGGTGTCATATCAGCCTCTCAGAAAGCTTTGGAGCATTTTGGATTTTGATTTTCAGATTAGAGATACTCAACTTGTAGTCACTAAGAAAAAGAAATATGTGAAATATATTAGTAGATGGATGTGTTATATTTATTTATTTTATTTTATTTTTTGTATTTTGAGACAGAGTCTTGCTCTGTCTCCAGTCTGGAGTGCAGTGGTGCGATCTCGGCTCACTGCAACCTCTGCCTCCTGGGTTCAAGCAATTCTCATGCCTCAGCCTCCCAAGTAGCTGGGACTACAGGTACACGCCACCACGCCCAGCTAATTTTTGTATGTTTTTTTTTTTTAGTAGAAATGGGGTTTTACCATGTTGGCCAGGATGGTCTCGATCTCTTGACCTCGTGATCTGCCCCCCTTGGCCTTCCGAAGTGCTGGGATTACAGGCATGAGCCACCATACCCAGCCGATGTGTTCTATTTTAAATCTTACTCAAAAGTATTTGAAGAGTTGTGTATAGTTGTATGAGTATGTCTGCAGTAAACAGAAACAAATTGCTTCAGTTTCTCTTTACTTATTTTCTAGGTTACAGTACCTTTACCAGCATCCCAGCTTTCCTTGCCTAATTTTGGATCTACAGGGCAACCTCTAATTGCTTTGCCTCAGACTCTTCAGCCCCCATTACAGCATACCACTCCCCAAGCACAGGCTCAGAGTCTGAGCCGTCCTGCACAAGTAAGCCAGCCTTTCAGAGGATTAATTCCTGCTGGAACACAGCATAGCATGATTGCAACCACAGGAAAAGTAAGTAAAGAGACATTTGCACAGGTTGTTTGAGAATTTAAGGTAGTGTGTTCCGATCTATACATTTGTGTTATCTAAAAAACTAAAATGTGTCAGTTTTTACCACCCTGCAAAACAAATCTCAAACCCCAGTGTATTTACATTTTATCTGTTTACTTTTAATGTGTTTGGCCCCATCTAGTTTTTACCTAATAACAAAGAATTCACAAATTTGTTGGAAGAATTGGATTTATAGTGTCTCTTGGGCTTATTTTATTACAAGTCTCTTTGGTCTGATAATTCCATAATATTTGACTATAGGAGTTTTGTACTAAGGTTTTTTGCCCTTTCCTAGATTACGTCTTCACATATAGGACATGTAAACACAGCACTTAGCTTATGGAATTAAAGAAATGTTAAGTTTATTTTATGCTTTTCCTCAGATGTCTGAAATGGAACTAAAAGCCTTTGGAAGTGGCATTGATATAAAACCAGGCACACCTCCAATCGCTGGTAGAAGCACCACACCAACATCTAGTCCCTTCCGGTAAAATGGGCATTTAAATTTGCTTATGAAATTCCAATTTGGTCACTATTTGTTAAATACTTATCAGTCCTGTGTGACATAATCCCTTTTCCAAGCAGGAAAGGAATTATTAAGACATTGTTTTTGATAGTTTTGTCTAAAATGTTAAGCTTTTAAATTATTTGAAATGTGTTTATTGTACTATATTTTAAGTAAATTCTTTCGTTACAGAGCAGATCTTTTTTTCTTTTTTTTTTTTTTGAGACAGAGCCTCACTCTGTTACCCAGGCTAGAGTGCAGTGGCATGATTATAACTCACTGCAATGTCAAACACCTGGGCTCAAGCAATCCTCCTGCCTCAGCCTCCTGAGTAGCTGGGACTACATACACGTGCCACCAAACCTGGCTAATTTTTTAAAAAATATTGTCCAAGCTGGTTTCGAACCAGCCAATCTTAACTGGTAACTGGTATCCTTTCTTACCTCTGCTCCTCCAATGTCTCTCTTCTACCAGAATGTTTTGGTAACTCATCACAGTAATTTTTACCAACTACCAAGTATGATGAAAATACTAAGAACAGTGTTTGCAAAAATCTAACAGCATTATTTACTTGGTATTACTATACTGACTAGTAACGGCTTCTTCCCAAGGGCTACTTCTACAAGTCCGAACAGCCAGTCCAGCAAAATGAACAGCATTGTCTACCAGAAGCAGTTCCAGTCAGCCCCTGCCACTGTGAGAATGACACAACCATTTCCTACACAGTTTGCACCCCAGGTGGGCAGATATAATTAAGAAATGAGTATTATTGACTTAAAAATAGTTGCTAATCTGGATAAATTGTGATCTTGCCTTATGTTAGCCAGTTAAGTACAGTTTTTAATAAAAAATAGTTTCTGAATTTAACAATAAATTTATTTTATAAAGATAGTCTGCGATTTATAGCCAGACATAGTAATTGTTTAGTTCTAAAGCAGACAAGAGAAATAGTTTTAAGATTCCCCACACAGCTCTGATAATTTGAGTCCTTTTCCTTTTAACATTTTTTAAGGAGTTGACTTTTCAGCGAAGGGTCCCAGTGCTTGAAGTTTTCTAGTTTTAAAGTTGGTTTTTGTTTTTAAGATATTTATGTGCAATTGAGATAAAATTTCCAAGAAGGTGTTTTAATATATGTTTAAAAATATTGGCTTCTCTTCCCCTTGCTGATCATATAAAAGGACTAACTAAGAACTCTCACAAACTAGAACTGGTTCCTGAGAAATTAACATTTGTTGAATTAGTATTGATTTTATTTATCTTCAGATTACATTTGTTACAGGTGTGTGCCTTTTCTGTAACTGTACCTTTTAAAAAGATAGCCTAATTAAAAGTCTTTATCCCCCCCTTCAGAATTTACAACTGAGGTGCTAGGACCAACTGAAGTGCCATAGCATGCTTTGCCTAATTTTTCTGTTAAACTCTCCAAGCATGGCCTGTTTATTCTTTGTCCTTGTTAATGAAGTGGCACAATCCATACACTTCCTTTCACTGGTAGGATGGGCACAGATTTACTCTGGGATAAGCCAACCTGGTCTAGTTGGCAGTTTTTCTTTTTTTTTTTTTTTTTTTTTTTTTTAACAGTTCAATGTTGTATGTTTTGTTTTTTTCACTCAGATTCTCTCTCAGCCTAACCTGGTCCCTCCATTGGTAAGAGCCCCACATACTAACACCTTCCCAGCGCCTGTTCAGAGGCCACCAATGGCACTGGCCAGTCAGATGCCTCCTCCGCTGACCACAGGCCTCATGAGCCATGCTCGTTTGCCACATGTAGCCAGGGGTCCTTGTGGATCACTATCTGGAGTCAGAGGTAATCAGGCCCAGGCTGCGTTGAAGGCTGAACAAGACATGAAGGTTAGTACAGTGTTAACAGCCAACAGATCAAGAATCTGTCTCTGAACCATGTCTTAAAATGCCTCTGGACCCATAACTGTATATCCAGGCATTCATTGTCTTAGTAGACTGAACCAAGCTAACTACTTTTATTCATTTCCCCCTTTTTTTTTCTTTTTTTTTGCCCCATTCCCATTCCTTTCATCTTTTTTTCTTTTTGTTTCTTTTTCTTTTTTTTGGCAACTGTAGTCAGGAAACGAATTAATGTCTTAAACTGTGGCCAAATGAATTGTTATCAGATAAATATTTGAGGGAGATCTGAGTTTAGATGCAAAATTTTTTTTGGAATAGCAAAGAAGTAATATGAATTATTATAGACTTCCCCATTTTCTTTTTTTTTTTTTTTTTAATTTTCTTCCCCCCTTTCCCCTGACTCTCCTCCTCCCAGCAGCTTAAAATATAAATCATGGTTATATGAAAACTCTGGAATGGGTAAGATGTGTTACCTATCTTGGTATTTTTTCCATTATGAGTCATTGAAGTACAGTTTTCTTCTCAAACTGTTTTCATACGCTTTTTGGCCTACCACATGAGGTGGCCGTATTCCACAGTGGATTGTGCAGCTGTAGATGGAGAACTCAGAAAAGCACTTTGGGATCCTTCATGATGAAAGGCACTGATACACATGGGGTTTGCTAATGCAGAAAGAGTGCCTTTAGGAGTCTGTGTGGGGACAGTTTTGTAGCATGAACCTTACATGTCTGCCAGTACAGCCAGTTGAATCCATTTATTTCTATATTTACTTTAGGCTTGACTTTCAGGGATCTTAGTAATTTTGCCTGTTTTGTCACTATATATGTCATGAGATCAGACTAGAAGAAAGAAAAGCTTACCGCTTTCAAACAGGGAAATGTGCATAGTAATGCTTTACTCTGAATTAGAAACATGTTTATGATAATCCTATTCGAAAATTTGATTGATGGATGGATTGATTAAAGTTTCTGGGGGCGACATCCCTAGTGTTTCTGATCCTGAGTAATCCTTAAAGACTACCCAGCAGCAAAACTTTTATTAAATAATTATCTACTTTTATTAAGGCTGTATGCCTAGGATTTCCATCTGTTTGTTATAATTAGAAATACCAGTGTGAGTAAAAATCTTCGGAAGTTATTTGGCCTTGGATTCCAGTTCTGCTTCTGGCTCCTTGGCTCTTGATTTTCACATATTCCCATGTTGGAAATAACATTAGAGCTTTATAATCGTAATGGGGTGGGAAAGGGTACAAGCTTCTTGAAAATTGCTTCAGATCTTTGGATAGTACAGGTTACCTGTAGAACATGAAGCATTTTTTTTTTATATGCAAGAAGGATGGAAAGTTAAGTTTTAATTGTGAATGTTACAGTGGTAAAATTTACAGATTGACGTAAGTATATTTTTGGGGGCACATAGTCAAAACTAAGAAATTATTTACCAGCTCAGAATGTGGTAGGAGCTATCAGAACTTAGTGATCAAGTGAAGTCGTAGTTACTAATTTCTGATGCTCTTCCCCTGCAGAAGAGAGCTGTGGGAAGAGGACTCAGCCACAAGACATTTGGTCCTAGGTGTTGGTAATGCCACAATATAAGTGCTTCCTTTTCATTTTATTGTAGACCACATATTGATAACTAGAAGTTTTAAGTGTTACATGTATGTTTTCAGATTTGCAAGCAGGTTCCCTAAATAAAATGTAATATCAATAAGCTTATTGTTCCAGAGAAGATACAAATCAGCAGCAATTTATATTTTATTATTTTATGAGAGGGCAAACCTTGAAAAGGTGGTGGGAGGTGGTCCTGTGGTTTCCTTTTTTTTTTTTTTTTTTTTAATCACATGGAATATTTCAAAAATAGGAAGAAATCTATGCATTAAAAGCTCAAAGATCAATGAGGTACCTTTTGGCTTTGGCCAAACCAGTGTGGGGAAAACTGATTTGTGATTGGTAAAAGAATTTGAACCAAGATTGATTTGACAGGCTTTGGTAATGCTGCAGTATTTTCAGTTATTCTTTCTTATTTTTTAAGGCAAAGCAGAGAGCAGAGGTTCTTCAGTCCACGCAACGGTTCTTCTCTGAACAGCAACAGAGCAAACAGATAGGAGGCAAAGCCCAGAAAGTGGACAGTGATTCAAGTAAACCTCCTGAAACACTGACCGACCCTCCTGGTGTCTGTCAGGAAAAAGTAGAAGAAAAGCCACCCCCTGCACCCTCCATAGCCACCAAACCTGTTAGAACTGGACCAATCAAACCTCAGGCGATCAAAACCGAAGAAACAAAATCTTAAAGGCTATGGTTTATTGCAGGGGATTGGGGGTGGGGGTAGGGAAAACATGGAGAATTAAGTCAGATAATGCCAGCAGCCAAAGGGGCAAAATGGTCTGTGACATTATCCTGTTCAGAGCTTGGAGATATACAAGGGACATAGGAGCAATTTACACTGACACATAGCTGCTGTACCAGTAAAAATGAGGCTTTGCAAGCTTGTACCTACTATATAACATGCGCTCGCTCGGTTGATGGCCACACATCTTCAGTCAGAATTTATATATAAATATATGCACCCATTTTTTGAGTGCATATAATTTAGACCTAAAAATCCTTATGATTAGATGAAACACCAAAAATATAAGGAAAATAACACAGCAGAGGAATAGCTCAGCCTGAACAGTGTGATGGTCCCAGCTAATACATCAGATGCGGTTTTTTTGCTCCCTTATGTTCTTTGGATATGGTTATGGCATTTGTAGGCTTGGAGGTGAAGAACTGAAGATAACTGGTGCTGGATAGAGGAGCCTTATTTTTTATTATGGCAGCTTGCTATTTTTATAACATGGTGATTGAGTTGAACACAATCAAAGTACAGTAGTAACTGATCTCCCCTTCTTCCTGGATGAATGAGCAGATGATTAAATACTGATATCAGCATCCTTGAACCATATCACAGTGAGCAGTGTTTGGCTACTGCTTCTGTTTGAAATGATGCTGTTTTGGTTGTGGTCCGAAGCTTTGAAGCGCTACTTAGCATCTCCTTTCTTCCATGGAGCTCTCACCATTCAAACATGACAGATTTGATAAAATGCTAGTTAGGTTGAGTCTTCCTTGCCCCACTCAGTCATCTTTGTATGAATCCCATGGTTCTGGGTTTTTTTTCTTTTTTTCTTTTTTCTTTTTTTTTTTTAAACCAGTTTTTAGCTGGTGTTTATGAAGAACAGTGAGTACCTAGAACTGTGCCACTAATTAAAGGAAATCCTAAGAAGGTGCATTTCTTTACAGAGCTGTGTCATGCCATCCTTTGGGCCCTCTGCTGGAAAAGTAGAATCAAGTCTCAAATAATGCCTTTTTAATTGTATCCTCTAGTATTATAGATATAGGACAGTACTGTATCATACCTCTGTGAATGTAAAATATCTTGTACCTGCTTTATGATACGTAGTAGTGACCGTGCTTTATCAGAGCTGTTTTTAATGATGTTATTCTAGAATGTTTTATTTCCAGATGATGATTCAGAAGCTAATTTTAAAAAATGGTGCCAGGTACCACAACAGTAACAGAACTTTGCAATTTTCTGGGGTTTTGTTTTTTACCTTCCCCCCCCCCCCCCTTTTTTTTAAATGGAGTGTGCTGGATGTCTCTATAATTTTATTCAGATGACTGCAGAACCTGGAAAAGCTGTTGCTGCTATTGATGCATAACATACTGCTATTGGTCTTTTTATATAAATATATATATATATACATATATATATATAATTTGAATTTTTGGAAACTTTAGCTGTGCTGTCAACTTTGGAAAAAGTATCCCAGTTTACTGTGTTGAGTTGGCATTGTACAGAAATTAACAGCCATATTGGTCTAGAAACGTTAAACTTAATTTTTTCCATTTGTACAGGGGTAACGCACTGTATTAAATATGTAAGGTCTTATCTACATGGGTTTGATTACAGAAACTAATAAAGTATTCTCTAAATAATGATTCTTGGAGCTTCTAATCATTTCCTAAAAGAGGGTTTGTCATGTATTAAAACTAGTGGTCAAGAGTACTGGCCGGTCACAGTGACTCACGCCTGTAATCCTAGCACTTTGGGAGGCCGAGGTGGGTGAATTGCCTGATCTCAGGAGTATGAGACCAGCCTGGGCAACATGGTGAAACCCCATCTCTACTAAAAATACAAAAAAAACAAAAAGTACATTATACGGCCGGGAGCAGTGGCTCATGCCTGTAATCGTAACACTTTGGGAGGCCAAGGCAGGTGGATCACCTGAGGTCAGGAATTTGAGACCAGCCTGGCCAACATGGCAAAACCCCATCTCTACTAAAAATACAAATTTAGCTGGGCCTGGTGGCAGGTGCCTATAATACCAGCTACTTGGGAAGCGAGACAGGAGAATTGCTTGAACCCAGGGCGGGAGTTGGAGGTTGCAGTGAACCGAGATCATGCCACTTCACTCCAGCCTGGGCGAAAGAGTGAAACTCTGTCTCAAAAAAAGTACATTATACTCTAGAAAAGGATTATCATCCAAAGCCTTGACTTCTCGCTTTGAAGAACTCTGAAAATTATTCAACTAAAGTAACTATTGTCAGTGGCAGTCATGGCTCCTGTTCTGAGGTAGCCAAACTCATATTGAAAACAAATCTATCCACTGGGTGTGGTGGCTCATGCCTGTAATCCCAGCTCTTTCGGAGGCTGATGTGGGCGGATCACCTGAGGTCAGGAGTTCAAGACCAGCCTGGCCAATATGGTGAAGCCCCGTCTCTACTAAAAGTACAAAAATTAGATGGGCGTAGTGGCGCATGCCTGTAGTCCCAGCTGCTTGGGAGGCCGAAGCAGGAGATGTCAAGGAGAAAGAAGTTTTCTTGATGCATAGTGCCAGATGTTGAAAAGAGTTTCACCATCTTTTGGTCAGAAGCTGAAGGACCAAAAATAGATCTCAGTATTATTTACGTTTGTATTTTTCATAGCTTTGTTAGCATGTTCGCGAACATCATCACCTGCCCTAAAAGGCTATAGGGCATTTGTATCGTTTACTCAATTTATGAAATGAAGTACTGAGGGATTGTAGTTACTTATCCTAAAATCCCATGTTCCGAACATGTTGCTTCCAGACCCAGCTTTAAGAAAACTAGTTATTCAGTCACTAATGACACGTGCCTTCTTAACTCATGGATACTGCAATTCTTAAACATAAGATACCCAAGTTTTGATGGTTTTGTCTTGGGTAGAGACAGGGTTTCTCCATGTTGCCCAGGCTGGTCTTGAACTCCTGATCTCAAGCAATCCACCTGCTTCAGCCTCCCAAAGTGCTGGGGTTACAGGCGTGAGCCACCGCACCAGGTCTGATACTTATTAGTAGGCTCTGCCTTGATCCAAGTTTTCAGTGTAGGGTTTTTCTCAAGATACGCTCCAAATTAAAAGCTGTGGTTTATTGCAGGGAATTGTGGGAAGAGGTGTGATGGGTAAGAATGGGAATCAAATACTTGCCTTACCAAGTCGCTGCAGTTGTCGGTATTTTTCATATTCTAGTTTTTAAGTTTAATCCTCCTAAATTTTAAGACTTAATAGGTGACCAGCTATACAGCTTGCATTACCCCCACTTGCAAACCAGCAGGCATGTGCTATTTGGTTGTATTCACTGTTAAAATATCACTAATACCTTGGGTCCTTTGCTAGAACCTGTGGTGGGAAAATGGCACCAAAAGCATATCGAATGAAAGTAAGGTAATGCATATTAATGTGTCTCTGCAGTTTGGCCATGCAATTTTGTCTCTGGCTTCTCTGACATGTGACAGAATAACCCAAAGGTGTTGCAGTTAATAGTGGACTGTAGATATTTGGTCACATAAACTTCTGAACATTCTCTGTCCCTTGAGCTGCCCTGGTAGAAGGTAAGGGGAGTCCAGGTCCTTGCCCCTAGTTAATAACAAATAGTGTTTATGATAGAAGAGTGATTGGGGGAGGAGGGTTGGGGAATGAGAGGAGGGGATCGTTGTAAGTTCCAACAAACTCTTGGCCAGAGGCAAGATACAGAAGGTAGAATGAGTCAGAAGCTATTTAAGTGTGTCTTTTCTAACAAGTAAAGTGATTTTTCATGTTGCCATTGCAGCATATTTCATAGATGCTTACCGTTTTCAGTACTGACTTCACATTCCCCTGCAACTTGTTTTCCATCTTATGAATAAATATAAAACTATATCATAGTTTGACAGACCTAATTATTTTGTAGGTGCTTTAGAAGCAGAACTAGAATTGGTTAGTTAGTTAAAGTGGAAAGTCACAGAGTCTAGATACTTTGATTGCTTGTTTTAGAGGAAGGTCTACACCATGTCTTTGAGATGTCTGCTGCCTAGATCTATTACATATGCATCATCTATAGTTTTCAGTTTTGTCTTAAAGAAATCTGAATAGAGAATTCCCTTGAACTCTCACAGATACCTTCCCTCAGTTTTCCAGCTTTGCTTGTACCCTTAATTTGACTACAGTTTTTAACAGTAAAAATTGTAGAAATCAAGTAATATTGACAACTAAACTACCTACTAGCTAATAGTCATCAGTCAGCATGTATTACCTTGGAAGTGTTAAATAGAGTTTGATTAGGAACCACAAATTTACTTCATAATGTAATGTAATT
Organism: Macaca mulatta; assembly: GCF_049350105.2. Lineage (NCBI taxonomy): Eukaryota > Metazoa > Chordata > Mammalia > Primates > Cercopithecidae > Macaca > Macaca mulatta. Next base: position 29,121,239 of record NC_133406.1, read on the forward strand.
ATTTTTTTTAAAAACTTCCCTCAACAGAAAGGAATAATGTGCTACAGGAAAAGGAAAACTTACCTGAGGCAGAGAGTTTAAGCAAGAGGTGAGTCTCTGGTATAATCAGGCAGGGAGTCAAGTATTAACTCTGTATGTGTCAGGTGCTGGGAATATTGAGGACAGTTTCTTAACACAGTCTGGGGTGTGAGTGGAGATACATGTGGTAGCTTTGAGGCCTTTCAGGTTTTCGTCACTGATAGATACCTAGCCCTTATTTCATGGATGCCTCAAACCCCATCTTCCAGTCTAAGTTTTCCCCCCTAATCTATTTGCCTGTACTACTTAACCTAAATCTTTCAGAAGTTTTTAGTCAGTCCCGATCTGGCCTTCTCACCATTTCTTCACATACTAGCCAATATTTAGTAAGTAGAATTGCGTGTAAATTTGGGTCTTATATATGAGCAAAGAAAGCAATTCAATAATTTCCTTATCTGAGCTGAAAAATGCACTAATGTTCAGTGGAGAACAGAGGGAATTTCAATAAGCAGAGCCTGTGGTTCCAGGTGAATAAGTCTTAAGTTCAAGGATGGTATAGAGGGACAGAGATGCATTCTGGCCCTCCAGGGTTAGATTTGCCAAGAGGCGAAATAGTTAATTTCAGACAGTTCTGTGGAACTGATAAAATCTGGTTTACTTAGGGCAGTGGTTTTCAGATTAGAAGTACACACTATTAAACAGAAGCAATTCCACTTTAAAATTTTGCTTGGCTAAAGGATTCAGTGGCTATTTTTTTAAAAATTACCAATGCGAATAAGGTTTATTGGTTCCGGGGAGGAGACACCCTCTCTAGTATGAGAAGCTGCGAAGAAGGTTGTACTTGGAGTAAAAACCACACTCTTCACAGAAGCTGATAGTGATACCCATTGAGGAGACTGATTGGGCCTTAGCTTTCTATAACCTGGGAATATGAATGGGTGCTATAGTTTCCTGTGACATGACTCGGTTATCAGAATTGTATCTCCAGCTTAGAACTTTACAGGGAAAAACTGGAAATTACACATAAATATCACCCACTTGCTCCCTCCACCCCCCACCTTTATAAGGTAGGTAATATTATTTACACATGCAGAGAATGAGGTATGATAGCCTGCCCAATGATACACAGTAAGCAGAGGAGGCAGGGTTTTTTGGTCCAGACAGTCTAATTCTTAAGCATAAGCTCTTTACTAAGCTACACTGTTGTGAAAGCACTGTACTTGAAGTTACATACCTCGTTTTACTGCACTTTGCAGATACTGCAGGGTTTTTTCTTGAAAAAAAATTGAAGGTTTTTGGCAACCCCATGTTGAGCAAGTTCATTAGTGCTATTTTTCTAACAATGTGTGCTCATTTCCTGTCTGTGTCACATTTAATAACTCTCAAAATTATTTCAGACTTAAATTATCAAGTTATGGTGATCCGGGATCTTGAACGTTACTAGTGTAATTGTTTTGGAGCCTCATGAACCACAGCCATAAGACGGTGAACATAAATGCACGTGTTCTGATTGCTCCCCAAACAGGCTGTTCCCTCTCTCCCTCTTCTCAGGCCTCACTATTCCCTGAGACACAATATTGAAATTAGGCCAATTAATAGCCCTACAATGGCCTGTAAGTGTTAAAGTAAAAGAGGAGTCGCACATCTCATTTTAAATCAAAAGCTGAAAATGATTAAGCTTAGTGAGGAAGGCATGGCAAAATCTGAGATGGGCCAGAAAGATAGGCCTCTTGGGTTCATTAGACAAGTTGTGAATGCAAAAGACAAATCTTGAAGGAAATTAGAAGTGCTACTCCAGTGCAGTGAATACACAATGATAAGAAAACAGAAGAGCCCTATTGCTGATACAGAGTTTTGGTGGTCTGGATAGAAGATCGAAACAGGCCCAACATTCTCTTAAGCCAAAACCTTATCCAGAGCAAGCCCCTAACTCCAATTCCTTGAAGTCAGAGAGGTGAAGAAGCTATGGAAGTAAAGTTTAAAACTAGCAGAGGTTGGTTCATGGAGTTTAAGGAAAGCACCCATCTCCATAACATTAAAGTGCAAGGTGAAGCAGCAAGAGTTGATGTAGGAACTGCAGCAAGTTGTCTAGAAGGTCTAGCTGAGATAATTGATGAAGGGGCTGTGCTAAATAGCAAGTTTTTAATGTAGACAAAATAGCCTTCTATTGGAAGCAGATGCCATCTAGGCCTTTCATAGCTGGAGAGAAGTCAATGCCTGGCTTCAAAGCTTCAAAAACTGACTTGTTAGGGGTTTATGCAGCTGGTGACTTTAAGCTGAAGCCAATACTCATTTACCATTTCGAAAATCCTAGGGCCCTTAAAAGTTAAGCTAAATCTACTCTGCCTGTGCTCTAGAAATACAACAGCAAAGCATGGACAATAGCACATCTCTATAGTGTAGCATATCTAATATTTTAAGCCCACTGTTGAGACCTCTTGCTCAGGGGCGGAAAAAAACCAAACACTCAAAATATGATAAGATCGTTGACAATGCACCTAGTCACTCGAGCTGTGATGGAAATGTACAAGAAGATTGATGTTTTCATGCCTGCTAACATGACATCCATTCTACAACCTATGGATCAAGGAATAATTTTGACTTTCAAGTCTTATTTAAGAAATACTAGGCCAGACGTGGTGGCTCACACCTGTAATCCCAGCACTTTGGAAGGCCGAGGCGGGTGGATCACAAGGTCAGGAGTTCGAGACCAGCCTGGTGAACATGGTGAAACCCCATCTCTTCAGAAAGTACCAAAAAAAAAAAAAAAAAAAAAAAAAGGCATGGTGGCACATGCCTGTAATCCTAGCTACTCAGGAGGCTGAGGCGGGAGAATTGCTTGAACCTGGGAGGCGGAGGTTGCAGTGAGCTGAGATCACGCCACTGCCCTCCAGCCTGGGTGACAGAGTGAGACTGTCTCAGAAAAAAAAAAATAGAAAAAAGTACTAATACATTTTGTAAGGCTACAGCTTTCATAAATAGTCCTCTGATGAATCTGGGCAAAGAAATTGAAAACCATGTGAAAGGATTTACCATTCTAGATGCCATTAATAACATTTGTGGTTCATGAGAGGATGTCAGAATATCGACACGAACAGGAGTTTGGAAGAAGTTTTATTCCAACCCTCACAGAGCCCTGGGGATTCAAGGAGACTTCAACGGAGGAAGTAAATGCAGATGTGGTGGAAATAGCAAGAGAGGTAGAGTTAGAAGTGGAGCCTGAAGGTGGGACTGAATTGCTGCAATCTCATGATCTAACTTGAACAGATGAGGAGTTGCTTCTTACGGATGAGCAAAGACCGTGGTTTCTTGGGATGGTACCTACTCCTTGTGAAGATGCTGTATGTGTTGTTGAAATGACAAGAATTTAGAATTTTACACAAACTCAGTTAATAAAGCATTAACATGGTTTGAGAGGATTGACTCCAACTTTGGAAGAAGTTCTACTGTGTGTAAAATGATATCAAACAGCATCACATGGTACAGATAACTCATTCGTGAAAGGAAGAGTCAATTGATGTGGCAAACATCATTGTCTTATTTGAGGAAATTGCCACAGCCACCCTGGTCTTCAGCAACCACCACCTTGATTAGGCAGCAGCCACCACCATCAAGGCAAGATTCTCCACCAACTAAAAGGTATGACTTGGTTGGACGCAGTGGCTCACGCCTGTAATCCCAGCACTTTGGGAGGCCAAGGCACGTGGATCACTTGAGGTCGGGAGTTCGAGACCAGCCTGACCAACCTGGAGAAACCCCATCTCTACTAAAAATACAAAATTAGTCGGGTGTGGTGGTGCATGCCTGTAATCCCAGCTACTCGGGAGGCTGAGGCAGGAGAATCGCTTGAACCCAGGAGGCAGAGGTTTCAGTGAGCTGAGATCGCGCCATTGCACTCCAACCTGGGCAACAAGAGCAAAATTTTGTCTCAGAAAAAAAGATATGACTCACTCGAGGCTCTGATGATCATTAGCATTTTTTTTTTTTTTTAGCAATAAAGTATTTTAAATAAAAGTGTATGCATTTTTTTAGACATACTGCTATTGAACACTTAATAACAACCATGTAAACATAAGTTTTATATGCACTGGACACCAAAAAAGTCCATGTGACTTGTTTTATCGTGGTGGTAGTCTAGAACCAAACCCACAATTTCTTCAAGGTATCCCTTGCTAGCTGAGTAACCTAAGAAAAATCACTCAGCTGGGTGCAGTGTCTCAGGCCTGTAATCCCAGCACTTTGGGAGGCCAAGGTGGGTGGATCACGAGGTCTGCAGTTTAAGAGCAGCCTGACCAAGAGGGTGAAACCCCATCTCTACTAAAAATACAAAAAAATAAGCTGGGCATGGTGGCAGGCATTATAGACCTGTAATCCCAGCTACTTGGGAGGCTGAGGCAGGAGAATTTCTTGAACCCAGGTGGCAGAGATCACACCACTGTACTCCAGCCTGGGCAAAAGCATGAGACTCCATCTCAAAAAAAAAAAAAATCACTCAACTTTCATATGTCTGTTTTTCTACCTCTAAAATGGAGATGATTCTATCTTCCTTACGGAGTTTTGATTAAATGACATAAAGGGGTTTTTAGAAATATACATATACAATGCTTGTTTGGTAGGTTATTAGGTTACCGTAAGATGATCACTTAATTGCCTTGTTAAATATACATATCTAAGTCTAAACCAGCATCTGTACTTACCAGAAAGCTGGATTTTTCCAGAGTTAAATAACTTCTGTAAATACAAAATTTAGGTCATTGTTTCTCTCTCCCACTTCAAACTATGCTGAGAGGTCCTAGGCTCCTCAGAGGTGTCTCAAAGTATGAGAAAAGCCAACTTGGTAAATAAATGTAAGCCCTCTCTCCATTTTCATCTGTGTATTAGGGTACCATGGAAGACTGAACTTCTAAAATGTGGTTCTCCAAAAAAAAAGATGCTTAAAACCATTGACATCCTTTCTTATTCTATGGTTTCTATACTCATTCTGAGATGTTGGCATGGGCCCAAAGTGAACTCTGGATTTTTCCCTGCCATTCCAACACTTGTAGGTCTCTGGTAGTTCTTAGGCCCTTCTGTCCATATGGGTTAAGGCAGCATGAAATTCCTCAACTCCAAATAGTAATCATTTATTTGTTTGTTCAGCAATTCTGTATTTATCTTTGGCCGGGGTGTATAGAAAACAGTGCAGTCTGTGTTCACAAGTCTGTTCTTATGCTGCTGATAAAGACATACCCAAGACTGGGTAATTTATAAGGAAAAAGAAGTTTAATGGACTCGCAGTTCCATGTGGCTGGGGAAGCCTCACAATCACGGCAGAAGGCAAAAGGCACGTCTTACATGGCATCAGACAAGAGAGAAATGAGAGCCAAGTGAAAGAGAAAACCCCTTATAAAATCGTCAGATCTCGTGAGACTTATTCACTACCACGAAAACAGTGTGGGGGAAACTGCCCCCATGATTCAATTATCTTCCACCCAGTCTGTCCCACAACACACGGGAATTATGGCAGATACAATTCAAGATGAGATTTGGGTGGGGACACAGCCAAACCATATCAGTCAGAGTTTACAGAATACACTGCAAAAGAGATGTGTACAGGAAGTTTATTAGGCCTGCCCTTGAGATCACACCATAGTGGAGCATAAAATTGGATTGGCAGGGGGAGACATTCAACTGAGATGCTAATGCAAAAAAATGCCTCAGTAAATCTTGTGGTAAGTTCTGGAAATAAGATGCTCCTTTAGAATTATCTGGCCTTGAGGCCAAGGAACCAGACTTTTTTTTTTTTTTTTTTTTGAGACGGAGTCTTGCTCTGTCGCCCAGGCTGGAGTGCAGTGGCTGAATCTCGGCTCACTGCAAGCTCTGCCTCCCGGGTTCATACCATTCTCCAGCCTCAGCCTCCCGAGTAGCCGGGACTACAGGCGCCTGCTACCATGCCCAGCTAATTTTGTTTTTGTATTTTTAGTAGAGATGGGGTTTCACCATGTTAGCCAGGATGGTCTTGATCTCCTGACCTCATGATCTGCCCGCCTCAGCCTCCCAAAGTGCTGGGATTACAATCGTGAGCCACCGCGCCTGGCTGGGGAACCAGACTTTTATACCCTCACATTTTCCAGTTATTGCCCAAGGATGGGCATGTGGGAAGGGAATACATGATCTTGGATGAGTCATTCTCTGCTGAGGGCAATTCCCAGAAAGGATTGTGCTCAGAACAAGAGCCAACACTCCCAGCAGCTGGGGAAATGAGTCCCTCAGTCCAGAAGAGGATCTAGGTGGTGCACATAGCATCCACTTTAGTTCACCTTTCGCTGCTCAGTGATAAGCTCTGGAAATAACTCCTCCAGATTCGGATTGGTCTCTTCCTGGGAAACCTGAAGAAGATTAGTGGGTTAAGTATACACCCTGCCATTACAGCTGGTCTCAGCCACAGCTGATGTCTTCCTCTCCTAGCCATTCTAGATTTCCCACACCCTCAGCTAGCACCTCTACTGCCCCTGATGGCTTACCCGGGCCCTAATATCTGAGAGGGTCTAAGCCCTTAGTCACTTTGCCTTTCTATGACTGGAAGCTACATTTATTTCTTGTCAAAACTAGACAAGCATGTACTAAAAAGATCCATCACAGATAACCTGGGAGTCACATGTATTCCTCCTTGGCCCTATCTCTTCCTAGTGACTAGAGTCAAGTATCCCTGCTGTATAACTTCTTTCCTTACCTACTGGTCTCTTGGCAAAATAAGCTCAAAGTGACTAGGTGGAAGCTATGTCTCTTCCTGTGTCTCTGGTGGATGTACTCCCCTCCTGCAAATGAGAACCTCTAAACATACAGGTCTCAGAGTTGAGAAGGATGAGAAACACAAATACCCCAAGTGGGTCACTGGGAGCGATGGTGAGACACTTCTTTCCACACTTAGTTCCTTGAAGGGCAATCTATTATTATCTATTGCTGCGTAGCATATTACCCCGAAACTTAGTAGCTCAAGACAGCACATATTTCTTTCTTTTTTGTGTCTGTGTTCGTAGAGACAGGGTATGTCAGTGTTGCTGGTCTCCAACTCTTGACCTCCAGTGATCCTTCCTCCTTGGCCTCCCAAAGTGCTGGGATTATAGGCGTGAGCCATTGCACCCGGCCAACAAGTGTTTGTTATTGCACAGTTCCTATGGGCCAGGAATACAGGTGCAGCTTAACTAGGTCCCTGTGGCTCAAGATCTTTCATGAATTTGCTGTCGGGTTGTTTGACCAAGACTGCAGTCTCATTGTGAGGCTCAAATGAGGGAATATTATTTTCCAAGATCACTCACATGGTTGTTAGTAGGCCCCAGCCCCCTTTCACATGGGTCTGTCCACAGGGATACCTCACATTATGACATCCAGCTTCCAAGCAAGCAAGCCAAAAGATGGTGAAAAAGAAAGCATCTGAAACAAATCTTCTTATAATTTAGTGTTAGAAGTGACAGCCTATCACTTCTACCATATTCTGTTATTATAAGTCAGTCAATAAGTTCACACTCAAGAGGCAGAGATTACACGAAGATGTGAATAATAGGAGTCAGGGATCACTGAGTCTCATCTTAGAGGCTGCTTGTCCCACCATGTTTGCAGGGTATTGTCTCCAAGTTGGTACCTCAATTTTATCTTCAAAGGTCATTCCATTATGCTATCAGGCTGGCAGCTTCTAGATGTTACAGAATGTGATAATGCCACACTAGATACCCATGCTTAGTATCTGTCTTAGTCTGCTTTAAGTGCTAAGGCTGCATACCACAGGACTGGATACTTTATAAAGAAAACTTTATTTAGAGTTCCAGAGGCTGGGAAGCCCAGGAGCATGGTGCTAGCATCTGGAGAGGGCCTTCTTGCTGAGTCATAATATGGCAGAAGGGCAAGTGAGCATGAGAAAGAGAGAGAGAGAAAGAGAGAGAGAGCTGCTTGTATAACAAGCCCACTCTTGTGATAAGTAACCCATTTCTGCAATAATGACATTGATCCATTCATGAGGGCTTTGCTGTCATGGCCTAATCACCTCTTAAAGGCCCTACCTCTCAACACTGTTGCATTAGGGATTAAGTTTCCAATGCATGAATTTTGTGGGGACACATTCAAACCATAGCATTCAGTCACTGCCAATCCCCTTCATTGTAATGTGGGTACCTTGGTCCAATGAGGTATTATGCTGGATCTCATGAAGGTAAAACAAACACTTAACACTTTAAGCCCTCTGATAATGGTGCTAGTTTAGGTCTTGCCCAATTTTACATAGAATACGTTTCAAATCTAGTCATCCAGTGGTTGGGTGGTTTTCCAGTTGTTTTCCTTAGAAGCCTCTGACCAATCATCCAACCCATTTACCATCATTCATGAGTTTGTATGAGTTCTTCTCTTGGGCCAGCCACTTCTCTTTCCACACAAAGTAGATGATCAAATGCGTTGCTTGAAACTGCCCACTGGGACAATTTTCCCTTGCTGCTATCGTTTAGGGCCACCCTGAGAAGAGCTGCAGGGCGGCAGTTTTCCAATGCTGGCTTGCACTTACCTACTGAATTGACAAAACCAAACTTGAGGGGTTCTTTTTGTTTTTTTTTTTGTTTTGTTTTTGTCTTTAAGCTGACTATAAGAGACTCCTTGAGCAAACAAAGAGATAAATTGAGGGAGAGGTGCTGGTACAATATGAATGAATAATATGGGGGTCTGGGCTACCTGCTTGTTCCCTTGGGCCCTACTTGTGCACAATTCTCAGTGTACCACTTCCATCTTGTAGATTGCTCCTGGGCCTGCTCAAAAGCATGGTTTTCAGGATCTAATAGAACTACGCAAAATGGGCTGTTCTGGCCATTTGCTCACCTCCCAGGAACTTTGCATCAAACTTCATTGCAGATAAAATTGCATTGTAATTCTCCTACTGGAGCTTGCCACAAAACGTCCTTGTGAGCCACCAATACCTCTTACCAGAAGGTCTTCTGCTTAGTATCAACCAAGTGGCTGTGGGACCACTTGCCCCACTGCCTGGACCTGCAGGGTCCTTTCCTGCACTAATATCTGCTCAAAGTCAGCAGACTTTCATGTTCGTCAGTATGTGGGTTGCAGCAGTATTCCTAAATACGGACTATGCTACCTCAGAATCCAAAGAGGCCTACCAGGCATTGTGCTTCTTTCTTAGTGGTGGGAGGTACAAGGTGCAACATTTTGTCCTTCAATTTGCAGGGGATGGAAAATCATTCCCCAGACCTCTGGATCCCTAAAACAAAAATCTGACTGATGGGTAAACTGACATTAATCTACCCTAACAAATATATTACTTCTGTCTCAGCAATTACAATTACAGCTACAACTTGGTTGAATTTGCAGTAGTCTTCAGGCTGGTTTTTGTAGGGGCCAGAGAAATAAATTCAATAGGGATATTACGAGAACTGCTGGCCCTGTATCCTTTAGGTTTGTTTTCTTTTTCTTTTTCTTTTTTCTCTTTTTTTTTTTTTTTTGAGATGGAGTCTCATTCTGTAGCCCAGACTGGAGTGCAGTGCAGTGGCACGATCTCGGCTCACTGCAACCTCTGTCTCCCGGATTCAAGCAATTCTCCTGCCTCACAGCCTCCTGAGTAACTGGGATTACAGGCGTCCACCACCATGCCTGGCTAATTTTTGTATTTTTAGTAGAGATGGGGTTTCATCATGTTGACCCGTCTGGTCTCGAACTCCTGACCTCAGGCGATCCGCCTGCCTAGGCCTCCCAAAGTGCTGGGATTACAGGCATGAGCCACCGAACCCGGCCTGTACCCTTTAGGTTTCTAACAGTGGCATCAGTCAGAGCTATTCCTACCCACCGCATGACATTTTATTTACTACATTGACTGGGCGGAAGCCGAAAGACTTTCATTTAGCAACTTAGCATTTCCCACTGCAATAATTCCTACCTCAGGTCAAAAACGAATGTGCAGCCAGGTGCGGTGGCTCACACCTGTAATCTCAGCACTTTGGGAGGCCAAGGCGGGTGGATCAGGAGGTCAAGAGTTCGAGACCAGCCTGACCAACATGGTGAAACACCATCTCTACTAAAAATACTAATACTACTACTACTAATAATAATAAATTAGCCAGGCATGGTGGTGCACACCTGTAATCCCAGCTACTTGGGAGGCTGAGGCAGGAGAATCACTTGAACCCGGGAGGAGGAGGTTGCAGTGAGCTGAGATCGTGCTGTTGCACTCCAACCTGGGCAACAAGAGTAAAACTCCATCTCAAAACAAAACAAAACAAAACAACAACAAAAAAACAAAACCTAATGTGGGAGTACTATCAACTTCCAAGTATGTCCATTCCAAGTATACATTCAAAGAGCAAGGAAATAACCACTTGATAGGACTTGGACCAAGTGGACTCACTGTGAGTTAGAACTGGGCCACAATTCTATTTATTTCTAGCCTTCATGTGTCTTCAACTCTGATGGAGGGTCCATGTTTACACTTTGAATACCAGTGTCATCTTGAATGTTACATTCCACAACCTTCAAAATGTATGGGTGTTCCTCTGTCTCCAGTGGATGGTTCCTTGACTAAATGTCCCTAGATCTCTGTGGGAAATCATTACTATACACTTGTCATGGTATTATAAGATCCTTCCTCCTGAGGACCCAATTTATCTTTTACCCAGTGGGTTCTGAGTCCAGAAACTGAACAAAGGATGGTGACCCTAGATATTCATCTGGTTGCGCAAAGGGAGGTCCCAAGGAAAACACATGTTGCCTTACAAGGTAGAAGCCTCTGCAGCATCTTCAAGCCAAGTGAGTTCTAGTCTCTGTTTAACAGAGAGGACCAAACCATTTCTGCAGGCCTGGAGGGTTCAGGGGGATCTGGGTTTCAAGGTTTCCAAGTATATTAGCCCATTAAGACTTCATCTCAGTCTCAGAATCCCACTTTTTCTTGACTTGCTGGGACTGAGAATTCAACATTCTCTGTGATGCTTTTTTTTTTTTTTTTTTTTGGCGAGACAGGGTCTTGCTCTGTCACCCAGGTTGGAGTGCAGTGGCACGATCACAGCTTGCTGCAACCTTGAACTCCTGGGCTCAAGTGATCCTCCCACCTCAGCTTCCTGAGTAGCTGGGACTACAGGCACATGTCATCACACCTGGCTAACGTTTTCATTTTTTGTAGATTATAGGGTCTCACTATGTTGCCCCAGTTGGTCTTGAACTCCTGGGCTCAAGCAATCCTCCTGCCTTGGCCTCCCAAAGTGCTAGGATTACAGGTGTGAGCCACCACACCTAAATCCTCAGCCTTATCCTCAGCTTTTACTGCCCTTTGGCTGTGGGAAATGAAAGCCTCTTTATTATGCTGCCAAAGAGGCCTCTGACTTGGTCACTTCACCTGCAATGACTGATTGGGAGTCCAGTCTTTCATTGTCTTTCTCAAATTCATCAATAGCACCCAGCAAGAGGCATTATATTTAGTACTTCCCCCTGAATCTCGCAAAAGCTTGAGATAATGCACCTGCCAGTTTGTCCCCTTCCAACAGTATCCCCTCCCAATTCAACACCAGGGAAAAATTTAACAATTGTGCCATTACAGTTTTCCAAGGGATACTAATGCTCAATTACTGCCAGTGATGAGGTCCACATTACTTGGTAATCTAGTGCCAAAAGTCTTTTTAGAGTTTACTTCCTCTATCCCCTACTGATACAAATGGTGTTAGGTCAAGTTTCTAACAGAATACTAGGAACAGACACTGAAATCAAGATTTATGTGCAGAAAGCTCATTGAGGGAGTGCCCTCTGCATCAATATCTGGGAGAATTAAGTAAGTAGGATTGGGCAAAGGGAGCCGTTGAACCATGGTGCAGTTACAATAAAGGCCTCAGCTGACCCTACTGGCAGCTCTGCAGCTGGGGATGAATCTTTAGAGTCATCCCAAGTTGAGGCAAGGGGGCTGAGCCTTCATATCCCCAGTGGTGGGCAAGTCATTTGTTGCGGGCTAGCCTTTAGCTCTAGGAGAGGAGCAGAAACATGGCTAAGGCAACTTTCTTCAGCTGAGAGCAATGCCTGGAGAGGCACTCAGCTGAGGGTCATCACCACCAACACTCCCAGCAGCGCAACAACTGCCTCAGCTGCAAAGGGGATGTGGATGGGAGCCCCATAGCGTTCACTGCAACATCATTGTTTTAGGTGTTGAGATATGGCAGTGAACATGGTAGACAAAAATGCGTGCTTTTTTTCTACATTTTAGATGCAGTAGTCAAAGAAGGCCTCACTGTGCAGACAACACTGAGCAAAGACTTGAAGGAAGAGAGGGAACAGATATCAAGATATTTGGGAAAAGCATATTCCAGGCAGAGGTATGAGCAAATGCAAAGACCTGACTTGAAGGGAGAATATCTCTGGGTGTTCAAGGAATGGTAAGGAGGCCAGATGGTTGAAACTGACTGAGAAAAGGGAGAGTAATAGGAGTTGACAGATCAAAGAAATCGGGGTCGGGGGAAGAACGCAGATTCTATCAGACCTTGAAGGCCATTGTAAGGCTTTTGGCTTTTACTCTGTGAAATAAAAAGCCATGGAGAGTTTGGAACAGAGTAGTAACATGACATAATTTTAAAGATTGCTCTGGCTGCATGTTGCAAATAGATTGAAAGTGACAAGGATGAAAGCAGGGAACCAGACAGGCTTAATCTATGCCAAAGATAATGGTGAGTTGGACCAGGATGGTAACAGTGGAGGTGATAAGAAGTGGCTGGATTCTAAGTATAACTGAAGAGTAGAGTTGAAAATCCATTGCTGACGGACTGAATGTTGGTTTGAGAGAGAGAAAGAGATAAGACAAAGATGACTTCTAGATTTGGAGCTTGTGCTGCCAAAAGGATGGGGTTGCCATTAACAGAAATGAGGGGCCAGGCGCGGTAGTTCACACCTGTCATCCCAGCACTTTGGGAGGCCGAGGCAGGTGGACCACTTGAGGTCAGGAGTTCGAAACCAGCCTGGCCAACGTGGTGAAACCCTGTCTCTACTAAAAATACAAAACTTTGCCGGGCATGGTGGCACACACTCGTAATCCCAGCTACTCGGGAGGCTGAGGCAGGAGAACCACTTGAGCCCCGGAGGCAGAGGTTGCAGTGAGCCGAGATCATGCCACTGCACTCCAGCCTGGGTGACAAGAGTAAAACTCCATCTCAAAACAAACAAACAAACGAACAAACAAAACAAAGAGCCAGGTGCGGTGGCTCATGCTTGTAATCTCAGCACTTTGGGAGGCCGAGGCAGGTGGATCACATGAGGTAGGGAGTTTGAGACCAGCCTGGCCAACATGGCGAAACCCTGTCTCTATTAAAAATATAAAAATTAGCCCAGTGTGGTGGCGCACACCTGTAATCCCAGCTACTGGGGAGGCTGAGGTAGGAGAATCGCTTGAACCCGGGGAGGCAGGGGTTGTAGTGAGCTGAGACCATGCCATTGCACTCCAGCCTGGGTGACAGAGTGAGACTCTGTCTCAAATAAATAACAACAACAACAACAACAAAGAGGAAGACAGCTGCTGGAACAGGTTTGAAGGAGGTGATCAGGAGTTCAGTCTTGGACACGTGGAATTTACAGGTTTATTGGTTATATTGAGATGTCAAGTCAGTAGCTGATATATTGGTTGAGTTCAGGAGAGAGATCGGGGCTGGAGAGACAGATCGATAGATGTCATCTCCTATAGATGGATGGCATTGTAAGGAACATGGCTGTGCTTTGGTCAAGGATAGGCCGAGGTAAACATCCAGAGTGACTCAGTGAGTTTAGAGTGCAGGCATATAACTCCACTTGTTATCACAGCCATGTAGCCATAACATGGGAAGTCTCATCATTTGGCTTTAAGCCACTGTTGTCTGTAAAAGGTATAATTGTCCTGCTGACACTATACAGGCATGCTGGCACCTAGAGAAAGAGAACCAAAGCTGTCCATTTTGCAGACAGTGGGAAGCCAGGGTACAGCATGGCTCAGCTTGAGCCTGGAGAGAGAAAGAGTTAAGCTGCTGACCCTGAGGCAGGGGGCAGCTGTCTGGGCAGCGGTGTGTGGGAGCCACTGGACTAAGCAGCTGAGACAGCGCAGATAGTGTGAGAAAGTTGTTGATGAGAGCTGCTGCTGAATAAAATCATCTTTCACCTGCCTACAGCTTCCCAAATGTTCTTGCTGCTCATCTACCTACTCCCTTCGGACCTCAGCATGGACTGGAAGCTGACCCCAAGCATGATAATTGGCATAGTTGTGAACCCAACAGGCAATTAAGTGATGAGACTAGGTGAGATCAACAGGGAAATGAGTGTAGAGAATAGAAGAGATTCAAGGACTGAGGCTTGGATGCTGTCCTGTTACGAGTATAGCAAAATAAGAGGAAACAAGCAGAGGGAACTGAGAAAGAGTTGCCAGTGACTTTGGACCAAGTGAGAGGGCGGTGTCCTGGAAGTCAATGAAGACAATGCTTCAAGGAGGAGTGAGTTATTTACTGTTTCAACTACTGCTGGTGACTGAGTGATATGAGAAATGTTTTTTAAAGTGGATTTGACAGAGAATTGAAGGAAAGGAATTGGAGGCAATGAATATAGACAAGTCTTTTACAAGCAAATTTTGTCTTTGTTTTGTGGTGGGGAAAAGTGGGAACAAGAGAAGGTTAAAATGGGAGAAATAACATGGTTGTTCACTGATGAGAAAGTTCCAACAGAGAGGGGAAATTTGTTAATAAAGAGACGGGAGAATTGTTCAAACGAAGACCTTGAGTAGATGAGAGGGAACGGAATCTAGTGCTGGAGTGGAAGGGTTGGCCCCTGAAAAGAGTGCCAATAGTTCATCTAGAGTAAGGTGAGAGGAGACAGAGAACATGGGCACGAAGGTTGGAAGGTGGGTAGGTGTGGTGAGTGTGGAATTCTCTTATAATTGCTTCCATTTTCCTCAGCTAAGAATGAGAATTGGGAAGACGTGTTGGAGGTTTGAGGACAGAAGAGAAGGTATCTAGGCCTAGGATGAGCATGCACTGACAGCTGCACTCATGAATTTAAAGGAAGACTGGCTATCAAGGTTGTATGTTTTCCACTAGCCACATACAGCTGCACAGGTGCAGGTGCTGAGTGGGTAGAGAAGTGAATGTCACCTGGGTTGGCACTCAACCAACCAAGTTCAGAGACTCAAGAGCTGGTCAAGGGAGCTGATAGTACACTTGACAGACTCATAACCCCACCTTAGTGCTAACTGTCCTTTATCTCAGATATGCATATATGTCTAGAAAAAGTTATGTTGGCCTTAGACATTTTGCAGAGATTGAGGATAACTGAGTCACATTTGTGATAGTGATCTAGTGCCATAGCCTCTGCTGTTGAGGGGATGACAAGGTAATCTAGTTCCTACATGTGCCTTTGGGGTTCCAGTTCAATTCTTCCTGCAAGGCCCACGAGGGTCACCCATCCTGTTCTTTCAAGAGGATCACTATCGCCTTTTTGTTTGTTGTTTGTTTTTTGAGATGGTGTCTTGCTCTGTCATCCAGGCTGGAGTGCAGTGGCGTGATCTCAGCTCACTGCAACCTCCACCTCCTGGATTCAAGCGGTTCTCCTGCCTCAGCCTCCTGAGTTGCTGGGATTACAGGTGCCCGCCACCACACCCAGCTAATTTTTATATTTTTTAGTGGAGACGGGGTTTCACCATGTTGGCCAGGCTGGTCTCAAACTCCTGACATTGGGTGATCTGCCCACCTCAGCCTCTCAAAGTGCTGAGATTACAGGTGTGAGCTACCACGTCTGGCCTCACTATCTCCTTTTTTTGACATGAGTATCCTTCTTTTTTGACCTGAGTATCTTTTGACATGAGTATCCTCTCAACCAGCCCTTATCATTTGAGATAATTTCAATCTATTTATCAAGTAACTAAGAATCTAAGAAAGCTTTTGGTGCCCTCAATTTGTTTTAAAATTGGTAACAGTATCTTGTCGTTGGATACTTTTCTATTGCTTCTAAAGTATGCATTTTCTTGCTTTATTTTACCCATATATGTATTTGGAGAGTGGAAAATGTGGTTGTTAAATGTATGGACTTTGGTATCAAGCAGACCTTGTTTTGAATCCTAGCTCATTACATCTTATCCCCCCAAATAGCAGATTTCTTCTATTGTGCTTTCATTATCATCAGTGTAAAGAAATAGACTCTCTTATTGTTCAACGGCTTTATTACCAGGACCTCTCCTTGTATGAAATGTAAGCTTCATGTTTAGACGTCAGGATTCAGGAACATGTTTCAGCAAAGTATGACACATCCTAAAGGATGGCTAGTGTGGGAAATAGTGATTTTTTTCTGGATTATACTATTGTCAACACTTTAGATGTATCTGAACTACAACAGACTCCCTGAGGGTTCCTAGCTAAAGCTCAGATTTTGTTTTCAAAAGTCATTGAACTAAAACAGTAGCAAACAAACACACACAAAACAGATTATTTAAAGAAATCAAGACTGGGCGCAGCAGCTCATGCCTGTAATCCCAACATTTTGGGAAGCCAAGATGGGCAGATCACTTAAGGTCAGGAGTTCAAAACCAGCCTGGCCAATGTGGGGAAACCCCCATCTCTACTAAAAATAAAAAAATGTGGTGGGCACCTGTGGTTCTAGCTACTGGGGAGGCTGAGGCACAATAATTGTTTGAAACCGGGAGGTGGAGATTGCAGTGAGCTGACATCACTGCATTCCAGTCTAGGCAACAGAGCGAGACTCCATCTCAAAAACAAAAACAAACAAACAAAAACAAATTATTACGGTGGCTGTATATCTCCTGAAATTTACATACAATAATTGCTTCTGACATATTCAAATACAATGCAAAAATTTGTCTATACTTTGAAAACCCTTCACGATTTAGAGACTTTGGGAATCATATAGCTAAAGGAACAGATGAGAAGACAATGCTTCTGAATCTTCTGATTCAATGTAAGTAATTGTTGGGTCCCCACTAGGAGCTCAGCCTGGCCAAGCCCTGAGATAGGAGGAAGGGAAAAATACTGGGCTCCTGCTTTTTTTTTTTTTCTTTCTTTCTTCCTTTTTTTTTTTTTTTTTTGAGACGAAGTTTCACTCTGTCACCCAGACTGGACTGCAATGGCGCTATCCCAGCTCACTGCAACCTCTGCCTCCCGGGTTCAAGTGATTCTCCTGCCTCAGGCACCCAAGCAGCTGGGATTACAGGTGAACACCACCATGCCCGGCTAATTTTTTTTGTCTCTTTAGTAGAGATGGGGTTTCACCATGTTTTCAGGCTGGTCTCAAACTCTTGACCTCATGATCCATCCGCCTTGGCCTCCCAAAGTGCTGGGATTACAGGCATGAGCCACTGCACCCAGCCCCTGCTTTCAAAAAGTATCTAATTGGGCTCGGAGGGTGTGATTGTCAGAGGCGTGGGAACCAGAGCAACTGCATCTTAAACAGGAGCTGGGGAAAATGAGGCTGAAACCTACCGGGCTCATTCTCAGACAGTGAAGGCATCCTGAGTCACAGGATGAGATAGGAAGTTGGCACAAAACACAGGTCATAAAGACCTTGCTGATAAAACAGTTTGCAGTAAAGGAGCCAGCCAAAACCAAAATGGTGACGAGAGTGACCTCTGGTCATCTTCACTGCTACACTCCCTGCAGCGCCATGACAGTTTACAAATGCCATGACAATGTCAGGAAGTCACCCTATATGGTCTAACAAGGGGAGGCATGAATAATCTACCCCTAGTTTAGCATATCATCAAGAAATAACCATAAAAATGGGCAACCAGTTGCCCTGGGGTTGCTCTGTCTATGGAGTAGCCATTCTTTTATTCATTTACTTTCTTGATAAACTTGCTTTCACTTTGCACTGCGGACTCGCCCTGAATTCTTTCTTGCACAAGATCCAAGAACCCTCTCTTGGAGTCTGCTTCAGGACCCCTTTCCTGTAACATGATGGTTAACACTGAGTGTCAGCTTGATTGGATTGAAGGATACAAAGCATTGATCCTGGGTATGTCTGTGAGGGTGTTGCCAAAGGAGATTAACATTTGAGTTAGGGCCGGGCGTGGTGGCTCACACCTGTAATCCCAGCACTTTGGGAGGCTGAGGTGGGAGGATCGCCTGTCAGGAATTTGAGACCACCTGACCAATATGGTGACGGGGTAAAACCCCGTCTCTACTAAAAATACAAAAATTAGCTGGGCATGGTGGTGTGGGCCTGTAGTCCCAGCTACTGGGGAGGCTGAGACAGGATAATTGCTTCAACCTGGGAGGCAGAGGTTGCAGTGAGCCGAGATTGCGCCACTGCACTCCAGCCTGGGCAACAGAGCAGGGCTCTGTCTCAAAAACAAACAAACAAACAAACAAAAAACGTTTGAGTCACTGGGCTGGGAAAGGCAGACCCACTCTTCCTCTGGGTGGGCACAGTCTACGCAGCTGCCAGCTAGAATATAAGCAGGCAGAAAAATGTGAAAAGGTGAGACTGGCCTAGCCCCCAGCCTACATCTTTCTCCTGTGCTGGATGCTTCCTGCCTTCCAACATCAGACTCCAAGTTCTTCAGTCTTGGGACTCAGACTGGCATTTCTTACTCCTCAGCTTGCAGACAGCTTGTGGGACCTTGTGATCATGTGAGTTAATACTTAATAAACCCCCCTTTTTTTATATATATATATATATATATATATGTGTGTGTGTATATATATATATATATAATCTATCTGTATAAAATCTATCTATCTATCTATCTCCTATTAGCTCTTTCCCTCTAGAGAACCCTGACTAATACAGGGGACAGGGCTTACCTTCATTCCATTATATGAAGGTGAGGACTAAACTCTGATTTTTATTTTGCCCAAATTCCTATCTAAGGGGTGTGGGGTATCAAGCCCTGCAAATCATAAATTCTCTTCAGATGGGTTTTATTTAACACTAATCGTGGCTTAAACTCTCCAACCTGACTCTGGCATAACATTATGAGACAAGAAAGAAAATCAAAATATTTTACCCCCAAACATGTTTCTTCACCATATTTTGAAATGGTCATGCGAAGCCATTCTTTGTGGGGGCAAATTTGCATCTGTAAAGAATCTCTATTAACATAGCTAGATCTTTTTATTCCAGACCCTCCCAATCCTAAGGAGATTAACTGAGATCTAAATAGGAAACATTTGTCATCTATTGTCTCTAAGGTCAGTCACTATAAGACTTTGAAAGAACCTTTGGCCTTCACCATCTTTTATCTTAACCTGAACATTCTCTTTCCATCAATGCCAGGTCTTTAGAAAACTCAACCAATTATAAAAAAGAAAATTTTTAAATTCACCTATAGCCTGGAAGCCCCCCCGCTTTGAGTTGTCCTGCCTTTCTGGACCAAACCAATGTATTTCTTAAATGTATTTGATTGATGTCTCCTGCCTCTCTAAAATGTGTAAAACCAAGCTGCACCCCGATCACCTTGGGCATGTGTTCTCAGGACCTCCTGAGGGCTGTGTCACAGGTCATGATGGTCACTCATATTTGGCTCAGAATCTCTTCAAATGTTTTACAGAGTTTGACTCTTTTCGTTGACAAAGGGAAATAGCTATATCTATCTATGTATATATAGACCTTGTGTCAACCTTGTTTTTAATCCCAGCTTCATTACATCTTATCTTCCCAAATAGCAAATTTCTTCTATTGTGGTTTTATTATCATTGTAAAGAAATCGACTGCAGCCTTGAACTCTTGGCCTCAAATGATCCTCCCACCTCAGCCTGATGGGATCTATGCTATGATCTCACCATTTCACTTCAGCCTGGGTGACAGGGTGAGACCCTGTCTCAATAATTATAATAGTAATAATACATTTTTAAAAGTAAAAAAATGCAAGAAAGGCAAAATTAGGAATTTTTTGCAAATATTTTCTCAACCCTCACGACTGCCCTAGAAGATAGTATTAGTCCTCTTTCACAAATAAGAAAACCAAGGCTTCTAGAGGTTAAATTACTTGCCCGAGATCACTCAGATCAAAAGTGGGAGTTGCGCAGACAACTCCTTTAATTTCAGAGCTGAAACACCTGCCAGCATGGCAGAAGTGCTGTGAATTATCAGGAAGAGGTGGGATCAGTGATGACTGCTGGTGCTGGGAGGCGGGGCGTACGTGAATTAGCTTTTTAAAAAGTAGCCGATAAAGAGACTAGGTCACAATGTCGTGTTTACCAGCGTCTAAGACAGTGCTTCACCACTGCTCACATGACAGAAAGCTCTTTCCCTGCTCTGCCCCCAAGACCCGTTCTCTCCCTGTGACATCTGTGGGGATTTCTCAAGGACATGGCTCCAGGGGTAATTTGTTTCAGCTGATGCTTTCTAAGGTTGCAAATCAGTCTTATTAACCCAAGTTCCTCAGAGAGACTGACTACAGGAGGATAAAAGACTCAAGGGGAGGAAGTTGACGTTGGTGGTCCTTTTTCCACCTTTTCTCTTTCCAAAGTGGTGAAGTAGCTGGTATGTGGGTACAGAGTATGTCATAAGGACATTTCTTAGCAAATCCATGAGTTGACGCGTAAAAGCGGTTATATGCTAAGCTGACCTGGGATTAAAAGGTAAGTTGGGCATCCTTATAAGAACAAACCTTTCCAGCCAAAAGATCAAGCTGGTGAGCTCCGGCTGTTGCAATCTATACTGTAGAATGGCAGAGTCACCACGTTGAGTGTGACCTGGTGTCTAGGAATGGGAATTATTCTAATTCATCTTCTGTTTATTGGGAGATGACTTGGCTCTGTAGTGGAGAGAATATAGTCTTTGAAGTCAGACAGACCTAGTTCTAATTCTAGCTCTGTGACTCCTGAAAAGCTACCTAATTTCTCTACTGCTCAGTTTCCCCATTTGTTGAATGAGGATCATAATACTTACATGTGGGGTTACTGTGGTTATCAAATAACATGAAGTAAAAGGGCCAGGCATGGTGGCTCTCGCCTGTAATCCCAGCACTTTGGAAAGCTAAGGAGGGCAGATTTCTTGATCTCAGGAGTTTGAGACCAACCTGAGCAACATGGTGAAACCCATCTCTACAAAAAATACAAAAATTAGCTGGGCATGGTGGCATGCACCTGTAGTCTCAGCTACTCGGGAGGCGGAGGCTGCAGTGAACCGAGATGGCTCCGATACACTCCAGCCTTCATAACAGAGCCAGACCCTGCCTCAAAAACAAACAAACAAACAAAAAACCCCCCCAAAAAAGGAGGAGGGGGACAAAGTAAAAGGACATCCCAAGGTGGCTGACAGTAAATGGGTGGCCGCTATCTCTGTTATCAAAATCAACCCTCCAGTCTCTATGCCATGTGCGTATCTGGACAAGTTGCTTGGCTCCCAGCCGCAGTCTTGTTTATGTCCCTTTCCTGCTTTTTAGAAGGTAAGTGTTCCAGGAAGAAAGCTCTGCACGTGTCAGTGAGGCCAAACAGCCCTGTGAGGAAAGGGCTCCTCTGGAATGGCGCCATTAGAGGGAAACCAGCATGAGACAGGGCTGCTGTGCAACCTGGGGAGATTCAGTTCACCTCTCTGTGCCTCCACATCCTCGGTGTTATCTGGGGGTAATGAGAGCCGCCCATTGCACGATTGGAATAATCACATTTGTTATATATAAACAACCAACAAGGATTTTACTCTTAGCCGCCCACTCCTCATAATAGGTATTTGAGGAAATATCTGCCTCTTGACCTGGGGGGAAAGAGGATGATGGCCAGGCTGTCCAGAAAACCCACTGAGAGTAAGGCAGTGAATGTTCTCTGCAAACTGCGTCATGCTGGACCTAGCTGGAGCATTCCTGACCCCTGAAGCATGGGTGCTAGCATGTGTGTTTTACACTCACAGGTGCAGTAACTTTAAATTCCTCAAATCCCCTGAGTGCAAGGCCATGGCTCAGAGAAGCCCTGCAGACAACGGCATTAATCTCCCCTACAAGGACTTGACCTCCGAGGTAACCAGGCGCCGAGTCACCATGACCACGAGGTACCTAAAATCTTTCCTCTGGATCGCTTGTGGGGTTGGGATGGAGCATAACACTGAGCCCCAGCAAGTGCCTGAAACTGTAGCTGGCACTGGTTATTTAAATGTATTTAATGCTGCTGCAAGACACGTCTCACAGAAGAGGAAACTGCTTTGTCATCCATTGTGGAAAACAGACTTTTCTCACATGGCCCTTCAAAGGGTGATGACACCCATTTGTGTATGTTCACTGCGTGGGTGGTGGTGCGATAAACTTCACATTGGTGGCTCTTGATAGAGGGTGGGGAGTGGGGATCACTTTGTTTTGTTTTGTTTTTTCGAGACAGGGTCTCGCTCTGTCACCTGGGCTGGAGTTCAGTAGTGCAATCACAGCTCACTGTAGCCTCAGCCTCAGCCTCAACCTCCTGGGGTTTAAGCAATCCTCCCACCTCAGCCTCCCACTAGCCATGCGCCACCATGTCTGGTTAATATTTTGTATTTTTAACAGAAACAGGGTTTTGCCATGTTGCCCAGGCTGGTCTCAAACTCCTGGGCTCAAGTGGTCCACCTGCCTCGGCCTCCCAAAGTGCTGGGATTACAGATGAGAGCCACTGTGCCTGGCCCAAGCTGACACCTCTAGCTTGAGCTCTTCGTCGGGTACATTATGAGATTAAAAATAATAATCTTACTAAATCTGTTAAGAAGTTGGTCAAAAAAATCAAAATTATTGATTTGAAATAAAAAATACAGATTCCATCTAATGTTGTTTACAATGCCCTTTGACCTTAGAATTTATTAGGATTTAAGATACTAACAAATGAATAGGAATTAGGTACCATTTCTTAGTTACCATACATGGGAATGTTAACTCCTTGTTGATAGTGGTGCACGGCCAGTTTTACACCACGGGTTTAGACCGTGAGAGTGGGCATTGTCTGCAGGAAGTGTGGTCCCTGCGCTCTAATGTCCATCCAAGGACGAGATGGCACAATTCTGCGGCCTGTCCTAGCCACCAAACAATTCCTTTCCTATCATCCCACATCCTTTCAGCAACATTAGGGATCAGCTTTGACTGGGAGATGGCAGCCGTGAACTTGTGGCCAGATTAAAATTTAAATTTGGATTCCAGTTCTGCCTTCTACTGGTCACATGATCTGGGTAAATCACCTTCTGTCTCAGCTTGCTCAGCTGAAAGATTTAATGTGGGGGTTGAGATTCTACATGTGGTTACTTTCTAGGTAATTTCTAGTCCCTGGAACATAGTAAATGTTCAGGGAACAGTTAAATCTGAACCTGTAAAAGCTTGACAGGCTAGTCCTATGCGCTTGATGGCAAGGTTTGCCCAGCCCTGGAGAGGATGGGAAGACTCCAGCAGAAGGGGAGGTGAACCTCGCAGCCTGGCGATGGGGACAAGTTAGGCCAAAGCTGTGAAGTGAACCTGAGAATGGACTGGCCCTACGAATAGCTGGAATGCAAATGCAAGATTTAGACACAGCCTGTCCCAGGATGAAATGCACAGAGGCCAGTAGGGGATGGAGAAAGCTAATTGATGGGAAGAACTCCTGCTCTAATCCTAAGAGACCCTTGGAGGATGGGGGTGGAGGAGTGAGGGTGCAGACTCCAACTCTGTTGGTTCCATGGCACCAACGGGGACAGCTGAGCTCACTCTGAGGAGAGCTGACTGACAAAGTGTTCATAAAGTAGATCTCATTTCTGCAAGGTGAGTGTGGCTGGAGGAGCTTGAAAGGATGTCCTCTAAAATGTTAACTATTCTCTTTAGATGCTGGCATCTGGGGTATTTCTTTTGTTCCTTCTTTTTGGTTGTTTTGAGACAGGGTCTCACTCTGTCACCCAGGCTAAAGTACAATGGTACAATCACAGCTCACTGTATCCTCGATCTCCCAGGCTCAAGCAATCCTCCCACCTCAGCCTCCCGAGTAGCTGGGACCACAGGTACATGCTACCATACCTGGCTAATTTTTATTTTCTTGTGGAGAGGGGGTCTCCCTATGTTGTCCAGGCTGGTCTTGAACTCCTGGGCTCAAGTGATCCTTCTACCTCAGCCTCCCAAAGTGCTGGGATTATCTGTATCTGCATGAAACACCATGCCCAGTCTGTTCTTTCTCTCTATTTATTTAAACCCCTATCTTTATTCAAATGGCATTCAATGTGCCTTTCTTCCTAGAAAAGAGATAATTACCCAGAAAAGTGATGAAGCCAAGGAGATGCTCTCCCACTTGGATTTGGAACAAACCCCTCCCCCTCGCAGGACCCACCTCACAGTACCTCCTGCCCCACCTCCTTCTCCAGCTGAGGATCCCACAGTCTCCTAAGATGTGAAACTTATTTTGAAGTGAATTCTTACACAGAACTCCAGAAAACAGTTTCAGTGGCATTCTTGAGGTTTGTCTTAGAAGATTCTTGAAGATCTTTGTTCTTTCCTATTTTTCTTCATCACCTAGAACCACTATAGAGCATGGTTTACCCTTGCTAATATACTTAGCCGTTTTTGGTTTTTCAATCCAAGTCTCTGATATGATATGCATATATTTTGATCTTTCATTCATGTTATGTTATAGAACTGTTGCTGTCGTCAGTTGTATTCAAATTAATAAACAATTATCAGGCCTCGTTGTTTATTACTAAATCTGAATCAGTGAAAAGTCTAGGCCTTTGAAGTCCAGAATTTAAAGATCTTAGGTCCTGGGAAGCCTGAGGTAGCTGGATTTTCAAAACACAACCTGAGACACTACAGTTGTGTGGCCCTGTATTTTGGAGCTGCATTCCCATGCCATGTGCTGGGGCTACGGTGGTTGAGTTTCACGTTTATTGACAGTGTTTTTAAAGTTTGCTTCCGGGAGATTTGAAGTGATTTTCAAACTCTGTAACAGAAAACTCTGCCCTGAAAAGCAGCCAAGTGTAGAGTGGTTCTGCTGGGGAGAAGTCTATTGCTTGAGTCCTCTCCAAGCTCCTTGACAGGCCCCAGTGCACCTCTAAGGACTTCCAGGGCTCTTCAAAATTGTTTGAAGGCTTCAAAAATGTGATAATTCTGGCATACATATACATATAAAAAGTATCCCCACGTGTCATCCTTTATTTCATCTGCTTCTTCCTAGAGTCCTTGCAGCTGTTCTCTCTCCGGGCCTGCGCTTATACATGTGCTCTGACTCCCCTGTGAGAAAGGGAGCCAAAACTTCTGTACCCCATTGTGGAGTTGGGGCAATCACTCTGTGATCTCCCTGACCCCATGCATTTAATAAAACCAACGTGCCTTCTTTAAAAACAAAAAGTGCTCCAGTCCTTCTACCCCCATAGTAGCGGACTGTGCCGTTGGTGTGGAAGTTAGGCTTCTTACCTGTGGCCTTCGGCAGTGTGGGGCAGGGAAGGAGCCTGCACTGAGTGTCTGTCTTTGCCAGCTGGATGCTGGACATACACATCTCTCTCTCCTCAGTCTGGTGAGGAAACAGGCCTGCAGTGTCCAATAGGACGACCACTAGCCACTTGTGACTACTTCGATTTAAATTCATTAAAATAAAATAAAATAAATTCAGTTCTTCAGTCATTCTAGTCACATTTCAAGTGCTTAGTAGCTTTGTGCAGCCAATGGCTACCCTATGGGATGTTGCAGATATAGAATGTGACTGCCATTAAAGAGAGTGCTATGTGGCTGGGTGTGGTGGCTCACCCCTGTAATCCCAGCACTCTGGGAGGCAGAGGTGGGTGGATCACCTGAGGTCAGGAGTTTGAGACCAGGCTGGCCAACTTGGTGAAACCCTGTCTCCACTAAAAATACAAAAATTAGCTGGGTGTGGTGGTGTACACTTGTAATCCTAGCTACTTGGGAGGCTGAGGCAGGAGAATCACTTGAACTTGGGAGGTGGAGGTTGTGGTGAATTGAGATTGCATCCTGTGCTTCAGCCTAGGCAACAGGGTGAGACTCTGTCTCAAAAAAAAAAAAAAAAAGTTCTGTTAAACAGTGATGGGGCAGAGGTTAAACATGTCCGAGGACACACAGCCAGTTAGCAATAGAATCAAAGAGAGGTCAGGCTGGGAAAGGCTAATTCTTGTGCTTTATTTCCATTTGGTTTCTGAACACATTCTAGGATGTTCTCTCTGTTCATTTGTTTGAATATCGAGTACCTACTATGTGAGCACGGCACTGTTCTAGGGATATATCACTGTACAAAACAATCCCTACCCCATGAGGTTTATATTCCAATGGGGAAAGACTAACAAAAAACATACACAATGTAAGGCCAGGTGCAGTGACTCACGTCTCTAGTCCCAGCACTTTGGGAGGTCAAGGTGGGCAGATTGCTTCAGCTCAGGAGTTTGAGACCAGCCTGGACAATGTAGCAACCTCATATCTACAAAAACATACAAAAATAATTTAGCTGGGCATGGTGGCGGGCTCCTGTAGTCCCAGCTACTTGGGAGGCTAAAGTGCAAGGATCACTTGAGCCTGGGAGGTGGAGGTTGCAATAAGCTGAGATTATGCCACTGCACTTCAGCCTGGGTAACAGAGTGAGACCGTCTCTCAAAAACAAGACAAATACACAATGAAGAAATAGTGAATTATACATCAGGAGGTGATAAGTATAATGGAAAAGATGTGTTAAAGCAGTGAAACAGGGTAAGGGAGATTAGAAGTGCAGGTTGGTTGTCGTGTTAAACAGTGTGGTCTGGGTAGGTGTATGAGTCCATTGTAATGCCACTGATAAAGGCATACCCGAGACTAGGAAGAATAAGAGGTTTAATTGGACTTATGTTCCACATGATTCTGAGGGGAGGCCTCAGAATCATGGCGGAGGGCAAAAGGCACCTCTTACATGGTGGCAGCAAGAGAAAATGAGGAATATGCAAAAGCAGAAACCCCTAATAAAACCATCAGATCTTGAGAGACTTATTCACTGCTCGGGAACAGTGTAAGTGGAAACTGTCCCCGTGATTCAGATTATCTCTCACCAGGTTCCTCCCACAGTATGTGGGAATTAAGGGAATATAATTCAAGTCGAGATTTGGGTGAGGACACAGCCAAAACGTATCGTTCTGTCCCTGGCCCCTTAAAATCTAATGTCCTCACATTTCAAAACTAATAATGCCTTCCCAGCAGTCCTCCAAAGTCTTAACTCATTTCAGCATTAACCCAAAAGTCCATAGTCCAAAGTGTCATCTGAGACAAGGCAAGTCCACCTATGAGCCTGTAAAATCAAAAGCAAGCTAGTTACTTCCTGGATACAGGAGGGTACAGGTATTTTGGTAAATACAGCCATTCCAAATAAGAGAAACTGGCCAAAACAAAGGGGTTACAGGGCCCATGCAAGTCTGAAATCCAGCGGGGTAGTCAAATTTTAAAGCTCGAAAATGATCTCCTTTGACTCCAGGTCTGTAGGGCCTCTTGAGGAAGGTGGCATTTGAACAAAGACTTGAAGCCAGTGATGAAGTTAGGTGTGTGGACATTTGGGACAGAGGGAAGAGCTAGTGCAAAGATTCAAAGGTAGAAGCGTGCCTGGTGCATTCAAGGAGAGCAAGGAAGCTTGAGTAGAGTGGATCAGGGAGTTTTGTGGGATGAAGGCACAGTGGTGGAGGAAGGAGGCAGATGATGTGGGGTTTTGTAAGAACTCTGACTTTGACTTTGAATGAGATGGGAAGCCATAGAGGTTTTCAGAAAAAGAGGCGTGATCTGGTTTGTGTCTTAATGGGATTGTTCTGGCTACAGCATTGAGAGTAGGCTGCATTGGTCGGGGGAACAGAAGCAGGTCAGCTGCTATTGTAGTAATCCAGGAACAAGACGATGGTCATTTAGACCAGTTACAATTGGGGTGATGAGAAATATGGGCAGATTCTGGATCTATGTGTTTGAAGATGAAACCTACAAAAGCTGCCGATGGATTGGATGTGGGGTATGAGAGAGAGGTGGGTAAAGGATAACTCCAAGATTTTTGGCCCGAGCAACTAGAGGGATGGAGTTTCCTCAGCCACAAGAAGAGCAGATTTACCTGGGTGCAATGGTTCATGCTTGTGGGGGCTGAGGCAGGAGGATTGCTTGAGGCCAGGAGTTTGAAACCAGCCTCGTCAACATAGGGAGACCCTGTCTCTACAAAAAAAAAAAAAAAAAAAAAAAAAAAAGCCAAGCATAGTGGCTTAAACCTGCAGTCCCACCTACTTGGGAGGCTCAAGCTGCTTCTTGCTTGAGCCCAGGAGTTTGAGGATACAGTGAGCTATAATTTGCCACTGCCCTCCAGCCTGGGTGATAGAGTGAGACTTTGTCTCAAAAAAAAAATTAAAAAATAGTAATAAAACCAGCAGATTTGATGTGTCTGATGAGGAAAGAGGAGAAGGTCAGATGTTCAATATGTGCTAGTTTGACATGCCTAACAGACATCTAAATGGAGATGCCAAGGGGGCAGGTGATGTGTGAATCTGGAGTTGAGGAGTAATCACTAGGCTGGAGACATAAGCATGAGGTTCGTTAGCATATGTGAGTTGGAATCTAAAGCCCTGATGTTAGATGAAATGCCCAAAGGAATGAGTAGATAAGAAGAGACCCTAAACTGAGCCCTGGGGTGCTTCAATCTTGACAGAGAGCTAACCTGTAATCCCAGCACTTTGGGAGGCTGAGGCGGGTGGACTGCCTGAGGTCAGAAATTCAAGACTAGCCTGACCAACATGGTGAAACCCCGTCTGTACTAAACATACAAAAATTAGCTGGGCGTGGTGGCAGGTGCCTGTAATCCCAGCTACTCAGGAAGCTGAGGCAGGAGAATCGGTTGAACCTGGGAGGCAGAGGTTGCAGTGAGTCGAGATCACACCATAGCACTCCAGCCTGGGCAACAACAGCGAGACTTAATCTCAGAAAATAAAAATTAAAATTAAAATTAAAAGTCGGGGTTAAAAGGAGGAACCAGCAAAAGAAACAAAGAAGGAACAGTCAAAAATGGAAGAGGAGTCTAACATTCTGGAAGCTTCATGAAGAAAAAGTTTTTCTTCCTTTTGTTTCCTCTTCCTGTTTCTTCTTCCTCTACCCTCTTCTTCCCTACCAAAGCCTGATGCAGTGGGTTATGGAGAGAAAGAACAGGAGCCATGGGAAGGGCTGTGCAAACAGGATTGGCTCATCTCAGCATCTCAGTGTCTTTCTACCTTCCACTTTTCATTCAAACACCTGGCAGGTAGAGGTGCTTAGTAGGATCAGTGAGCTCATGCATTCTGATTTCTGGACTTTCCAGTTTTTAAGAGTCTGCTGTCAGTGGGGGAGAGTGGTTGACACCCAGATGTTATGGGCTAAATGGTATCCCCACCCCAAATTCATATCTGAAAGTCCTAATCCTAACACTTTAACTTTTAGGTCTTTTTTAAGACAGAAACTTGCTCTGTTGCCCAGGCTGGAGTGTGGTGACATGATCTCTGCTCACTGCAGGCTTCGCCTCCCAGGTTCAAGCAATTCTCCTGCCTCAGCCTCTCAAGTAGCTGGGATTACAGGTGTGCACTACCACACCTGGCTAATTTTTATATTTTTAGTAGAGACGGGGTTTCACTATGTTGCCAGGCTGGTCTTGAACCCCTAACCTCAAGTGATCCTCCCGCCTTGGCCCCCCAAAATCCTGGGACTACAGGTATAAGCCACCGTACCTGGCCCTAATCCTAATACTTTAGAATGTAACTGTCTTTGGAGACAGGGCCTTCAAAGAGGTGATTAAGCTAAGCTTAGGTCATTAGGGTGAAAAGAGATTGTACATGTACAGACATGTACAGAGGGAAGATAATGTGAAGATGTAGAGAACAGCCAGTCATCTATAAGCCAAGGAGAGAGGCCTCAGAAGAAACCAACCCTGCTGACAACTTGATCTTGGACTTCCAGCCTCCAGAATTGTGAGAAAATTAATTTCTGTTGTTTAAGCTATGAAAGGAAAATAAATCTTGGGGTCCCCAAATCACTAAGCTAAAGTGAAAAGTCAAGCTGAAAACTACTTAGGGTAAACCTGCCTCCCATTCTGTTCAAAGTCACCCCTCTGCTCACTGAGACAAATGCATATCTGATTGTCTCTTTTGGAGAGGCTAATCAGAAACTCAGAAAAATGCAACTGTTTGTCTCTCACCTACCCGTGACCTGGAAGCCCCCTCCCTTCTTGAGTTGCCCCACCTTTTGGACAGAACCAATGTACATCTTGATTGGTGTCTCATGTCTCCCTAAAATGTATAAAACCAAGCTGTTCCCCAACCACCTTGGGCACATGTCATCAGGATCTCTCCTGAGGCTCTGTCATGGTGCCCTCAACCTTGGCAAAATAAACTTTCTAAATTAACTGAGACTTGTCTCAGCTATTCAGGGTTCAAAAGCCACCCTGTCGGTGGTATTTGTTATGGGGGTTCAAGTATATTAATACACCAGTGGAGAGGCATTTTGAGATCTCATCCTCTCCCTCCTCATTCATGGCATGTGTAACCTTAATGAGAATAAACTCCCAGGGGAAAAGAAAAGCCAGGCCTGGTACAGTGGCTCACGCCTGTAATCCCAGCACTTTGGGATGCTGAGACAAGCAGATTACTTGAGGTCAGGAGTTTGAGACCAACATGGTGAAACCCCTGTCTCTACCAAAAATACAAAGATTAGTTAGGCATGGTGGCACATACCTGTAATCCCAGCTACATGGAAGGCTGAGGCAGGAGAATCAATTGGATCCCGGAGGCGGAGGTTGCAGTGAGCTGAGATAGCACCACGGCACTCCAGCCTGGGTGACAGAGTGAGACTCCTGGGGAAAAAAAAAAAAAAAAAAAAAAAAAAAAAAAAAAAAAAAAAAAAAGCTGCCTCATGGGTCTGGCCATTGGAACTCAGAGGACACCAAATCTGGAACTGGAAACAGAGATGTGGATGCCAGCAGCAAAGCTGGAATCTGCCTGATGGCTAAAATCAGGTGTGAGACACTCTGCCTGGGTCCTTCCCCCTGAGTGCCAGGTGCCAGTGTGCCCTCACCCTCACTTGTCTCAAGCATAGATGCCACCTCAAAGACGTGGGGAGATGAAAGGCCTGAATTGGTTGACAACACACTGATGTGGTGGAATCCAAGCTGAACTGGCAAATGAAGTGTTCTACCATTAGGTACAATGGCAACTGAAGAGGGAAATTAAGTTTGTCATTAAAACATAATGCAGCCAGGTGTGGTGGCTCGTGACTGTAATCCCAGCACTTTGGAGGCTGAGGTGGGAGGATTATTTCAGGCCAGGAGTTTGAGACAAGCTGAGGAACATAGTGCAATCCTGTCTCCACAAAAAAATTTAGAAAATAATATTGCTATAAGGGCTGGGAGGATAATGGACTTATTAATGGGTGTAGAGTTTCAGTTTTACAAAATGAAAAATGTTCTGGAGATGGATGGTCGTGATAGTTGCCCGATAATATGAATGTGTTTAACACCACTGAGCTGTGCCCTTATAAATGACTGGGATGGTACATTTTGTTATATTTTACTACAGTTTTAAGAGTTGGAAGAACAAAACAATGCTATAAGGTTTCTCCACCTGAGGTTGAGGCTTATAAAATTCATGCTCCTGATGACTGATAAAAACTGAAGTGGAAGGCCAGGCGTGGTGGCTCACACCTGTAATCCCAGCACTTTGGGAGGCAGAGGCGGGCGGATCACGAGGTCAGGAGATCAAGACCATCCTGGCTAATATGGTGAAACCTCATCTCTACTAAAAAAAAAAAAAAAAAAATCAGCCGGGCGTGGTGGCGGGCACCTGTAGTCCCAGCTACTTGGGAGGCTGAGGCAGGAGAATGGCGTGAACCCGGGAGGTGGAGTTGCAGTGAGCTGAGATCGTGCCACTGCACTCCAGCCTGGGCAACAGAGTGAGACTCCGTCTCAAAACAACAACAACAACAACAACAACAAACCAAACTGAAGTGGAGTTAGGGCGAATAGAGGGTGGGTTCAGGGGAGAGATTGAAAGATTGCTCAGGTAGTACCGAGAGCACCAGGAGATGTAGGTGGGAAGGTGTGATTGCTGCTATTTGCTTGGTGTCATCCTGCACAACACCTCAAAACCAGGCACAAGCCTCTCAGTTACACACACACACATCCTGCAATCACGTCTCCCAACCTGAAGGAATGACTTGATGGTTGGAATCTGTACCCTTCTCTTAAGCAAAGATTCCCACAAAGTTCAAGGCAGAGAATGTTGGGTAAGAAAATTTTATTTCACAATGCAAAGGGTTATGTGAGATCCAACTGTATTCTATCTGAAGCATTAGAAGCCAATTGTAGTAAATGCATCTTACTTATGTTCGATGCTGGCCAGAGGAGCTATTCTGCTTCCTTTAGAAGTTATGCTTTTCATTGTGGCTTGTGGTAACCATGTAACATGCAAGAGCAATGGTTTTCAGGAAGAAACTACTATACCTTATAGCTTTTGCCCCAAATCACAAGAAAACTTGAACTATGTCATTAAACATCCCATAAATGCTGACAGAAGAAAAGGATATTTATTCTCATATGAAATTGTCTATGCCCTCAGACTACAATTCCTGCATAGTCAGATGGTGACCATGTTCATCCTTGTGGATTAATGAAAACCTGGAAAGCAGTCAGAGCTGCCTGGGCCCTGGCTGGCTGGCTCTCCCTTCAGCCTGCTCCCCTCAGGAGCCCTGAGCATCTCCTTCTGACATTGCTGGTACAGCTTGAAGGCTTTTCACATCTTGGAGAGCTTGATGTCATAAGTGACCATGTTCAAGTTGTCCCAGGCAAAGAGTTTCTTCTCCAGGGGGTTGTAGTCAATCATGCTGCTGTACTTGTAGCGGTTCTTGAATGGGATGGTCAGGGTCTTGCTGATACCTGTGCCTGTGTCATAAGCAAAGTTGACGGTTGCATCTGCTGAGGAGTAGCTGCTAACGGTGTACAAGGTGCCACAGATGATGAAGGCATTGGCGACTGACTGCTTACGAATGTTCGTCTCCCAGGTTTGTTCAAGTTCCAGATTCTCTGGGTTCAGTTTGGAGAGGACAATGGCACCTTTGGCCTCATCAGTACTGTAAATGACCCAGAGGCCTGATTCATCCACAGCCAAGTCAATGTCTGTGTAGCCACCCCAAGAATACGGGAACTGTCCGTGGTAGCCGGCTCCAGGGATTTCCTTCTCAGCCTTCACTGTCTCGGTATTCAGCTCATATCTTATGACAGTTCTGGACTCAGCGCCCTGGAAATAGAGGCTCCCCGAGTACACCACAGCACCGGTGCTTTCCAGTGGCCTGGGCAGTATGTGAACCTTAGAAGGGTAGCCCTGCATAAACTGGCTGATGAGGTCATACTCAAAAACCTGGCGGACATCTGTGCCAACTGTGTCAATTCTCCATGTGGTCTCCCGGGTGTAGGGGTAGGTGGGCTTGGGATCTCGCATCCACACACCATACTTGCCAGTAATTGTTTCTGCTGTTCTCAGCGTGAGAGGCTCTCCTACCCAAACTAGTTCTCCACATCCTGGTGAATTCAGAAAAGAAAACGAAGCACCACTTAATCCATAATCTTTCCAAACACAGACAGTGATCATGCGGAAGCTTGGCAGAGCCAGTAGATGTGACAGCCCTAGGGACAAATCGTCTGGGTTTAAAGACAGGCTCTGCCACCCACTGGCTGTGTGACTTTCAGTAAGTTACTTAGCTCTCTATGCCTCAGTTATCGCATTTGTAAAAGGGGATACTAATAGTCTTTTGGGTAGTAGGGCTGTTGTAAATTTTGAATGTAATTATATATGTTAAGTGCTTGGTATAGAGTAAATATGTGGTAAATGCTATGTGATCAATCTGTGCTTCATGTTATTGACAATTATTGCTACCACTGAGGGGCATGCATGGGAGTGGGAGCTACAAATATTTAAAGTACAATTCACTCAGTATCAGTTGTAAGGATGAAAGTTGCACGGAGGGCTTCAACTGCATTTGTAATATTCTACTTAAGCTGAGCAGGGACTCATGGGTATTCATTGTATTACTTATTGTGACTTTCATGCCTGGTTTGTTTCATTACTATAAGATAGGAGAGAGAAAAATCAACTCATAAGAATAATCTCCATACAACAAAGTTTTTCGAGCCCGATCTGATGAGTCATATATTTCATACATCATTTTAATATAATAAACATGAAAATAATTATTTTTTTGAGACAGGGTCTTGCACTGTTACCTAGGCTGGAGTGCAGTGGTGCAATCACAGTGCACTGCAGCCTCGACCTCCCAGGTTCAAGCAGTTCTCCCATCTCAGCCTCCTGAGTTGCTGGGACTACAGGTGCCTGCTATCACTCCTGGCTAATTTGGTTTAGAAAATAATTTTTTAAATGTAGTGAAGAGACTGTTGAAAATTTAGAGTTACCAGAATCACAACGGATGTCTGTAATTTTTTTTTTTTTTTTTTTTTTTTTTGAGACGGAGTCTCACTCTGTCACCCAGGCTGGAGGGTAGTGGCGTGATCTTGGCTCACTGCAACCTCTGTCTCCTGGGTTCAAGCAATTCTCCGGCCTCAGCCTCCCAAGTAGCTGGGATTACAGATGCGTGCCACCATGCCTGGCTGATTTTTGTATTTTTAGTAGAGACAGTGTTTCACCATGTTGGCCAGGCTGGTCTTGAACTCCTGACCTCAAGTGATCCGCCAGCCTCAGCCTCCCAAAGCACTGGGATAACAGGAGTGAGCCACCGCGCCTGGCCCAGATTTCTCTACTTTTAATGGGCACCTTCGGTTTCCTCATAGAAGGTAGAAACACTTTGCTGCTCATATCTTAGAGAACCGTGTTTTAAATATTTTATAACCACTCTTTGCGTGCATGCCCTTCAGTGCCAGTAATCATTGTCAATAACATGGATAGTCAAAGTTTCTGGAAATCACAGTATTAGTCATAAAGTTGGACTTTCAGGGAACACTTTGAAGAGAGCCAAACTGTACTTTTCCTAAGTGGCCAAAGTTCAGAAAACATACTGTTAGTAACAGATTGTGGCTGAGATGGTGCTTGGTGTACACCTGTCCCTAAAATAAAGATATGAAGGCGCTACTGAAAAATGTAACTTCTCAAGTATACTTAATTCTACATGACAATCAAGGGGATGAAATCAACACATCTCTCATCTTGCCCTGTGCAGCCCAGCCCAGCCTCCCAAGTGTGGGTGATTGGATAGAGGGCTTTGTTAGGGAAAGGCTGGCTCCTGCAGACCTGCTCTGACAAGGGAACAGAGCGAGAGAGAGTTCTGTTCTTCTCCTCCCCTCCCTCTGCTCCCAGGGAAGTTAGTTTCCCCTTTGGGTGGGCATTTACCCTATACTGATTCTCTGAAACACAGCACTAGACATGAATAAAGACCATATGGGCACAAAAGGGAAGAAACCTTAACTTCATACCGTTGTCTCCCTCTCTACTCTGGAGATGGCCAGATGGGCTCTCCTTCAAAATTCGGGAAGCAGGAACTTCAGTTAGCTCGGACTTCAGTTCCTGGAAGGCCAAAGTGTCCAAATTCCATGTAGAAACTGCATTAAAAGAAAGAGACAAAATTTTACTATAAGAAAAATATGGCCCAAGGATTGACTATGTTGAGGATGACATTTGAATAGGCTGCCGGCTGGGCATGGTGGCTCATGCCTATAATTCCAGTACTTTGGGAGGCTGAGGCAGGCAGATCACCAGAGGTCAGGAGTTCGAGACCAGCCTGGCCAACATGGTGAAACCCTGTCTTTGCTAAAAATACCAAAAACCAGCTGGGTGTGGTGGCAGGCTCCCGTAATCCCAGCTTCTTGGGAGGCTGAGGCAGGAGAATTGCTTGAACCCAGGAGGTGGAAGTTGCAGTGAGCCAAGACTGCACTATTGCGTTTCAGCTTGGGCAACAAGAATGAAACTCTGTCTCAAAACTAACTAACTAGATAAGTAGGCTCCCAAAGATATGGTGTTTGAGATTTGATTTTAAATAAGGACTGGGGATGGGGTAGGGGTCAGAGAAGGGAAGATAAAAACTGATTGGACTGTGCTGATAACGGTTGGGCCTGAGTGATGGCTACATTGGAGTTCATTGTAGTCTCTATACTTTTGTGAATGTTTGAACAATCCCATAATTAAAAATCTCATAAATAATAAATTGCATAGCAATGTGCCTGCCTTACAGTAGGATATTCAAAATCAAATAAGGTTTTAATTAATTTCCACTAGAAGGGCTGATTTGTGAATAGGTGAGCTGTAATTTCAGGAATATGGAGACAGTCCTCAGCATCTTCTTAGATGTCTGAATTTCAACAATTAAAAATTCACGAAAAATTAGCTGGGCATGGTGGTAAGCATCTGCAGTCCTAGGTACTTGGGAGGCAGATGTGGGAGGATTGCTTGAGCCCAGGAGTTCAAGGCTGCATTGAGCTATGATCCTGCCACTGCACTCCAGCCTGGGTAACAGAGCAAGGCCCGGTCTCAAAAACAAACAAACAAACAAACAAACAAAGAGGCCAGGCACAGTGACACACGCCTGAAATCCCAGCACTTTGGGAGGCCAAGGCGGGAGGATCACTTGAGGCCAGGAGTTCAAGATTAGCATCTCTACTAAAAATACAAGAATTAGCCGGGTGTGGTGACACGTGCCTGTAGTTCCAGATACTCAGGAGGCTGAGGATCATTGAACCCAGGAGGCAGAGGTTGCAGGGAGCCGGGATTGTGCAACTATACTCCAGCCTGGGCAACAGAGCAAGACTCTGTCTCAAGAACAACAACAAAAAGAATTTAATTGTGGCTCGTATCTGTAATCCCAACACTTTGGGAGGCCAAGACGGGAGGAGCACTTGAGCCCAGTTGTTCAAGACCAGCTTGGGCAACATAGGGAGACTCCTTCTCTTAAAAAAAAAAAAAAAAAGATTAAAATGTACTGCATGACTTAAGGGTCCTTCCCTTGTTATATGCAAATATTCTTGTAAGAAGTAACATATTAAACTTTATACTTTCAGTAGAAATATTCTGCCTGATTCCTTTCTGAGACCAGTTTTGCATAATGGAGAGGCAGCGTGTGCACAGTTCCTACAGGAGTTTGGGGTGGGGGCGGTGCGCCATACAGAAGGGAAGTGGGTGGGCAGCACTGGTTAGACAGTAAGTGATCACAGTGTGCTACATGTCTCTACTCTTGCTTAGGATTATGATCTCACAACAGTTCTTGAATACGAGGATGAGGCAACAGCCACAAGGAACAGGCTTGGCTGTTTTAAAATGCAGTTTGGCCAGGCATGGTGGCTCACACCTGTAATCCCAGCATTTTGGGAAGCCAAGGCAAACAGATCACTGGAGCCCAGGAGTTCAAGACAAACCTGGGTAACATGGTGAAACCCCATCTCTACAAAAAATACAAAAAGTTAGCCAGGTGTGGTGATGTGTACCTGCAGTCCCAGCTACTTGGGAGGCTGAGGTGGGAGGATCACTGGAGCCCAGGAGGTCAAGGCTGTGGTGAGCAGTGACCGTACCACTGCACTCCAGCCCTGGCATAGAGTGAGACCCTGTCCTCCCCTCCAACCTCCCAAAAAACCCATCACATGCACACAAAAACAAATAAAACGCAGGTTTGATGAGTATTCAGGTATGGCAAGGCCAACATCCCAGGAGGCAATTGTCACTGAAAAACAAGTTAAAGCCAAATTATGGAGACAGTAAAAAGATCAGCAGTTTTTGGGTGAGGAAGGGATGACGAGGTGAGGCACAGAGGATTTTTAGAGCAATGAATACTGTGTATGACGCTATAATGGTGGACACACGGCACTATGCATTTGTCCAAACCCATAGAAGGCGCAACACCAAAAATGAACCCTAATTTAAACTGTGGACCTTGGGTGATGTGATGCAGGTTCATCAGCTGTAACAACTGCTCTGGCGGGAGACGATGATAATCGGGGAGGCTGTGCATGTGTGGGGGGCAGTAGTATCTGGGAACTCTGTGTACTTTTCTCTCGATTTTGTTGTGAACATAAAACTGCTCTAAAAAAAAAAATCATTTTTACAAGTTGTTGTACTCACGGATCCCAAGAGGAAGGGGGCCACACTAAGCCCAGGAGGCCACCTGGGGAAGCACCAGGGTTGCTCCAGAGGAAGAGGGTGCCAGGGGAAAGTGTGGGAAAGAGCCTTTATTCTTTCTATGGGAAGAAAAGGGGAGGCAGGATAAGCAGGTTTAGGGTTGGGGAGTTTGAATAATTTCAGCAGGCTCTGAGGTCATAGGCATTTTCTCTAATTGTCTGGAACCAGGCCCTGGGGTGATTAGGTCAGGGGGACAGTGGCCTTGAGTTTGAGCCAGATGGAGGAGGTCACAGGGTGTGGGCTGTGGACTGGTTGGTTTGCATATGAAAGCTGTGCTCCCAGGCGAGTCCTTTGCTATCTGTAGGAACTGGAGGGGCAGTCCCTCCAGTGTTTGCAAGGCCCAGACAGCAAAGCATCAGAATAAAAACACACGCTTAATACACTGGGCTTTTCTCTTGCTGAACCTCTGAGTCACTTCTCTGCCCTTTGAGCAACTGATTCCCCACTCAGGATTCTCCGGTGTTCAGGACAGTGGGAGGAAAGTGAGTGCATCCCCTGAGGCCGGGGCGCCTACACAGCTGAGGGTCAGGAACACATGTTCTGCCTTTGATCATTTGTTTGCTCAACTCTCCTAAATTTAGATTTCTGGCAGAGAGGATCACCACAGCAGTCTTAGTCCTCTGGTTGTACCACATTTCATCAAACCCACACATTATTTTACATTTTCACATCTCCGGAATCAGAGTACCTTGTTTGAGTTGCTGGGGTTCGGCTTCAACAAATTATAGTACTGGAAAAAAATTCTCCCTGGAAGGAGCGGAAGAAAACATTCAGCGAGCTCTCAGGTATGGGCTGGGCCAGACAGCCCTGCTGCCCACGGTGAGCCAGCTCAGCAGCTGCTCAGCTGCCTACTCCCGATCCCAGCTACCCTTCTCTCCTCTCCACCCCTGCCTCTGTGGCTGCAGTTGTTCAACAAGCCTCCCTGAAAGTTTTAATGCCCTGGAGTTGGGTGGGTCCTCCATCCCTGGGATATCCCTCAGTCTAGAGTGCACCATGTGAGTAGTTAAAACCCATAAGCTGGCCAGGCGCAGTGGCTCATGCCTGTAAACGCAGCACTTTGGGAGGCCGAGGTGGCGGAATTGCATAAGGCCAAGAGTTTGGGACCAGGCTGGGCAACATAGCGAGACCCCATCTCTACAAAAAATTAAAAAGTTAACTGGGTGTGGTGGTGCAGCCTGTGGTCTCAGCTACTCAGGAGGCTGAGGCAGGAGGATGGCTCTTGAGTCCAAGAGGGTAAGGCTGCAGTGAGCCATGATCATGCCACTGCACTCCAGCCTGGGTGACAGAATGAGACCCTGTCTTTAAAAAAAAAAAAAAAAAAAAAGTCTCATAAGCCAAAATGTATAGGCAACTGAGGACATCCTCAGTGTGCATTCCAAACTCCAGGGGCAATTGGGAGTAGCCCCAGGGACATGGCAGGCTTTCATTATCCCTAGCCTCAAATCCACAGAGCTATTTATCCATCCTTTCAGTCACATTACTGGAGCACCTATTGAGTAGAAGGCTGTGCTAGGTGCTCA
This sequence comes from Macaca mulatta, assembly GCF_049350105.2. Classification (NCBI taxonomy): domain Eukaryota; kingdom Metazoa; phylum Chordata; class Mammalia; order Primates; family Cercopithecidae; genus Macaca; species Macaca mulatta. The sequence goes on from NC_133406.1 coordinate 29,160,757, forward strand.
AGATAAAAGGTGTCTAAGACACAAGTTTGTCTAATAGGCTAGTCTATGTTAAACACACACACACACACACACACACAGTTGGTCCATGCCCTTAAGGAAATCATAATCTGGCAAAGTCCTCATAGCCGAGAAGGAAAATGGTTTATTCCGGGCTGCTGCAGAAACCAGAGTCTCTTGGACAATCCCAATGGCTCCTGAAGAGTCCTGGAAATTTTATTTCGTTCCCTGACTCTCCTTCTCCCTATCTGAGGTTCTGCGGGGATGAGGAAACCCCTTTGTTCTTCATTCTAAAGGTTGCATTGGCCTAGGAGGGTATCCAGGGCAGGGACTGATTCACTAGGTCAAATGGAGGTTCCTTAGACCAACCTGAGACCACTACCAGCTGCTTCCCTTCTCCCCTGGTGCAGGCACCACACACCTCTGGCAGGGACTTGGTGCTGCCCATGGGGGAGAGGGACAGGGTGCCCGAGGTTCCCTGTTCTTCTGTGCTGCCAGGGGGAGGTAAGAGAGCGTGACCCCCTTCCTGTACACAGGGTGGCAGAACCATCTGTAACCCCCCTCTGTGCTGCTGCCTCGCCCATTGCCACGCCTTCTCTCTTAGGCCCAAAACACACACCCAGGCTGTTAGGAGCAGGCCACCGCTGCCTGGCCTCCCCAGCCTCCTGTAATGTGCAGAGGCTTATATGATGTGGCAAACTCTTGCCAGGACAATTTTTCAAAATCAGGGCATTAAGCAAGTTCCTTGAATTGAGCTGGTTTCCTTTCATCTGTACCTTTTCTCAGATCACTGCAGACTCTGCCTCAGGACAATTCAAATTTCATTGTCTCGACTCTTAGAATATAAGAGTTGCTGGGCTCTTAGAATATAAGAATTACAGGCTCACGCCTGTAATTCCAACACTTTGGGAGGCTGAGGTGGGTGGATCATGAGGTCAGGAGTTTGAGACCAGCCTGACCAACATGCTGAAACCCCATCTCTACTAAAAATACAAAAATTCGCCGGGCATGGTGGCGCATGCCTGTGATTCCAGCAACTAGGGAGTCTAAGGCAGGACAATCGTTTGAACCTGGAAGGCGAAGGTTGCAGTGAGCTGAGATCGTACCATTGGACTCCAGCCTGGGTGACAGAGAGAGACTGCAGACAGCACCTGATAAAGTTTAACTATCGCTACCACTTATTAAGTGTCTCTTATGAGCCAGTACTGTGCTGGGTGCTTGCTACTCACTACTTTCAAATAACGGTCCTAAAAGTGAACGTTAATATCCCGTTTTGCAAATGAGGAAACCGAGGTTCAGAAAGGTTAAGTAACATGCCCAAGGTCACACAGCTAAGTGGTGTAGCTGGGACTTGAACCCATGTCTTCCAAGGCCATGGCAGCTGTGAACTCTTCTATCCTGTGCTGAGGAGGTGTGTCAGTTAGAAACGTATTGCCTCTCAGAGCTGAGTGCACCCTTGCACGCATGCTGTCTGAAGAACAAGAGCTTTAAAGTGAGCACGATATTGAACTATCTCAGTAGAGGGCGCTGGAGGGACATCGTGGGAGGAAGAAGGTCTGCAGGTTTCCTGCCCTGCGTCCATAGGCGGTGCGACCGTGAGGACATTTGGTGGAGTCCTGCCCCAGCCACGGACCCAGAGCGAAGTTCTTCTGTGACCTCACAGCCACAGCCTGGCCATAGCCTTTCCACAGCCCTCCCAGCAAGGAACCCAGAGTCCCTGCACAGGGACCTCAGTGCTCGGGAGGCCTCCTGCCTGTGCCTGCCCTGACTCCCACCATACCCATGCCACGCGTTGCAGGTTGCCCTCCTCACCTGCACTGGGAGGCGGCCTATTGCAGCTGCAGACCAGATGAGGCCTGCGCACATCAGCCACCTTCTCTCCTAGCTGATGTGCTGAACCTCACCTTCCCCTTCCAAGCTTGTCCGGCACCCTCCCTCAGCCCTAGGTGCCTGTGGAGTTCACTTCTATCTACAGTTGCTCTTTCATCACGGTCAGTAATCCTTCAAAGTAAACTTCCCCAGCTTAACCCACTGTGTGATTTCTATCTCCTGACTGGACCCAGATTTCTCCTGGAGGCTTTAGAAGAGCCTCAAAATGCTGCTCACCACTTTGTGCGGTGACCCACTCCTGGGGCTGAGCTCAGGTCCCAGTGGGTTGCCCTATAAACTCTCAGCTCCCGGGCTGTGCACTCAATCCTCTTATCAGTTCTTCCACGCTCACTGGCAAAGAAGAGGCAGCAAAGGTGCCTGACTGGTGCTGGGTTCCCCGCCGGCTCCCACCATGGCCCTTACGGCTCTGAGCAAGGAGCCATTCAGTTTGTGCCTTGCAGGAGCCACTCCTTTTGTGCATTAGCTGGAATAAACATGAACTGCAATAAAACATAACGTCAGGAAATGGCTTCCAGGATGACTGCAAGGCCAGTTCCCAGTTGGCAGGGGAGATGGTTAAATTATGAGCCTGCTGGCTTCTTCTAGGTCATGTCAGCCAGGAGCATCTGGCAATGGTCAGCCTCCAGGAATGGAGCCATCTGGCATGCGGGTGGAAGCCCAGAATAGAGGATACAAGACCCAAAGGCAGAGAAGCAATCTCGTAAAGGGGCCTGGACCTAAGCCAGAAGTCGTAGCTCCTAGTTCAGCTCTTCCACGTCCTAGCTGTGTGACTTAGGATAAATGACTCCACCTCTCTGAGTCCCAGTATTCTGAGCTGAGTTGTTTAGATGATCACATAAGTATAAATGAAATGGCCCTCAATAAAGATGTGTCAACACTAAAATTTCTCTGGAATGTTTTAAAATCACTAACATTTCATTGTGAATGTGGAGGAAAACCAAAAAGAGGTTGTGAAAATATAAGGACTGGACTGTGTCAGAGAGTTAGCATTTTTAGGGTTTTTATGTTTTAGGTTTGTGTTTTTTTTTTTTTTTTTTTTTTGAGACAGAGTCTCACTCTGTCACCCAGGCTGGAGTACAGTGGCATGATCTCAGCTCATTACAACCTCTGCCTCCTGGGTTTAAGCAATTCTTCTGCCTCAGCCTCCCGAGTAGCTGGGATTACAGGTGCCTGCCACCATGCCTGGTTAATTTGTGTATTTTTAGTAGAGACACGGTTTTACCATATTGGCCAGGCTGATGTCAAACTCCTGACCTCGTGATCCACCTGCCTCAGCCTCCCAAAGTGCTGGGATTTACAGGCGTGAGCCACTGCGCCCAGCTGTTTTTTTTTTTTTTTTTTTTCCTAGGTTTTTAAAAATGTTAAATTCAGTCCTGTGGTTTAAAGGTTCATGTCTATTACAAAATTCTGGAAATGTTCTGTGTTCTCTGCCCTCACTTCTTTATAGACTTGCATTTTAGAGACCTCAGTCTGGAAACTGAATTTATTAACTCATTTGCCTATAGACATAGGCATTGTAATAATTTTCATAGATATTTTCTACCACTGATAAGTTCAGTCCATATTACATAAATGAAAGGAATGAAATAAAACAAGCTATGCCTACATATCTACAGGTTGTCAGAAACATCTTAGGAAAGTGAAGACTAGCTAATTGACTATTGTCCTGAGTACTGCTCTAACTTGTACTGTCTCTAGAATCAATGCATGTTATTAAAATGTTATGCACATGTTGCCATATTGATTATTGAATGATGCTTTAAAACAATAGTGGAACTCTGGCCGGGTGCAGTGGCTCATGCCTGTAATCCCAGCACTTTAGGAGGCCGAGGTGGGTGGATCACAAGGTCAGGAGTTCAAGACCAGCTTGACCAACATGGTGAAACCTCATTTCCACTAAAAATACAAAAATTAGCTGGGCATGGTGGTGTGTGCCTGTAATCCCAGCTACTTGGGAGGCTGAGGCAGGAGAATCGCTTGAACCCAGGAGGCAGAGGTTGCAGTGAGCCGAGATCGTGCCACTGCACTCCAGACCGGTGACAGAGCAAGACTCCATCTCCAAAAAAAAAAAAAAAGGTGGAGCTTAAGCAAAAGAAGCCTTTCTAGTTATATTTTATCCACTGAATGACCACTGTTCAGCACTGCAATGGGTGCTTCCCTGTGTGACTGCTAATTTGCATGATGACTCCCATGAGGGATTATCATCCCCATCCTATTCTGGGTAAGGAAAGGGAATCTGCAGCACTTGTGTTGAACATCTCGGGTTTCTCCCCTCCACCCTCCACTCACATCCTGCCCACCTTTTTGCAGTCATTGCTGAGGCAACCTGCCTCTTGCAGGTATCACCTGCGGGGACCTCGCCTCAGCCACCCTGGCCCAGCTTCTCTGACTTTCTGCATAGAAAATCTATAAGAACAGGCCGGATGCAGTAGCTCATGCCTGTAATCCCAGCACTTTGGGAGGTAAACATGGGTGGATACTTGAGGTCAGGAGTTCAAGAAGTTCAAGACCAGCCTGGCCAACATGGTGAAACCCTGTCTCTACTGAAGAAGAAAAAAAAATACAAAAGTTAGCCGGGCGTGGTGGTGTGCACCTGTAATCCCAGCTACTCGGGAGGCTGAGACAGGAGATTGCAGAGAGAAATCCAGGAGATGGAGGTTGCAGTGAGCCAAGATCGTGCCACCGCTCTCCAGCCCGGGGGACAGAGCAAGACTCCATCTAAAAAAAAAAACAGTCCACAAGAACAAACCTTGTCCCCACATCCGAGTATCATGGAAATGCAATATACTCCATGGGATAGCCCTTGGCCAAGAGGGTATCAAATCCATGGGGAAACACTCCCCTCTTCTGTCGCAGTCTACACAGCCCCTCTGAAGGGCTTGACGGGTTCAAACCTCCATTGCCCACTGTGGTGACCAGCTTGAGAAGGCCCCCACTTTGTGGCTTTCCTGCCTTCCCTGTCTCACTCTCCCCTGTCTCCACTTCTCTAGGATCATGGTTCATATAAACCAACTGCACACAAGCCCTCTCTTCCTGGCTCTGTTCAACAGGAGACCAGTCCAAAGCAGGGGCTAAATAACAAAGCAGGCCTTCTCTTGTGACAGTAATAACCAACTCTAATGTATCTTCTGGTAAATTATATCAATTATATATATTTTATTTTATATACAATAAAATTATATATTATACACAATAAAATTATATATAAAATTGTATATATTTATATGTATTATATGTAACATATATATATTTTTTGAGACGGAGTCTCCCTGTGTCACCCAGGCTGGAGTGCAGTGGCGTGATCTTGGCTCACTGCAACGTCTGCCCCCCAGGTTCAAGCGATTCTCCTGCCTCAGCCTCTGGAGTACCTGGATTACAGGTGCCCACCACCACACCCGACTAATTTTTATATTTTTAGTAGAGACAAAGTTTCACCATGTTGGCCAGGCTGGTCTCAAACTCCTGACCTCAAGTGATCTGCCCACCTCAGCCTCCCAAAGTGCTAAGGTTACAGGTGTGAGCCACCATACCTGGCCAATTATATATTTTTTCTACTTTTCAAAAACTATTATATATACATAAAATTTATATATGTACATATATGAAACTTTTATATAAGCCCAGAGTAGAAAAATTTCTATATAACTTTGTAATAATAGTTATGTAGTAAAATATGTCATATTATATATATGTATAAACAAGTGATTTCCATTGTTACAATGGAAAAAATTGTAGTTTTTTCCTACATAACAACTATTAATACATGATCAAGAAAGTGGTGGTAACAATTTGAGCTGCAGGTGGAATACGGAAAGGCTGCCTTCTCAGGCCTTACCTTTGTCCACTCAGCCTCACTAAGCTTCTCTACCCAAACCTCCACACCTAGTTCTTGCCACTCCTACAGACTTATATTCCAGCCTCCAGAATGCTCCCTTTTCCCTAGATCTGGAACCTTGAAACAGATCTTTTGTTCCAAGCATTCCTGTACCTTTCTGTCTTTTACCTTTAGGGTCTGTAAACCAGAGGTCAGCTAAATGTCCTGAAAGTCACTGAACCTCATGGCCAGGTGCAGTGGCTCACACCTGTAATCCCAGTGCTTTGGAAAGCCAAGGTGGGTGGATCACCTGAGGTTAGGAGTTCGAGACTAGCCTGACCAACATGGTGAAACCCCGTCTGTACTAAAAATACAAAATTGTCCTGGCATGGTGGCATATGCCTTTAATCCCAGCTACTTAGGAGGTTGAGGTAGGAAAATTGCTTGAACCCAGGAGGCAGAGGTTTCAGTGAGCTGAGATCATGCCATTACACTCTAGCCTGGGCGACAAGAGTGAAACTCTGCGAGAGAGAGAGAGAGAGAGAGAGAGAGAGAGAGAGAGAGAGAGAGAGAGAGAAAGGAAAAGAAAGGAAAGAAAAGGAAGTCACTGAACCTCAGAGGAAGAGGCCAGAATTCTAGCTTTGCCACTAACTGGTAGGCGGCTATCAACAAACTGAATAACCTCTCTGGGCCTCAGTTTCCATATCTGCAAAAATCAGCCAGTGGTACCGGATGCTCGTTAGGTCCCTTTCCAGTTCCACATTCTTGTACTAATATAATTTCCTTCTTTTGAAAACCATCCGCTACTAGAAAAGAACTTCCATGTTTGGTCTTCAATATAATGGGATGTTGCCCTTATTTCAAAAGTGGAGTAGCTGGAAAGATCAAGAAGAAATATAAAATTAGGAAACACATCTAATAAATCCCCAAAGACTTGTTAAATGACCACAAAAGAAGTTTTTCAAGCCTGTAGAAAGACTGAAAGAATAGTACAATAAGCTCCCCATATACTTAGACTCACCAGTTTGCAATTCACCAGTTATTAATATGTTGCCACAGTTGTTTTACCTTTCTTTCTCTCATTATCTGTATATTTGCAGTCTTTCTTCAACTATCTGAAAGCAAATTGCAGACATCCTGACGCTTCACCCCTGGGTACTTAAGCATGTATCTCCTTAGAACAAAGATTTTATCCTTCACAACCACAGTATCATTATCTCACCAAGAAACTGAACATTAATACAGTAACATAGTAATGAGCAGTCTATATTCAAATTGCCTCAGTTACCCCAAACCTGTTCCTCATAGCCTTTTTCCCCCTTGGATGAACACACCAATCAAGACTCATGCACTACATTTGGTTAACACATTTCTTTAGTATCTTTAATATAGAAAAAACCCATCCCAACCCCTTTTTTCTTTCTTCCTTGGCACTGACATCTCTGACCCATCCAAACTAATTGTCCAACAACTGGATTTACTTGCTTAGTTCCTCATGATTAGACCACTTCCTCAACAGCGAATATTTGGGAGCACACTTTCACAAACAGTGACACAAATACTGTCTTCCCAGCTAGTAAGAGGAGCATTCTCCCTCCCCCAACACACACACACACACACACACACACACACACACAGACTCACCTTCAGGCAAGAAGGAACCAGGATGAACAGAAGAGCCTATCAGTCATCTCAAGAATTTGGTGACTTAAAAGCAGAGGTTCTCAGATTGGACTGAGTAAGAAAACTTTCAGAACAACATATTGAGGAAACTGACAGAGAGGTGCCACTTCTTTATTTTACCAAGGAAGAACAGTTAAAAATAAACAAAAACTTACCACTTATTATCATTTCCTAAATCTATTGTAATTTCATAAATAAAGGTCATTTTAACACCAAAAGTTATGAATAACAATCTAAACAAAGGTTCAGAAAAGGATAGTGTTTTTCAAAAGGGACAGTGGGCAACTTTCTACTGCTCACATGCAGACACGTCTCACCCAGTCCTTTTATTTCTCCTTTTGCTACAGACTATCAAAACTGTTGTGGAGGGGCACAAGAACTCTGAACCACTAACCTAAATGAAGCTCTCAGGAGCTAAATTACTAGTAATATTTGAAGGTAATCGCTGTGCTTTCCTTATCTGTCTTGTGCTAGCTGTGCAGTCTCTGAGAGAAAGGGCAGGCAGGGAGGCCTGGGGCACCTGTAACAGGTCACTATGAGCCATATCACCTGCTGAACTCAGAGTCCCCCCACTCTGCATTCTTACCTTCTCTGGAGCCTGGTGGCACATCCCGAGCAGTGTCTCGGGTCTGGGGACACTGGCCCCTTCTCAGCCTTGCTACCTCCTGGCTGCTGCTTTCCAACCTCCTGGCCAGATTCTCATTCTCTTGCCTCAGTCTCTTCTTCTCTTCCTCCAGAACTGACTTGTCTCGGAGGAGGTTGCTATAGGCAGTCTCTAACTCTCTGGTTTGGGTTTCCAGCTGGTCCCGCTCCCGCCTCAGGGTACCCAGCTCCCTCTGCAGCCCCTCCGGGGTCTCCTGGGGCCCGGCAGCCCGGTCCAAGGTCAACTGGTGGTGGAGGAGGCTCTCCAGGGAGCTGAGCCGAGCTTTGGTGGCCTCCAGGTCTAAGCGCTGGGTGCTGCTGTCTTTCTGTAGGTTATGGATGACTGACATGGCCTGGCTTTGCTCTGGGCAGCTGGATTCATTGGGACTGGCCACACTGAACGTATACTGGCATCGGCCACTCCGGTCATTGGCCTTCCGGAGCTGAGCTGTCCTGGCCCCCACATCCCACACCAGGCAGGCCAGAAGCAGCAGCTGGACAGCTGGCATCTCGGACCCAAAGCTGCAGCAACGTGCACAGAAGAACCTCAGTGCAGACGCTGGGTGAGGCTTCCTCTGGAAAGCTCTGCTGTGCTGAGAGGTGTCCGGATGGGTGGCCTTGCTGGCTCATGCCCGAGCTCCAGAGAGGTTTATATATACTGGGGAGCCAGCCCTTCATGAGGGAAAAGAGAGGTGGCCACGTGAGGCCGGGTGGGGCTGTGCACAGCGGGGGTTGCCTTCACACTGCCAGCAAGATTCTTAGAAAATAACCTTCCAGAAGTCTGTTTGGAGTTTCTTTTGAAAAAGAACATCCCGATTTATATACCCACACCCCAATAATAGTCCCTATGTCCCCACCTGATTTTACACACACACACACACACAAACACATATACAGACACACAAACACATGCACACACACACACTCTTACACATGTCCCCCTCATTCAACAGGACTACCAGTGTGCTGATTTCAACAAGGATATATTTCTAGTGTATATTTCCATTCACTCTACAAACTCATTGAGAACCGGCACTGTGCTAGGTACTATGCTAGGAAGTGGAGATCCAGACAAGTCCTTTAAGACACGTAGCAGGGACAGAGACAAATAACAGCCAGCCAGAACACAAGGACGGCACCCCACCAGGCTCCAGGGAGAGCATTCCTATGGAATCTGCAGATTTCCTCCCTCACCCCTAGCTTTAAAACAACTGTGTATCTTTGGGAGAACTTTCTAATTTCAGTCTTGTGTCTCAGGCACCAATGTCAATGTTAGTCTCTAAATCAGTTCTTACCCTGTGTGTGTGCATGCGTATGTGTGTCTGTGTGTGTGTGTGCATGCCATGAACCTCACTGGTGAAACCTGGGGGACCCGTCTCAGAAAGATGTTTTTAAATATATAAAATATAGATTATAAAGGAAACAAATGATAATGAAATATAATTATCAAAATATTAAAAATTTAAAATAAACATATGTTTTGTTAACACGTTAAAAACAAGATCCAGCAGGAGGTCTAATTTCAAAGCAGTTTTTAGTGTAAATGATATTTCACTTACAACGTATCTGCAACAACTGTAATGTAGTGTAAAATGTCTGTGATTTCTATCAGTAATGACAAAATCACAGGTACTGTTATTAACTCTTTGACTTTATGGCTTTATTCACAATGAAATAAAATGTTAAATTTAGTTAGAAGGTGGTAAAAATAAAAATGTAATTTTTTCCCCATTCAAATTCACAGGCTTTCTGGACTGTAGGTTAATAATCCCTGCTTTACATTAATAAACCCAAAGAGAAAAACCAAAAGCAAATGGCAATAGCCGATAAATATACCAAAACTGTGGGAAATAACTTTAAGCCACTTAAAATAATGCTTGCATTTGAGCAACTGCATGTTGTTAATACCAACAATAATGTCAATACTTGTGAAGTAAATATTTCCAATCTGCCCTGGCCGACTCACCTCCAGAATGGAGAAACACAGTTTGCTCTAAAGATTCTATTCTTATTTGATTGGTTCTGAAGCTAAGCCTAAACTCGAGACATTTACAAATGGGTGTCTGTTTACAGCTGACCAAAGGGTACTATTCTCACTTTCTGAATCAGATAGTGAACATCGTCGAAATGATTTTTCAAAAAACCAATCATATAGTCAGCAAGATCTAGGCTTGAATCTGTTTGGCTTTACTCATAGGAATGTTTTCTTTCTCTTAAAAGAAAGAGAGTTTCCAATAAGGAGAAATGTAAGTAATCTTACAGCCTCCAATTACTACCTTGTGACTTGCTCAGAATTACTCTGTAAAGGAAAAATATAGTATTAGAAATTGGGTCTCCTGACTTCCCTTGATTTTTTTTCCCCCCACAATATAGCCCTGCCTCCTAAAACCCGGGATCATGTGGCCTATAATCCCTGTGGTCAGTTCCCACCGCCCTTGAATGAATCTTTGTCTTTTTTGCCCATACACTACCCCTCTCTTTTTCTTCTCCCCTGCTTTGCAGGTTACTCCGTGCTGTCAGCAGTCACTGCTGAGCTGCGTGGGTGCTGGTCAGGGTGAAAAGTTTAACAATGTCTGGCATTTTCCACTTGCTCTGGCCCAGTTTTTGAATGCCAGGCAAAAGCTACCACCAGTTAGTCTCTGCATCCTTTTTGGTTCTTGGCAAATGCCATTGTATATGCTTAGGGAAAGAAAATGTGGCTGTTGGGTTCATTGAGCTTTCCTGAAGCATTGTGGCTCTCAGTCCTGGAGTCTGATGTGATCAGTGAGGACTGATGGATCGCCCAGGTTCTGCCTACCTTCCTGTGCTCCTCCACCTCCCCTGTGGCTCAGCTGCTCCAGCTCTGCCTCCTTCCCCTCTCAACATCCCCCCTCACAGAGAATCACAGGGAAGTGTTCACCGAACACGACAGCTGCAAGGGTCTTTACAGCCGAGAAGACTATGGCCCAGGGAAGGAGAGAGACTTGCCCATGGTCTCACAGCCAACAAATGGCCCGAACCAGAAAGAAAACCAAGTCTCCTGATTGCAAGGTTTTTGAACGTCTTGCATAAGCCAAGTCCACCAAAGGGCTGAGTAGTTGGCCAGAAGACATGAAAGAAATGACTCCAGTCACTTCTCCCATAAATGAATGGCCTAGGAAATGAGCTTGCTTCCTATATTCCCATTAAATAGAGGCCTTCGTGAAGGAAAACCCATGCACACCCCGAAATTCTAACAGCTGACTTTATGAAACTGCATCCCTTCATGAAATAGACTTATTCTCCTCCAAGCAGAGAAAAGAGAAAAAAAAAAAAAAGGCTCACAGGAAGCAACGGAAAACTCCCAACCCCGTGAACGGCACTGAACATCTGGGCAGCTTCAGCCTTGCCCTTTTCACCTTCCTGCCTTTAGCACCCGCTCAGCCCCAGCATCCCCAATCCCTGCAGCCCCCACCTCCTGGAATACTCCTGGACGTGGAGGCCCCTTTCCCTGTGAGGAAACACTGTCCCCTCCAGATTCTCCGTTAGACTAGTTTCCATCTCCATTTCCTTTCTGCAGCCTGGAGCCAAGGAGTCTCCAGCTCAGATGCACCAGGACCATTCACGGGACATGAGGCAGGCCAACTGCAGCCCTGTGGCTGTTAAGGGATACTGCACACAGTTCTTCAAGGTAGTGGTTATTTCCCTTCTTTCAGCACTGGGTTTAAGTTGGCTGGCTATTAATTTTCTTCTGCATGTCTTCCATGAGAAACTGTCACCTCCACGAAGGTAGGGCAGTGACTGCTTTGCTCACCATTTTGTCTCTGTTGTCTGGCAGCTATAAATACTCAATAAGTTGTCAATGAATGCCTGGATGAATGAATGGGTCACACAGAAATAGAAAGCAACAGGCCCCTGAAGAGTGAAACCAAAACAACCAGTTGCGCTGGCTGGCCGTTTGCTCCGGACACCCAGGACCCCGGGTGCTTGCAGGGCTCTCCCAGCTGGAGAGGAAACCTCTGCCGCGGGCTTCAAGGAGTCTCTGGGATACAACCTCCTCCCCTAAACACACACACAGATGGCCCCAAATGGAACTAGTTTATGTATACTCTTATTTCAGTAATGATGTGGAGGCTTACCACAAAAGCATGGGGAATACAATGGTAACTTAGCCTGAAAATGAGGCTGAGGGAAGGAAGTGATGAGGACCAGTGGTCTCGGACTCGGCAGGCAGCTCATGGCACCATTCCCCATCCCAGGAATCCCTGAAATTATCACAGCTTTTGGCTGTTTCCCTGTTGGTTTAGTAAACCATTCAAGTCATTCATTATTAAACACCCACCCTTGGCCGGGCGCGGTGACTCACACCTGTAATCCCAGCACTTTAGGAGGCTGAGGTAGGGGGATCACCTGTGGTCAGGAGTTCAAGACCAGCCTGACCAATATGATGAAACTCCATCTCTACTAACAATGCAAAAATTATCCGGGCGTGTGCCTGTAGTCCCAGCTACTCAGGAGGCTGAGACAGGAGAATTGCTTGAACCAGGGAGGCAGAGGTTGTAGTGAGCCGAGATGTAGAGCATACGGGTATATGTAAGACACAGAGCCTCACCCCCATGGAGCTTCTGGCTGTAACATCGTGAGGCAGAAATCTAGAGTGGGGAGACTTCCTGTGGAGCGGGATGGATGCACAGGGGAGGTGGCATTTGTAATGGGACCTACTGAGATGCCATGTTAACAATGGTTGAGACTCTTGGGTTATAGACTTGGTTGTAGGTCAGACACATCGGGCCTGTGTGTGAGGGCCATGACAGATCATTCTGAAAAAGTGAGGAAGGGGAGACAGTGATTTCTAATGATTTCTAACCTATCCGGAGCTGGGACACAGTATCCTTTTATGCCTGACTTTATAAAATTGTGACTCATGTCTAAACTGATTATGCATCACATATTTGTTTTATACTTAAAATGATTAAAATTCATGATCTTTCAAGAGTTTCTTAAGATTCCTTAAGAAAACTGGCCTTCCTAAAGGCAAATGCCTCAGGGTCCCTGCCAAGGGGCACTGCTGCTTTGAAGGCTCACAAAGTTCTAGTTGCCTTTTAACCGTGTCTTTTGTTTTGCTCTCAGTTTTTCATATTTCCCTTAAAAATGCAGCCTTAGCCCAGTCAATTTTTGTGTTCCCAGATATAGACGGGAGGTGTTGCAAACATGCTCAACTGCCTAATCACCCTGTTGTGAAAGCTTTCCCAGTCCCCATTTTCCTCCTGCATTTGGGGAATTTTTATTTTCCTGTTATTGTTATGTCCTTTGCTAACATGACCTTCCTGAACTTGCCTCCCCAGAGCGATGCCATCTGGTTTTTAAAATAATAATCCACTTTGGGATCTGATCAGATCATGCTTTTGACATTTTTCCCATTTTTCCGTCAAGCTCACATGGAGGTCTCTTCCCAAGGAACAAATACTTAATGACCAATTTAGAAACATCTTTTTCTCTGAGCCGTTTTCCTTATTCATTGACTTTTGGTCCTCATCATTTTTTTCCTGAAATTAAAAACAAAGGGAAAAGTTTAGTTTTCATCATTATTTGCTCTCCTGGCATTTTTCCTTGGACAAGTGCCCATCTCATTCCTGTTTCTTAGCTCCTGTTTGATGGATTTACCATATTGGATGTGATGTTTCCTGAAGAATAGCTTCTGTCCGGAGCAACGTCAGTCACTAATATAAGAGCAGACACAGCCTGGACACTTTGCTAACATGGATACTCCTTCTTCCTGATTCTTTATCATCCTGCCAAAGACATACATCCGAATGGAGGCTAGACAGTTTATAGGACATTTTCATATTGCTTATCTCATTTCATTTCACGATAGCCCTGAGGTAAACTGAATAAAGATCAGAATTCTTCCTTCACAAGTGGAGAAACTGTGGATCAGAATAATTAGCTGATTTATTTAAGGTCACATAGATAGTCCACATAGCTGTGTGTGTGTGTGTGTGTGTGTGTGTGTAAACAAAAACTATATATATATATTTAAACATATACACACATATATACTATATATATGACTATACATACACACACACACACATATATATATATATGGAGAGAGAGAGAGAGAGTCACCCTAAAATGAGCTACAGCGTGATCAACTCCCCAAAACAAAGAGTTTATTCAGGAATAGCAAGGGATTGTAATTCGGGATATGTGTGCTATATGGCAAACCCCTGTTGCATCTGAGGAGTTTGAGCAAGGGGAAACTTTTAAAGGCAAAAAGGAGAAGTCCACGTAAACTGTTTGGAAACAAATATCATAGGTTATAGGGACTTATTGCAGGTAGTGGCGTTTGTTCGTTGGTGGTACTGGCTATGGCTACAAAAGGGTCTTCATAGAAGTGGCTTAACAGGAAAGTTCAGTTGGAAAAGTCTTGTCACAGTTCCTGTTATAGGGTATATGTGTGTGAGAGCCCTTTCCTCTTGGCCTCGTGACTCTATTTTGTTAGGATTTGATATAAGCGACTCCATTTTGGTACTGACAATTTTCCCAGTAACTATATATATAGCTGATCATATAGCTGAAATACAGCCTTCTAATGCCATCTAATTTCTAAATTTTATGCTGTTTATTCTTGAGGAAAGCCCTCAAGAATGAACTTTAGGCCAGGCGTGGTGGTTCATGCCAGTAATTCTACCACTTTGGGAGGTCAAGGCAGGCGGATCACCTGGGGTCTGGAGTTTGAGAGCAGCCTGGCCAACATGGCAAAAACCCTGTCTCTACTGAAAATACAAAAATTAGCCAGACGTGGTGGCGGGTGTCTGTAATCCCAGCTACTCAGGAGGCTGAGGCAGGAGAATCACTTGAACCCAGGAGGCCGAGGTTGAAGTGAGCCGAGATTGCACCACTACACTCCAGCCTGGGCGACAGAATGAGACTCTGTCTCAAAAAAAAAAAAACAAAAAACAAAAACAAACAAAAAAAACTTTATGGAGGTTCTTCAGATATTTTTCTTTCACCCAATCTATTGACTAACAACTTGAGGACTAGATTTGCCCAAACATATGTAGGACATCTGCTTCGGACTTGCCCTGTGGTGTGGGATTATGTGTCCTATGCTGTACAGGGCCAGAGTGGAAACTATGAGCAGCTGTGGGGAGACCCAGCGCTGGTCGAGTCTTGGGCCAACCTGAGGGCAGCTACAGACTCGTTCTGAGTCTTTGCAAAGGCTGCCGGCAGTAATCTCCTTTAGGTGCAGCACAGAGCTTCTCCCATCTTACTTCCAAGGTACAGAGTTTCTTGAGGGAAATGTTTCAAGTTTCTTTAGGGAAATGGGAAAGAGTGTGACGGTGAAGGGGGGTTTAGTCCATTCTTGCATTACTATAAATAAATGCCTGAGGCTGGATAATTTATAAAGAAAAGAGGTTTAATTGGCTTACAGTTCTGTAGGCTGTACAGGAAGCATAGCACCAGCATCTGTTTCTGGGGAGGCCTCAGGAGGCTTACACTCATGGCAGAAGGCAAAGAGGGAGCAGGAATCTCACATGGCAGGAGCAGGAGTGAGAAAGAGAGTGGGGTGGGGGGAGGTGCCACACACTTTTAAATTATCAGATCATGTGAGAACTCACTATCCCTAGGATAGCACCAAGCCATGAGGGATCCACACCCATGACCCAAACACTTCCTTGTGTAATATAGTAAGTATTCTCCAAAACCAAAACAGAAACTGGCCTTTCAAAAAAGGTCAAGTCTACTATTCTCCCTGTCTCTTAGGAGCTGCAAAGTCTCACTCAGCATGGTTCTTGTTGACAAGAAAATCCATACTCTATAAAATATTTGAAGAGATTTATTCGAGACAAATGTGAGTACCATGACCCATGACCCAGCCTCAAGAAGTCCTGAGAACACGTGCCCAAGGTGGTTGGGTAACAGCTTGGTTTTATACATTTTAGGGAGATATAAGACATCAATCAATACAAGTGAGGTACACACTAGGTTGGCCCAGACCCAAGGGAGTAAGGGCTTTCAGGTCATAGGTGGAATTAAAAGATTTCCTGATTGGCAATTAGTTAAAAGAGTTAAGCTTTCCCTAAAGTTGAAGTCAGCAGGAGGAAATACTTGGGATTAAGATAAGAGGGGTTGTGGAAGCCAAGGTTCTTGTTATGGATGAAGCCTCCAGGTAGCAGGCTTTAGAAAGAATAGATGATAAATGTCTCTTTTTCAGACCTTAAATGGTGCCAGATTTAGTTAATCTCTTTGGGGTTGGGAGGACCTGGAAGGGGAAATACCTAGTTACATTAATTGAGATTTTTTACAGATGCAAATAGTCATTCCAAAATATGGCAAAGAAACATATTTTGGGGTAAAATATTTTGATTTCCTTCTTTATCTGTCATGTGATGCTATACTAGAGTCAGGTTGGATTTTGGTATCTTATTGCTAAAGAGTTCATTTGGTAGGTCTTAAGATCTGTGTTTTAATGTTAATGTTTGTCAGTTGTGTCTAAATTCTAAAGGGAGGAGGGTATAATAAAGCATGTCTGACTCCTCCTTCTGGTGGTCTTAGTTCAGGTTAGTTTTTCAGGTTTCTTTGGAATCCCCGTGGTCCCATTCAGCAAGTTGGAGGGCTTAGAATTTTATTTTTGGTTTACAGAATGTTTCTCAGCATCAACTCCATTCTCCACTTCACCAATATCTAGCTGCTGACTTCAGCTGTAGTCCCTGATAGCCACCCCAGCCCTGAGCCTACCTCCCGCGTGTGACCTTTCAGCTCATTTCCTCCATTAACTGACCCAGCTTCTGTGTTTCCCAAACCCCTTCTTAGAAGAGCGCTTATTGGCTGAGCTCCTTCTTTCAAGTGACCATACCAGCAGGAAGTTGTCCAGTAGGCAACTGAAGCACTGCCCTGGGACAGAAACTCAACTTTGATTCATGAAATTATGTTTTATAGAGAGGGATGAGGGCCTATTTAGAGCAGAAAGATCTGTAGGCAAAGAAGAATCCCTTAGAAGGAGATGTGGGTAGGCAAAGGATCATCATCAACTGTAGTTCAGTGCCTAAAAGTAATCTCTTTCTCACTGTGTTTAGGCAGTATGTTTCTTACCATGGAGGTAAAAAGTGTGGGACATTCAATAACATGCTTGGGCCTTCTGTGTGCCTGACACTGTGCTAGGCATGGAAAAGATATTTCCAGGGTTGTCGGTAAAGGTTGTGGGGTGAAAAGAGATAAAGGGAAGATGGAGACAACTTCCTAATGACTTGGGCTTCCCTTCTCACTCACATATAGGAAAAATAATAGTGTACATGGTGGCCACATAGCAACAGCATAGGTAAAATAGGCTTTTATGGTTTTTTTTTTTTTTCTAGGGCTCTCCTTACCATTTACACTTTTTTTTTTTTTGAGACGGAGTCTTGCTCTGTCGCCCAGGCTGGAGTGCAGTGGCCGGATCTCAGCTCACTGCAAGCTCCGCCTCCCGGGTTCATGCCATTCTCCTGCCTCAGCCTCCTGAGTAGCTGGGACTATAGGCACCCGCCATCTCGCCCAGCTAGTTTTTTTGTATTTTTTAGTAGAGATGGGGTTTCACCATGTTAGCCAGGATGGTCTTGATCTCCTGACCTCGTGATCCGCCCATCTCGGCCTCCCAAAGTGCTGGGATTACAGGCTTGAGCCACCACGCCTGGCCCGTTTACACTTTTCTATGAGAAAATGCTTCTCATGGCTTGCATCAAAAAAGAAAAATATACTTTTTTCTTAAATGCACTCAAAGACTGTATTTGTGGGGGTGAATAGGAGAAGAAAAGATGAACAGGTGTTCCGTTTGGGCAGGTGTTAGAGCCTGGAGCCTTAATTGCGCAGGTCATGCGTGAATATACATTTTTTCTTTTTCTTTTCTTTTTTTTTTTGAGACGGAGTTTCACTCTTGTTGCCCAGGCTGGAGTGCAATGGTGTGATTTCGGCTCACTGCAACCTCTGCCTCCCAGATTCAAGTGATTCTCCTGCCTCAGCCTCCCAAGAAGCTGGGATTATAAGCATGCACCACTATGTCCAGCTAATTTTGTATTTTTAGTACAGACGGGGTTTCTCCATGTTGGCCAGGCTGGCTTTGAACCCCTGACCTCGGGTAATCCACCAGCCCCGGCCTTCCAAAGTGCTGGGATTACAGGTATGAGTCACCATGCCCAGCCGTAAATTTTTTCAATCAATACATATTAAAAGTCTAACAGGTACTCCAGTGGGGTTATGTAAAATATTTTGATGTTTACAATAGCTTCTCATACATTAAAAGTTTTTAAATTACTGACCAAGCATAATCTACTTGCTGTCTTTGGTATGGAATCAAGACTATTTTCAATCTATCATTAAGTGGTCAGTACTCAGTGGAGGGGTAGTCAGAGGCTCAGAGTGCCGTGTTGAAGAGTAACGTGTTGGAAAGTGTCCCTAGCCAGAAATGTGGACTGGCTTGGGGGGTGTGAAGATGTACTGCAACCTCTGCCTCCCAGGCAAAACCTTTTGGCTTTTGGGAAAGTTCACAAATAGATAAAATATTGCTTTACCTCATTGAATAGTTCCTTGTTCCTAAAACGTATGTTCACACGTGAAGACACATGAAATATCTATCATTCTTTCAACCACCCAACTAGATGGTTCATATTTTCTCCATGTTACTGTTAAGGAAATTCAGTTTCTACATCTCAAAGAAAAACGTTGGTAACTATAGGAGCTGGGTATGAACGCAACTTTTCCCCAGGGCCTGGGCTCTCTGAGCGACTGGTTAGTTCTTCTGATTTGACTGAAGTTAAGTAAACTTACCAGTAGATAATACTTCATTGTGGCAAGTATTATTAAAGGGAGGGATTTCATGACTGGAACATTTTCATCTATTCATTTCCTTTCTAAGTTCTTCAATTCCACAGAGAACAGAAAATCTCTTCCCTGCAGATCAGTTAAATCCATGTAACAGATTTCAGTAAGCATGACTCAAAGGGTTTTTAATTAAGAAAGCATTACAATATAATTTGTTTTTGAAGATGGAACTGTGATCTCCCACTAGCAAAATTAAATGATGAGAGACAGCCAAGGAGGCAATCACACACAGTCACTCTAAGTCAGCTATTTGGCTTTACGTGAGAACAGTGTGTCCTTTAAAAAATCCAGTTCGGGTAGGTTAGATCCAATTCTCAGGCTGGGGAGGGGATTATCTCAACAGAAAGAGCTATCTTCTCTGTGGCTCTTTGGTCTATGTAAAAGTGAAATAACATCCGATATGGAAAATCAGGAGACGTCTTCATGTCAGTGGCCTCTGAGCATCCTCCTGGGAACTGTGTGCATTGCAGATTATCTGTGGTTATAGTTCCGGTCCAGCTAGCTCCCTACCGAGCTCCTCGTCTTGCAGAATCTAGCCAGCCTATGCTCAGGAAATTCAGAATGATTTTTGCTATTAGCACCAGCAAGACTGAATTGAAAAGGTAAATCTGCTAAAAACAAAAACAAACAAATAAACAAAGAACATAATGTGACCAAGTCACCTAACAGGACCCAAGTTAAATATAACTTTGGATTAAAATTTTAAAAATAGTTTATATGCTTTTCTCTGCAACATTTAGTGTTGATTCTGCACTCTTTTAGGAATCTGCCTCCTGGGTTCAAGTGATTCTTCTGCCTCAGCCTCCCAAGTAGCTGGGACTACAGGCATGGGCCACCACACCTGGCTAATTTTTGTATTTTTAATAGAGGTGGGTTGTTACCATGTTGGCCAGTCTGGTCTCGAACTCCTGACCTCAGGTGATCTGCCCACCTTGCCCTCCCAAAGTGCTGGGAGATCCTGGGCATGAGCCACCACGCCCGGCACAAAGTTGTTTTTTTAATAACTTATTTTTTTCAGTGAAGTCAAAGGCTTCAACACACACTCCCTCTTTGTTCTTAAAGGCGGCGACAGACACCTCTCAACTTGCTCTCAAATCATTTTTCATGCATCAGTCTTATCACCTCAACAAGATTGCAAGTTGCAATGAACTTTATATTTTTGGTGATAATTATTTCTTACTGTGCATTGCATTGTGCTGTATACTTTATGTGCATTATGCGTTTTAACCTCACTGCAGTCCTGCAAGGCAGATGTTTTTATCTCTAGCTTATTGGTGAGAAAGCTGAAGTTCAGAGATGATAAGAAATTTGCCTAAGGTCACACACCTAGAAAGTTGCAGAGCCAAGATTTGAACAGATGACACCCTGGCTCATAACCTCATGCGCTTCTTCTAGGCCACATGCTTTCCTTGCTCCTACACCTTGGTCAGGTGAATATTACTGACTCCTTAGTCATTGACGTTGGCTATGTGTATGTGGCCAAAGCCGAAGTGGAGGATATGACCAGAGAAAAATAAATTGAAGGAGAAAAAGAAATAAAAGGTAATATCGAAGGGATATTATTTATTTTAGGTGGAAAAAACTTAAGGTGTTTATATGCTAGAGGGAAAGAGCCGACAGAGCAGAAAAGGCACAAGTTATGACGCTAATAATAGCTGACATTTATTAGGCACATCCATGTGCCAGGAGCCACGCTGAGCACTTTACCAGGATTGCTTCACTAATCTTTCATAACACTCTTATAAAGTAGGTACTATTATTATCATAATATTTTACAGAGGAAAAAGTGACACTTTATCCAAGCTCACACAATGGGTGGTAATTTAAAAACAGGGCGTCTGAACTGCTGTGCCTAGGAATGAAGAGGTAGACAGACGCCTATTCTGGTGTGGAAGCTAAGCTTCTGTGTCACCAGCACCCAGTAAATATAATACCCAAGTGCTTTATTGACATTAGTTAATCATGTTTATAGTATCCTTTCGGGTAAGTCTGTATACATCCCCTTTTTACAAGTAAGAAAACCAAGATTCAGGGGCTAGTGACTTGCTCCAAGTCTTTTTCATGTTTAACATGAATTACAATATATGTGGGGGTCTGTATCCTGAAAACATTATCAACCTTTGTTTCCAACACTTCTCATCTAGTGAATTGGAATGAAAATTCCTAGCTCAGGAAAGTAATGCACTTGGAAGCAGTCACTTGGGATATCTGACTCTTCTAAAGGTGTCTGATCATCTAAATGATACAGGCGTGGTACTGTTTTACAACACATCTCTCTGAATAAGACAACTAAATCTTTGTATTTAAAAAAAAAAATATGCACAGAATATTTTGGTTAATTATATACATTTTAAAAAATAATCACAGCATTATACAATTGAAAATAATGTTGAAAGAGTATAGGAAATGTAATATAAACTCTAGATGAATGAGAAGCTTGGAGAGAAAAAAAACAGATCACAAGTAGAAAGACAACATTTAAAAAAAACTTTTAAAAAAAAAATTTATAGAGATGGAGTTTCACTCTGTTGCCTAGGCTAGTCTCAAATTCCTGGGCTTAAGTGACCCTCCTGCCTCAGCCTCCTAAAGTGCTGGGATTATTGGTGTGAGCCACCGTGCCTGGCCAGTCAGCCTGCTATTTATTTTATTTTATTTTATTTTATTTTATTTTATTTTATTTTATTTCATTTTATTTTATTTTATTTCATTTCATTTCATTTCATTTCATTTCATTTTTTGAGACAGAGTCTGGCTCTGTCCCCCAGGCTGGAGTGCAGTGGCGCAATCTCGGCTCACTGCAACCTCTGCCTCCCGTGTTGAGCCATTCCCCTGCTTCAGCTTCTTGAGTAGCTGAACTCAAGTAGCTGAACTTGAGGGACTGCAGGCGCCCGCCACCACACCTGACTAATTTTTTTGTATTTTTAGTAGCGACGAGGTTTCACTGTGTTAGCCAGGATGGTCTCGATCGATCCTGACCACTTTGGCCTCCCAAAGTGCTAGGATTACAGGCGTGAGCCACTGTGCCCGGCCTAATTTTATATTTAATTGTTCAGCAATACATTGGTTCCCATTTTATAAAGCACTGTCCTGTATATACCTCATTTGCCTTCACAATAATTGGTATATTAGCTCTAATATCTTTAATCTACAAGTAACAGAAAACCTGGTTTAAACAGATGGAGGTTGTTTTCCTCATTCAAAAGAGGCCTGGAGGTGGCATTCTGGGACTGGTGCGGGAGGACCTACATGTCTTCAAGGATCCAGGCCTCTTAGACCTTCCACGTCACCACTCTTACCATGTTAGCCACTTACACTCATGAATGTCACCTGGCTGTGGGACAGCTGCTCCAGTTGTTACACTTGTGTTCACAACTGGAAGGAGGAGGAAGGGAAGGAGCAGGCACCAGGGCATCTTTGCTTTTATTAAAAGGCAAAAGCTTTCCCAACAGACTTTGTTTTCTAAATTTTTTTTTTTTTTTTAGGGACAGGGCTTCACTCTGTCACCCAGGCAGGTGTGGAGTGGTGTGATCATAGCTCACTGCAGCCTCGAACTCCTGAGCTCAAGTGATCCTCCCACCTCAGCCTCCTGAGAAGCTGGGACTTTAGAAACATGCCACCATGCCCAGCTAAATAAAAAAAAAAAATTTTTTTTTTTGGTACACATGGGTCTTGCTATATCGCCAAGGCTGATCTCAAACTACTGGACTCACGCAATCCTCCTGCCTTGGCTTCCCAAAGTGCTGGGATTACAGGCGTGAGCCACCACACCTGGCCCTCTCAACAGACTTTTCATTGGCCAGAACTATGTCACCTGGCCATCCTTACTACAAAGGAGAATGATAAAGCAATTATTTAGCGTTTACAGCCTGTCTCTAGTGGAGGTAGGCAAGAGAGAAGCTCACCAATTTACAGATGAGGAAGCTAATGTGCTTTCTCATTACTCAGCACAAACCCAAGTCCCATGACTCCAGCACCTATGTTATTTCACTATACTACTCAGCCTTTCTAAATTCTGCCACAGGAAAGTATAAGTCAAAAAGAGGACAACTCTCAAAAATATGTAGTAATGGGGGCTGGGTGCGGTGGTTCATGCACCTGTAGTTCCAGCTACATGGGAGGCTGAGGCAGGAGGATCATTTGAGCCCAGGTGTTCAAGTTCGATGCTGTAGTGAGCTATGACCCGGCCACTGCACTCTAACTCAGGTTACAGAGTAAGACCCTGTCTCTGAAAAAAAAAAAAAAAAAAAAAAAAAAGTATAGCAATGGGATATATTATATTAAGAAATAGATTACTTTTTAAATTAATAATTTTAATATATGATACCTCTCATTTAACAAAAATCATGATTCCATTTTTATAGATTAAATAGCAACTAAGCTTTAAAGAGATTGATTGAAGCATTATTATTGCAAAACATTGCAAGGAAACCCACAGGTGTTTGTTTGTTTGCTTGAGACGGAGTCTCACTCTGTCGCCTAGGCTGGAGTGCAGTGGTGGGATCACGGCTCCTTGCAGCCTCGACATCCTGAGCTTAAGTGATCCTCCCACTTTAGCCTCCCAAGTAGTTGGGACTACAGGTATGTGCCACCATGCCCGGCTGATTTTGTTTTTCAAATTTTTAGTAGGGACAAGGTCTCTCTATGTTGCCTAGGCTGGTCTTGAACTCCTCAGCTGAAGCAATCCTTCCACCTTTGCTTCCCATAGTGCTGGGATTACAGATGTGACCCACTGCACCCAGCAACCCCCAGTTTTCAACAACAGGGCATTGGTTGAAGAAACTGCAGCATATCTATACCCTATGAAATAAATAGTCAGACATAAAATTTCAGAATAATATTGTTATTTACAATATTTTGTTAAATGAAATAAGTAAATCATAAAACTTGATATACAATGTCACCCTATACTTTTAAATATATATTATCTATATAAAAGCTAGATTTAAATATAGCAAAATGTTCATAGTGATTATATTTAGGTGATGAGAATATATGATATTTTGGCTTCCATCTTTGTATTTTTTGTAATATAATTTTTAGGAGTCAGGTTTATTGAAGGATTATTTACATCTAAAACTCACCCATTTTAGGTGTATGTGTTTTGACCAATATCTACAATAATGTATCCACTACCATAATCAAAATACAGAATATTCCTTTGCCCCTAAAAGTTCCTTTGTGCCGTTTTGTAGCCAATTCCCTCCCCCTAGTTACCGGCCCTTGGCAACCACTGATCTTATTTTAGTCTTGACAGTTTTGCCTTTTCTTTAATGTCATATAAATAAAAACATATATAGACTGTAGCCTTTTGTTGCTGGCTTATGTCAATTGGCATGAGTGCTTTTGAGAGTCAGCCATGTTGTTGCACTTACAAGTAGTTCGTTTCTTTGCATTAATAAGCCATACTTCACAGCATAGAGGTACCGTAATGTGTTTTCATCGGTTAGTGGACATTGGGTTGTCTTCAATTTTGGACTAATTATATCAACTTGCTAGTGCTGCCCTAACTAAGTACCACTCACTGGGTAGCTTAAACAACAGAAATATACTGTTCGACAGTTCTAAAGGCTACAAATCGAAAATCGAGGTTCCAGCAAGATTTGTTCCTGTTTTTTTTTTTTTTTTTTTTTTTTTTTTTTTTTTTGGGGGGGGGTAGAATCTTTTTTATTCAGAAAAAAAATTCCCCCAAAAAAGTTTTCCAACCACACACAGAAGGGGTATGGGTAGGGGGACGTGTCTGGGCATCAGCCCTGTCCCCCAGCCCATGTGGTTTTGGCAGCAATAAGGGGTGTGGGATAATGGTCCCCCAAATAAAATGGTGTATGGGTAGGGAAGGGGGATGCAAAGCTGTAGGGGGCGGTAAAGGGCAAGAGAGGGACGAAGGCAGTACTGGGAACGCCAAAAGTGGGAGGTCATTTCATAACATTTCTTGTTGATCAAACCACCGTGGACACTTTCTTTGCCCATCAGCAGGACTAGCGTCAGTCTTGGTGACAGTGACATTGAAAGTGGGGGCTCCAGCGGTACTCTTGGTATACTAAGATCCATGCAAAATTCCCCATCCTGCAGCAGTGAGTCCCGGATCACTGAACATTTCTGGCCCCCAAGCGTCAGCCCATTCACAAAAACACTTGACCGGTCTTTGCCAGCTAGGACACTAGCCTCAGCTGGCGTGATGCTAGCGAAGGTTTTCCAGGAGATGGCGGCCCAGATGGAGGGCGAGTCCTTGTAGCCCATGATGGCCGCGTCCTGACAGACGGAAGGGACTTCTGCCATGAGGTTGTCGATGTAGGCGTCCACCCGTCCATGGCGCTGCTGCTGGGGCCGCGGGCTGCGCTTGGGCTGCCTTCCCTGGCGGGCAGCGGGAGGTGGAGGTGGAGGTGGAGAGCTGGGGGCACGTGCTGCAGTCCAGACCCTGGCTCCGCTCGCTGTGCAGCAGCCTTCATACCGCCCCCGGTTTGTTCCTTCCCTGGGTCATGAGGGAAGAAGGATCTTTTCCCGTTCTCTCTCTCTGGCTATCTTTATGTTTACATGGCATGCTCCCTGTATCTGTGCCTGTGTTCACGTTTCTCCTTTTAAAAAGACTCCAGTCATACTGGATTAAAAGCCCACTCTACTCCAGTATGATTTCATGTTAATTAATTATATCTGTAACCACCGTATTTCCAAATAAGGTCACATTCTGAGGTACTGGGGTTAGGACTTCATCATATTAAGTGAGGAACAGGGGGTAATTCAACCCATAACAAATAGTAAAGCTGCTATAAGCATTTGTGTATAAGTCTTTGTGTAGTCATATATTTTCATTTCTCTTGGGTAAATACATAGGAATAGAATTGCTGGATCATAGGGTAATTGTATGTTTAACTTTATAAGAAACTGCCAAACTGTTTTCCAGGATGGCTGTACTATTTCATATTCCTACCAGCGGTGTATAAGAGTTCCTGTGGCTCCACATCCTTGTCAACATTTGGTATTGTCAGGTTTTTAAAAATTGTAGTCATTCTGACAAGTGTGTGGTAGTATCTCCTTGTGGCTTTAATTTCACATCCCTAAAGACTAATGATGTTATTTATCATCCGTATATTTTCACTGACAAAGTGAAACTTTGAACAAAGTGAAATGGTACACATCTTTTGCCCATTTTCAAAATTAGATTACTTTTTTTTAGTGAGTCATGAGACTCACTACATATATATGTCTTATATATATTATATATTCTAGATACGAGTCCTTTGGCAAACATGAGATTTGTAAATATTTTCATTCAGTCTGTAGCTTGTCTTTTCATTTTCTTTTTTTCCCCTGAGAAAAATAGTCTTTTCATTTTCTTAAGAATGTCTTGAAAAGCAGAAAATTTTCATTTTGATAAAGTCCATTTTATCTTCTTTTAAAATGTTTGTTTATGCTTTTTATGCTTAGTGATAAAGTCCATTTTATCTTCTTTTAAAATTTTTGTTCATGCTTTTTGTGTCTTATCTAAGAAATTTGCCTAAGTCAACATCACAGAGATTTTTCTCCTGTCTTCTTCTAAAAATTTTATGATTTTATGTTTCACATTTAGACCTATGGTTCATTTTGTGTTAAGTTTTGTATGTGGTATGGAGTATTTTTTCTTAAAATTTCAACAATATAACATTTTTGGTTCTGGAAAGATGACATAATGTTATTTATTATCTGTATCTTTCCTTTCGTAAAGTATACACATCTTTTGTACTGGTAGCACCAGATATACTAGATAAAATAAAACAAAAACTACTTTTAATACAAAGCTTGGTTTATAAGAAAAACCAGGAAATTTCCTGAGCAAAAAATGAGAAGGGATCTGAAAGCAGTGTGCTGAGTATATGGATCAATACAGGTAGCTGCCTGTATTTTTTCATGCGGGTAAGGATCAGGGTACAAAGTTTCTACTGACCTAGGGACTTGGGGTAAACAACCATGTGAGCACAGGAGAGGAGTCTCGGGTTTACTTACAGTTGCCTATTGTGGCTGAGACGCTATATAAAGTAGGAATCCCTGAGGGGGTGTGCTTTCAGTGAGAGAAAGGCAAAAGGAAAACAATCATTTACCTACTTAAGAAAATGAAAAGTAAGCTTGAGTCACTTCTGAGAAGTCTCTTGAAAAACTGAAACTGCCTTGCACCTTGCACAGATTTGATGATTGAGTTGATAATGCCTGAGGGGTCCAGAAACCTCCACTGTTTAAAAGAAATAATCATTTAAAAATTGATACCTGGCCCAGGCATGGTGGCTCATGCCTGTAATCCCAGCTTGGGATCCCAGTTTGGGAGGCTAAGGTGAGTGGATCACCTGAGGTCAGGAGTTTGAGACCAGCCTGGCCAACATGGTGCAACCCCATCTCTACTAAAAATACAAAATTAGCTGGGTGTGGTGGCAGATGCCTGTAGTCCCAGCTAGTCAGGAGGCTGAGACAGGAGAATCACTTGAAACTGGGAGGCAGAAACTGCATTGAGCCAAGATTCGCACCACTGCATTCCAGCCTGGGCCAGACAGAGTGAGACTCTCTCTCTCAAAAAAAAAAAAAAAAAATTGATACCTGATACCTGATAATTCCCTCTGAATGCTTGGCACAATTCATGTAAAACAGGAGAGCAATTTCTACTGAGATTCCCACAGGAAAAAAATACCCCTATTAAAGATAAGTTACTGATAAAAATGTATAAAACAAGGCAGAACCCATTAGGCACACCATAGATGTCTTCTTAACTTGTGTGTTGCACGCAGCAAGGGCACATGGAGGATGATGAGAACAGAGCCCCTACAGTGTATATATGTTGTGGTGGCCCCAGAAACCGTTTACCATCAGCAAGAACCAGCAGGCATTGCAACAGGGGGATTAGAGCCCAAGAACTTCATAATATTGCCACAACAATAATATCAAAGAGAACTCAAAACAGACATTTAAAAATAATTGAAGACTTGACATAAATACTTAAAATCCTAAGAAAATAATATGACATTATAAAAATAAAAGAACAAGCAGATTTGAAATTTTGGAAAAAGATAATATATGTTGTCAAGATGGCACCACAGAGAGCTAAAGAGAGAAAATATGACAGAAAAGAAGGTGCTTGGGGGATGATTGACATGCTCTTTTAAGATGTGGCTCTTTAGCAGTTTTTTTCGATAGAAAGAGACTATTACAGGGCAAGAAGTTCTTTAGCTTTCTCCATTTTCTGAGCTGAAAAAGAAAATTGCACAAAGAAAAATCTTAAGGGATCTGGACTTTAGATATTATATATCACGATAAAACCCCAAGAAAGGGTCTTTTATTAGAGAATTAGAATTAATAGCAAGGTGACAAACTGCAGAATATAGTTGTTATTAAGGCAGACACGGTTGGAACAGACAGAACTGTTTAGGCATCTGATAAACTCCAAGTGGAAGAAGTTTTTAAACATCTTTATGGAAAAATGGGAGAAATAAGAATTAAGTGGTGATACTTAATGCTTCAGTTTCATGGAAAAAGAGAGCCTAGATTGTATCTGGGGTTTCTTTAAGTCTTTCTAAAATTATTTATTTATATTAAGCAAAGTAGTTGTGGGGAAAGTTACATTCATATTTACACTTTTCATTGTTAGATCATACTTTGGATTATTTCAATCACATCTGGAGTATGTTTACAATTGGGGGCTGTTGCCAAATGCAGGGATCCAATATTTACTTGGTAATATCATCTACAATCACAAGCAGAACGCCAAGAAGGAAATCATCAGTCTCTTCAGAGCTGACATATACTTCCAATTAATACAGTACAGCAAGTATCTTATCAAAATTTCCTTTCAAATATAATATGAACTACTGGTGAATGGACAAAAGTAGGAAGCACTAAAGACTAGAGCGAGGACGAAGGCCTTCAGCAAGAGACAACGTGCTTACAAAAACAGGCCTGGACTGCTTTAGAAAGTCATCACCAATGGTCTTCAGCCTTCCTTATAATAAAATAAGGAAGGAAGAAATCACTTCAAATTTTAAAAGTAGATTAGTTAGAATTTTAGCTGCACACTTCTGGGAAAGTGATTTTCTCTCCTTCTAACGTCTCCCATTAAGTAGGGCATACTGTTCAGAATTCAAAACCTGCTGGCCAAGTTTCCAGGGTAAACAAGACTTTGTGGCTCTAGAATGAGCCCTGTTTTGAAAGCTGAATGATTTTTTGGGAGAAGAGAGAGGAAGAAGAGTTCTTAAATAAAAGGAATATGGACTTTAAAAATAAACAATGAAGTCTGAAATGCCTGAAGTTTGTTCCTGGCACCAGGATGTCTCCAGGCAACTTGAGGCACATACAATACTGAGCCAACTTGGCTGAGCCCAGAGCAGGCGGTGGACCTGAAAACAGCTCGGTGTAAAAGCCATCAAGAACTGGGATTTGGGCTATGTTTACAGAGATTGATCTTAGGAGACAACATACGCTTTTTGGGAAAGCAGCATAACAAAATTTTGGGGACAACAAACTTTTTAGGAAGGCTAGGAAACGATGAACACTACTTGAAGGAAAGACATAGTATGGGGAAATGCTCCATTGAATAAATTAGATAGAAGAATGTAAGGTTAAGTATCAGAAATGAAAGAAAACTAAGTAAATAGTTGGCTTTTCATTGTTGTTGGCTGATCTTTGTCTGAAATAGAGGATTTTAAACTTTTGTTTTAAATCTACCTTGACAATGCTGAAGAAACTCCTTGACTCAAGGAAGGTAAGATGGGAAATAAAAGTTTCACCTTACAGGATAATAAACAGGTTTAGTTTAAGGATAGCCAGCAAGATTGAGAGTTAAAGAGAAAAAGTTGCAAAACAATGATATTTTCCCAGTTTTCTTATGAAAGAAGCCATTGTTCACTGAGCTAGTAACATTTTTTTCGTTAAGAAAATTATGTTTTTATAAGGCTAACAGCCCTACTTTTTTGCTCTTCACTTTATGGAGATAAAATGTGCTTTGATTTGTAGTTGTTTTATGTCTTTTTTTTTTTTTTTTTTTTTTGGTTTGGAGACAGAGTTTCGTTCTTTTGCCCAGGCTGGAATGAAGTGGCGCGATCTCGGCTCACTGCAACCTCTGTCCCCCGGGTTCAAGCGATTCTCCTGCCTTAGCCTCCTGAGTAGCTGGGATTACAGGTGTAAGCTACCATGCCTAGCCAGTAGGCATGGTGGCAGCGCCTATAATCCCAGCACTTTGGGAGGCCGAGGTGGGCAGATCTCCTGAGGTCAGGAGTTCAAGACCAGCCTAGCCAACATGGTGAAACCCCGTCTCTACTAAAAATATAAAAATTAGCCGGGTATGATGGTGCATGCCTGTGATCCCAGCTACTTGGGAGGCTGAGGCAGCAGAATTGTTTGAACCTGGGAGGCGGAGGCTGCAGTGGGTTGAGATTGTGCCACTTCACCCTAGCCTGGGCAACAAAGTGAGACTTCGTCTCAAAAAAAAAAAAAAAAAAAAAAAAAAAAAGAAAGAAATGTAGTTATCATGACTGCAGCAAGGTGTGAAAATTGTTTTAAAAATTGTATAATTTGATGTAAAAGAGTTAATGGCAACCTAAGTTTTTCTTAGTGGTGCATTTTTTTCTAATCCCTATAAAAATTAGTTTATCTCAGGGTTTATCACCATTAGCACTCTTAACATTTTGGGCCAGATATTTCTTTGAAGTGGGGGGCTGTTCTGTGCATCGAAGGATGCTCAGGGCCTCCCCTAACTAGAGCATCCCCTCTAGCTATGAGAACCAAAAATGTCTCCAGATAGTGACAGATGTTCTCTAAAGGGCAAAATCATCTCCAGTTGTGAACCACTGGTTTATTTTAATAGTGTTAAGATATGCTACTTAAGATTCACTTTCTAATTACAGTAGCAGTACAGTAAGCTTGTTTAGTTAATATGCTCAACAATAGTGTGCTTGTGACAAAGTAATTGGAGTTGAGATAATCCATATAAAGAACCTAGACTGTGCCTGGCACCACTTCAGTACTTAAAAATACCAGTGATGATAATGATGGCTCTGAAGGCAATGGAAAGGGGGAAGGAAGGAGAGGAGGGACGGAGAAGAGGAGGAGAAAGGAAATGAGTGAGAGGATGAGCACAGGCATATGTTATACTCTCTCTGCTTGGAAATGTATAGAATCAGCTGATTCTGATTCTCACTTGGTACCAACTCAGAGCTGGTGAGCAGGGAGGAGGCAGAGGAGAGGGGAGCAGTCATGTGGGAGGTAAAAGAATTGGATGGGTTTGGCCAGGTGTGGTGGCTCACTCCTGTAATTCCAGCACTTTGGGAGGCCGAGGTGGGTGGATCACCTGAGGTCAGGAGTTCAGGACCAGCCTGGCCAACATGGTGAAACTCTGTCTCTACTAAAAATACAAAAATTAGCCAGCTGTGGTGGCGGGCGCCTGTAATCCCAGCTACTTGGGCGGCTGAGGCAGGAGAATTACTTGAACCTGGGAGGCGGAAGTTGCAGTGAGCCAAGATCATGCCACTGCACTCCAGCCTGGGTGACAGAGCAAGACTCTGTCTCAAAAAAAAAAAAGAAAAAAAGGGATGAGTTTTTCATTCAAAATATTATTTTTTCTTGTTACAGTTATCTCTAGGGCTTAACTTCCTTACACACAGGGCATTTTCTGGTACAAATTAAGATCAACTTGGTGTTAGAAAAATACACACCCATCAGACAAGTAGGATTTATTTCCAGGGCAGATTAGAGAAAGTAGATGTACATTACTTGATTCATTAAGGCATTAAATGTTCTCATATTACATTTGTATTTACTTAAGTTCACACTCATTTTGTGTATAGATTCCATAAATATTTAATGTGTGTGACACACTAATAAATGTTAATTGCATGCACTTCTATTAACTTTACTTCAGTGAATACCAGCAAGCATCTTGGGAGGAAGATGTCCTACCCATTTAAAGGGAGGATACGAGACTCAGAAAAGATAAGTGGTTGCCCAGGATAACTCTCAACTTATTCTGACACGTGAGCACAGGTCTTTCTTCCCTCAGGCCGTGGCCCTTTCTGCCACCACACAGCTGCTCTTCATGAACTCAATTGCGTACAACTGGACGCGGGCAAACCATGCTGCTCCTGAGAAATGGCAGATGGCTTATTTTCTTCCCCTCATACCTTTTTTCTCTTTGTTGTCTCTTTTCCTCCATCTCCCTCTTCCACTCCTTAGGCCTGTCAGCAACACCCTGTTGCTCGCTTATACTGCTAAAGGGAGCCAGAGTTAAAGACATTGTTGTGGATGGCGTTCTACTAGGGATCCGGCTGCTGCATTAAGAAGGACAACCATTAAGGTAGTTTGTTTGTTTGTTTTTGAGACACAGTTTTGCTCTTGTCACCCAGGCTGGAGTGCAATGGCACAATCTCGGCTCACTGCAACCTCCGCCTCCTGGGTTCAAGTGATTCTCCTGCCTCAGCCTCCTGAGTAACTGGGATTACAGGCACCCACAACCATGCCCAGCTAAATTTTGTATTTTTAAAGTAGAGACAGGGTTTCACCATGTTGCTTAGGCTAGTCTTGAACTCCTGACCTCTGGTGATCCACCCGCGTTGGCCTCCCAAAATGCTGAGATTATAGGTGTGAGCCATCATGCCCAGCCAAATAGTTCTAATAGAGATTTCTTATTGGTTTTGTACCATTGCAGAAAGCAAGAAGAACCCTCAGGGGTGTCAATAGAAGCCTACTGTAGTGCCTGCCTGATATTAGCCAGTGGGTATATGTGAGTACAGCTATACTAGTTTTGTTTGTTTGTTTGTTTAGATGGGGGTCTCGCTCTATTGCCCAGGCTAGAGTGCAGTGGTATGATCATGACTCACTGCAGCCTCAACCTCCTGTGCTCAAGTGATCCTCCTGCCTCAGGCTCCTGAGTAGCTGGGACTACAGGCGGGCTTTAGTGTCCGGCTAGTTATTTTTTGTACAGACAGGTCTCACTATGTTACCCAGGCTGGTCTTGAACTCCTGACTTCAAGTGATCCTACTGCCTCAGCTTCTCAGAATTCTGGGATAATAGGAGTGAGCCACCATGCCTGGTCAGCTGTACTAGTCTTAACTTATTTAACTACTTCTTTTTCTTTGGTAAACAGTTGCTTTCCTGAGCCCCTGAGTGCTCCTACCCTGAGCCCTGGGCCCAGTCCTCCCAATTCCTCATTGTACAGTACCAATTTTAAAGTATTTGGAGTATCACCCTGCTTTGGGCTAGTGCTTCGAATGCTTTTAGCTAATAACTAAGTTCTATAAAAAACATATTTCATTGAGCTTGCAGGTCACACTAAGGAGGGTAGACTATTAAGAGGACAAATTTGCCAATTAAAAGGGAGTATATGGCTAGTAAAAATGGGAAGAAATTTAAGAGAAGTGGGATGAAAATATAGCAGTAATCTGGCCAGGCGCGGTGGCTCAAACCTGTAATCCCAGCACTTTGGGAGGCCGAGACGGGCAGATCACGACGTTAGGAGATCGAGACCATCCTGGCTAACATGGTGAAACCCCATCTCTACTAAAAAATACAAAAAACTAGCCGGGCGAGGTGGCGGGCGCCTGTAGTCCCAGCTACTCGGGAGGCTGAGGCAGGAGAATGGCGTAAACCCGGGAGGCGGAGCTTGCAGTGAGCTGAGATCCAGCCACTGCACTCCAGCCTGGGCGACAGAGTGAGACTCCATCTCAAAAAAAAAGAAAATATAGCAGTAATCTCTCTGCACCTTGATGTTGATGTCATCACCATTCCTCAACTTTGATCTAAAGAGAAAGGTGAGAGGAATGAGGAAGAGGCCTGAAAGGGAAGGAGAGAGGGCCTGGCATGGTGTAGATGCACCAGAAATATTTGTAACTGAATAGATAATTGAATACATGACTGAATGACAGTAGAACTGCCACCACAGAATATTTGCTTCTGAGCACTGAATAAGATAATCCATCAATGCAACAAGTGTAAAGCACATGCCCTGTGTTAGGTTTGGGCTAGGATACAAAGTGGAATCAAGCATGGTCTTACCAAAGACTATTAATTAATTCAGAAGAAAAATATAAGGTTGAGAAATGAGAAATGTATGCAGCAAGGACTTGATGGGCCAGAGAAAGTTCTGGATTAAAAAGAAAAAGAAATTAACATGATACTGGTATTAGCAGAAGTAAAACCACCAAGTTTTATGAGATCCTTCTCCCACTCTACCCAACCTTGCTAAACTGACACTCAGTATGGGGCCCACCTTTTAAGACAATGTCGAGAATGTGAAAATGCTCCAAGAGAGTAGCCAGAAGCAGGGCTGACTTCATGGGCATACGACAAGCGCAGTCCCAGCAGGCCACTCTCAGAAGGGCACTGCACTTGGTGGTTAAAAGCTCTGTCATCTTGAAATTTTTAATATTTTATCTTTGAACTTGTGTGCTGTGAGTGAAGTCCAGTGGGACAATGGAGCACGCATGTGAGCAGAGGAGATACGGGCATGTTTGTTTCCCTCATGCCTTGCAATTCATTTGCACATAACATTCATGATTGCTACCCCACTCCCATGACACACAAGAAGTGTGTCTACTTGCTTGTGCTTGCTTTGAGTCTTGCCCAACTCCTATGTATGTGGGTCCACCAGAATTCTGTGCTCATGTCTACACACCTCATATCAGCAGATGCTCATACTGGCATATGCTCCACATGTATCAACATGTGCCCAGACCAACACATCTACAATAGCAGAAGTGCTGATAGCACCAAGAGGCCATCCTTTCCATTAGAACCAGAACTTGTTTCCAATGCAGAAAGAAGGTAATGGTATTCAGAGAAATAAGAATGACCTAGCAACCCTATCATATACAGTTTTTTATTTTTTTAAGACGGAGTCTTGCTCTGTCACCCAGGCTTGAGTGCAGTGGCATGATCTCGGATCACTGCAACCTCTGCCTCTCGAGTTTAAGCGATTACAGGCATGTGCCACCAAATCCAGCTAATTTTTGTATTTTTTAGTAGAAATGAGGTTTTGCCATGTTGGCCAGGCTGGTCTTGAACTCCTGGCCTCAGGTGATCCACCTACCTCGGCCTCCCAAAGTTCTGGGGTTATAGGCATGAGCCACTGAGTCCGGCCTCTATCATATACACTTTTACTTGCATTATTTCCTGTATGACCCAATCACTTATGTTAAAAATGTTGACATAGAAGGAAAGGGGAAATAGGTCCATCCCTAGTTGCCATATTATAAGGAATAAGTTATTTCTTTTTTTTTTTTTTTAGACAGAGTGTCTCTCTGTTGACCAGGCTGGAGTACAGTGGCATGATCTTGGCTCACTGCAACCTCTGCCTCCCAGGTTCAAGCAATTCTCCTGCCTCAGCCTCACGAGTAGCTGAGAGTACAGGCGTGCACCACCAGGACCAGCTAACTTTTGTATTTTTAGTAGAGATGGGGTTTTGCCATATTGGCCAGGCTGGTCTCAAACTCCTGACCTCAGGTGATCTACCTGCCTTGACCTCTCAAAGTGCTGGGATTACAGGTGGGAGACACTGCACCCAGCCAGGAATAAGTTCTTTCTTAATCATCAGTGATCCAAAGGTAGAGAGTGTTGGTAGAATGTGAACATATCAAGAAATTAAAAAAAAAACCACCAGTTTTATGTAGTATTATCATCCTTGTTCTAATAAGAATGAAACAATTTATATTTATGAGCTGTAAAATGCAAACTGTGAAATTTTAGTGATTCCGCATATAAGATAAAAGCTCTTGTAATTTCTATTTAAAACTGGCATTGCATAAAATAAGATGAATGGTAAAATTCATTCTAATAATTAAATTTAAACTTTAAAATTTAGAATACTTCTATTACACTTAAAAAACATTATTTTTAAATGTGGTAAAATACATATAACATAAAATTTACTATCTTAACCATTTTTAAGTGTACAGTTTGGTGACATTAAGCACATTCACATTGTTGTGCAATGATCACCACGATCCAATTCTAGAATTTTTTAAACTAGCAAAACTGAAATTCTGTACCTATTATATACATATACATGTGTGTGTGTGTGTGTGTGTGTGCGTGCGCGCACATATATATATATATATATAGAGAGAGAGATGGAGTCTCGCTCTGTCGTCCAGGTTGGAGTGCAGTGACGCGATCTCCGCTCACTGCAAGCTCTGCCCCCTGGGTTCATGCCATTCTCCTGCCTCAGCCTCCTGAGTAGCTGGGACTACAGGAGCCTTCCACCATGTCTGGCTAATTTTTTTGTATTCTTAGTAGAGATGGGGTTTCACCATGTTTGCCAGGATGGTCTCGATCTCCTGACCTCGTGATCTGCCTGCCTCGGCCTCCAAAAGTGCTGGGATTACAGGTCATGAGCCACTGCACCTGTCCATCTGTACCTAGTAAATATTAACTCCTCATTCTCTCCTCTCTCCAGCCCCTGCCAACCACCATTCTACTTTGACTACTGAATTTGATTACTCTAGATACCTCATAGAAGTGGAATCGTAAAATATTTGTCCTTTTGGGACTGACTGGCTTATTCTACTTTATATAATGTCCTCAAAATTCATCCGTCTTTTAGAAGTGTCAGAATTCCCTTCCTTTATTTAAAGCTGCATAATATTCCATTGTATGTACATTCCACATTTTGTTATCCATTCATCTGTCAGTGCACACTTGGTTGCTTCTACTCCTTGATTATTGTGAATGGTGCTGTCATGAACATGAGTATACCAGTATCTGTTTGAACCCCTGCTTTCAATTATTTTGGGTATATACCCAGAAGTGGAATTGCAGGATCATATGGTACTTCTATTTTTAGTTTTTTGAGGAACTGGCACAATGTTTTCCCTAAAGTCTATAACAATTTACCTTCCCAACAACAGTGTACAAGGGTTCCAATTTTCCCACATCCTCACCAATACTTATTTATTTATTTTTTTAATAGTATCCATTCTAGTAAGTGTGAGGTGGTATTTCTTTTTTTGTTTTTTGAGACAGTCCTACTTTGTCACCCAGGCTGGAGTGCAGTGGCGTGATCTCGGCTCACTGCAGCCTCCGCCTCCCAGGTTCAAAAGATTCTGCTGCCTCAGCCTCATGAGTAGCTGGGACTACAGGCATGCACCCCTACATCTGGCTAATTTTGTATTTTTAGTACAGATGGGGTTTCACCATGTTGGCCAGGCTGGTCTCCATCTCCTGACCTCAAGTGATCCACCCACCTCCGCCTCCCAAAGTGCTGGGATTACAGGCATGAGCCACCGTGCCTGACCTGAGGTAGTATTTCATTGTGATTTTGATTTTGATTTCCGCAATAATTACTGATGTTGACCCTCTTATGCTTTGTAATTAATAAAAATATTTTTAAAGGAAAAAGCCATATATTGGTACTTTAACATCATTTTCTCTGTGCTCTTTTTTTCTCACTGCCTCTTTGATCAGGTCTTTATTCAAAAGAAGCTGTCCAAAATGATTTGATCTTTATGGAATAGTCAAATTTAAGAGTTTATGCAGCAGACTTCTCTTCCTCTGTAGTAGGCTTCTTTTCTGCTGGCTTCTTTTCAGGGGCTGGTTTTTTGGTAGCTGCTGCCTTTTTTCCCACCAGAGGTTTCTTCTGCTTTTTAACATCAACAGCAAGCTTCTTTCCTTTCTTACCTACCACAGGCTTCTTGCCTGCAACCTACTTCTCATCCAATTTGGCTTCTAGTGCGGCAGCTGCCGCTGCTGCCTTATCCACCCCGAGCTTGTGATTCCTGGCCTGGCGAAGAATGGTGTTCCGACGCATGGTCTTTGCGTATGGGTTTAGCTTCAACATGATTCTCACATTTTTCAGTGGGTTCTTCTTTAGGACTCTGCAATGAATCTCCTTGCGTGGTGCTCGAAGGGCTCTCTGGATCTCTGGGCTTTTTAAGATTTTGCTACGATCTGTATTGATCATCTTGTGGATGGGAAGATTGTAGTTACTCTTGGGGGAAGCAGCTTTACGGCAAATGCCATACAATTCATCTAACTTCCGGAAAGCACTTTCGGTCCAAATGCAGAAACGTCCCACAGGCCCACCAGGAGCAAGTTTCAAAATGTTCAGTTTGCTTACGTTAAGCAGAGTAATTCCAGGGATGTTTCTGAAGGCCTTGATGATACCATTATCCTCATGATGGATGATGCAGGGGCCTCTGTGCTGGATACGGTGACGGTTTCTCATTTTGCCCTTGCCAACTCTCATTTGCTGAGAGGCATAGTCCTTTTTGATATCATTCCAGGCTTTAAGTTTCTTAAGAAGCAAAACAGCCTCCTTGATCTTCTTGTATCCTCCAACTTTATCTTCGACTACCAAAGGAAGTTCAGGAACTTCCTCAATACGATGACCTTTAGATATGACCAGTGCTAGTAAGGCTGAGGCAGCCAGGGTAGAACAGATGGCATATCGTTTTTGGGTTGGGTTCACTCTATGATGCTAACGGCATCAGGTTTTGGTTGGTGCAAACATTCGGCCTCCATAACACGTTTCCAGAAGCACCCTGGCCAGAAAGGTGAGTCCCACCACCTCGAACTCTGGGAATTTGAGCCACAGCTCTGTCAGTACCCAAAGACTCAGCACTGGTCTGATGACCTGCTAATTCACCGACAGCATACAGCTGCCTGTTGTGTTTGTGCAAGTTGGTGTGAACAAAGTTCACAATATCTGGTCGAATAGGAGCCTTGAATACAGCAGGCAAAGTGACATTTTTGTCAGATGACTCCCCCTTTTCAGAGTACAGCGATATCAGTGGGCGAGCACACACCATGGCGGAGAGGAGAGAGCCATGCTCCTCTCAGCACCGCTGCTGCCACAGGAAAAGTTTTCTGTGCTTTTAAAAATGTGCCCCACATTTTAATTTTGCACTGGGTCCTGGAAATTATGTAGCCAGCCTTGCATATGGGAAATGTCAATGAAAAAAAAAATGGACTGGGTAGTAACTTAATAATCTGAGTGTATGATACTTGTTTATAGGGAGATAGTGATCATCACCGGTTTCCCATCTCTATTGACTCAGTGAAAGTCTGAGAGATTTTAGAAAGGAAAACTGCCTTAGTGAATGCAGCTTGCTGTAAAGAATCTCATCACTAGTTCCACTTTGGATTACAGCCTTGCTCTGTCACACATCACCTGTGTAAGTGCTGGGCAAATCATTAAACCTCTCTCTTGAGCCTTGATTTCAGAGGAGTTATGGGTCTGGTGGCCAGGCAGGTAGGAGGGGGCAGATCCTGAGATGGGCCAGCATCCTCCTGGAAGTTACTTGCCTTGTTTAGAGGCTACTGAATAGCTTTCAAACAAGCAAGAGTGAAGGGGGAAATGGGGTTTATCTTTCAACAAGGGGGACTGGGCCACTTCTGCAGGCCCAGGGAGTTCTGTGGAATCTGAGCATTCAAGATCCTCAAGTGGGCTGAGTGCAGTGACTCACGTCTGTAATCTCAGCACTTTGGGAAGCCGAGGCAGGAGGACTGTTTGAGCCCAGGAGTTTGAGATCAGCCTAAGTAACATAGCGAGACCTCATCCCAATAAAAAACAAAACAATTAGCCAGGCATGGTGGCATGTGCCTGTAGACCTAACTACTCAGGAGGGTGAGGCAGGAGGATTGCTTAAGCCCAGGATGTTGAGGCTGCAGTGAGCTGTGATCGTGCCACTGCATTCCAGCCTGGGCAACAGAGTGAAATCCTGTCTCAAAAAAAAAAAAAAAAAAAAGACCCTCAGGGGCATCTACCCAGATATCCCATCCCAAGTGTCTAGGCCCTGTTCTTTCCCTAACAAGATCCTGACTTTGGCATAGGAAACTTGCTGAGGCTGAAAATTCACTGTTCTTTGAAATTCTGCCACCTTAAAATGAATTCTGGGCCTGGTCTTCAACTCTCTCTGCTCTTCAGCTTCAGGAAATAAAGGTCTCTTTAAATACTTTCAATTAGAGAATTAGAGAATCTCTGATTCTCATATTTTGCTTTAAATTCACAATTGATTGCCCTGCATCTGTCACATCTGTCATTTTCTTTTTTCCAAGCTAAGAATGGAGTTTAGCAGGAGCTGCTCCATTTCAAAATCCTTAAAATGACCGTATCTCCTGTTCCTCTCAAATGCTAGAGATGGCATGACTTTCACATTCCCCTCTACTTGTATCCCTCTCACTTCACCAGAGGTGAACATTTTAGCAATGAATGCCACTGCTACTGCATGTCAGAGACTACTGATAACAGTACTTACTCCACCTACCACCAGTGATGTGATCCTTATTGCTCTCTCTTCAGTCGGTGATCTAATTCCAGAATCCCATCCTTAGAACCTGTTTTCTGGGACCAATACGGGTACTAATCTTCTTCAGTTGGGCCCTTTAGAAACAGTTGGCTACAAGGATTCAGACGCATGTGATTTATCGAAGGAGTGCTCAGCTCTCTAAGAGACGAAGAGATGAAAGACAACGAAGGGAAAAGGCCGAGCAAAAATGGTCTCAGATAAAGTCTAGCCTTGGCCAGATTCAAGGGCGTGTGTGGCATCTCAAGCATATATCACAACATCGAGTTGTCCCACCTTCAGATAAGGGGTTCAGGCTTTTGGACCCCAATATCAGTCTACCATTGGCTCCAAGGTACCCCCAGGGATGAGACTCAATTCAGAGGTGAAGTGGCTCCCATTGGCAGACAGCAGTTCTCCAGAGAAGGGGGAAACTGTGAGCCATTGGCAGCAACGTTAACATCCACAATAGCTGGGGAATGGAATCTGGCATCAGATGCACTTTCTACCCTCCTTTCAGGATGGTGACCAGTGTGGCTTACACCGCTAGGATTCCTTGCCGTTTCTTTTTTAATCAGGTTCAAAAATAGGGGAGTCTGGCCAGGCGTGGTGGCTCATGCCTGTAACCCCAGCACTTTGGGAGGCTGAGGTGGGATCACTTGAGGTCCAGAGTATGAGACTGGCCTGGCCAGTCGATACGGTGAAACCCCATCTCTACTAAAAAAACAAAAATTAGCCTGGTGTGTCGCGCGTGCCTGTAATCCCAGCTACTCAGGAAGCGGAGGCAGGTGAATTGCTTGAACCTGGGAGGCGGAGTTAGCAGTGAGCTGAGATTGCACCACTGCACTCCAGTCGGGGCGACAGAGTAAAACTTTATCTCCAAAAAAAAAAAAATTATAGATAGATAGATAGATAGATAGATAGATAGATAGATAGATAGATAATAGGGAAGTCCTAGCACCAGATCACAGGGAATAAAACAACTAGGCCAGGTTATTTATTCCCCTGGTGTCCTCCCCGTAAGATCACCTTAGGCTGGCTGCATCCCTTGGCCAAAAGTCAAGGTAGCCCTCTTCATGTGACTTTGTCCTTCCAGGTGTCGGTAACCTCTGCCTTCCCTCAACCCTTCAAGCTGTACTATCCTTTGTAGTTTCTTTAAGCCCTACCACCTTTATAAATTTACCTTTATTAAATTCTCCTTGAGTTATTTTGAGTGTCCTGTGGCATAAAACAGAATGCTACCCTGGTAGTAACTGATGAGATCAAGGAAGGTAAGCAGTTCAGTTTTCACTGTAAGTGCAATGAGACTTCATCAAAGGGTTTCAAGTAGAAGAATTGTCTGTTTTCGAACTCTCAATTTTGATTTCTCTCTTAGCTGCCTGTATAACGTAAATTTTCCAGTAATGTTTTTATCAAGAAAAGAGACAAGGACGTCATGTTTTCTGAACTCTCATATTTTAAGAGTATTGTGTTTGTGGTTTTCATTTTTTTTAAGACAGGGTATTGCTCTGTCACCCAGGCTGGAATGCAATGGTGCCATCATGGCTCAATGCAGCCTTGAATTCCAGAGCTCAAATGATTCTCCCACCTCAGCCTCCTGAGTCGCTGGGACTCCAGGCATGTGCCACCATGCTTGGCTAATTTTTTAAATTTTTGTAGAGACAGGGTCTCACTGTGTTGTCCAGGCTGGTCTCAAACTCCTGGGCTCAAGTGATCCTCCTGCTTCAGCCTCCCAAAGTGTTGGAATTACAGGTGTGAGCCACTGAGCCCAGCCTGGTTTGCGTTCTTTTTAAAAATTTTTCCAATGGTCCACAGAATCCTCAATGGTTTTCATTCTTAAGTGACAACTGATTTGGTATAAAAATTCTTGAGTCACAGCTATATCCTCTCAAAAATCTACAGATGCTGTTTTACTACTCTATAATTCAGTGGCAGAAAAGACAGAGGTAAGCTTAATTTTTGCTTCCTTGTAGGTAACACATTTTTCAGGTGTCAATGCTTATAGAATTTACCCCTTTAATCTTATGATTCATATACT
Source organism: Macaca mulatta (assembly GCF_049350105.2). Classification (NCBI taxonomy): domain Eukaryota; kingdom Metazoa; phylum Chordata; class Mammalia; order Primates; family Cercopithecidae; genus Macaca; species Macaca mulatta. The sequence goes on from NC_133406.1 coordinate 29,202,861, forward strand.
CTACTACAATGTAGCTTACTGTGTCTTTTGACAATTTTGTTTTCTCCCGAAGGACTTTATAAAAGCTTAAGTTTTCATCAAAGAATACATCAAAGAATAATGTTTTTTGATGACTTCTCTGTTCCACTCTTTTTGGATTTCTTCCACAGGAACACTATGTAAATTCTTGTCTTTTTTTGGTCTCCTAGATCTAACATCACACTGTCCATTTACAGTTTTGATCTTTTTCCTCTGTGTTCTGTGGCAGCTTCTTGAACCTCTCTTCTGCATTACTGATTTTCTTCAATCAATTCTACTCCTCACTGCTTCAGTGAAGGGCTTAATGTTTGTGTTGCAATTTGTTTCCTGGCAAATTATTTTAACCTCCTCCCCTTATGGCTGACCTAATTGTCTACATAACACATTTAATTGTACTTTTTTTATTGCCTTTTCTCTCTTTATGACTTTTGGAATTCCAAAAGCATCAGTTTCATCCTGCTGCAGATGCTGAGGTGCTCAAAATCAATTTAGTTCTTGTAGTACATCATTTTCAAAACTACCATCTTCCTTTGCATCTTCAGGATAATTAATACATTCAATAATTATTTCAGCACTCACTATGACACTTGCTGTTGTAGTGAGTGGTTTGGGATATATCAGAGAAAATTCTGGAATATTAGAATGTTCTGGAAAAACAGAGGGTAAAGGGATTGGATGGTGTACTCGGGGAGATTTTGAGAAAGTCATTCAAGAGAACTGTTCACGCAGTGGTTGAGGAAGAAGGGCTTTTCTGGCAGGAGAAACAGCAAGTCCAAGGCCTGGAGCTGGTTTGTCTGAGGAACAGCAAAGAGGCTGGTGTGGCGACAGCACAGCAAAGAAGGCAAAGACAAGGGCAGAGGTCAGCAAGGTGACTTGGGGATGCATCACGAGACCCTGTAGGCCACTGAAAGAATTTTGGCTTTCACTCCGAGGAAGATGGGAAGCCATTGAAAAGTTTTGAGCAAAGCAATGGCATAATCTGATTACATTTTGAAAGAATTATTTTCACCATTCTGTTGAGAACAGACTCTGGGGAGAGGGGGAACAGTAGCCTGAGACCAGTTAGAAAGCTACTGCAGTATTCCAGGTGAGAGATGATGGTAGGAAAGGACCAGGTGGTCATGATGTAGGCAGTGCGAACTGGTCAGATTCTAAAGATATTTTAAAGGTAGCACCAGAGGATTTCCTGATGAATTAGAGGTGAGTTGAGAGAGAAATTATGAAGTCAGTATGACTCCACAGTTTTTGGTCTAAGTAATTGGAAGGATTCAGTTGCCATCAACTGAGATGGGGCAGAATGCATGTGGAGGAGGTCTATGAAAGGAGACTGGAATGCGTTTGGGACATGCTAAACTTGAAATAATAAAGACATCAAAAAGAGTACTGGATGACTCCAAATTCAAGGGAAGTCAAGTGGGAGACAACAACTTGAGATTTGTCAGCACAAAGATGTGATTTCGAATGACACAATTAGGTAAGCTTTCTAAGGGAATGTGTGTAAAGACTGGACCAAGAGCTGAATCCTGGACACTCCGATATTAAGAGCTGAGGAGAACAGGAGGAACAACCATGAGGGCAAGAAGAAACAAAGCCCTGGAAGCACTTATGAAGGAGAAGAGAGTAATTAACTGCATCAAATGATGCTGCTGCACAGAGATCAGGGCTGACAATGGACCACTGGATCTAGCAATGCAGAAGTCACTGGTCACCTTCCCAAGAGTAAGTGTGGTGGAGTGTGGAGGGAAAATCTTGACTGAACTGTTTAGGAGAATAAACAAAAAAACTGGAAATAGCAAGTATACTGAAATCTTTCAAGGACTATTACTATAAAGAGGAGTAAAGACATGGAGTGGAGCCAGGTGTGGTGGCATGCACCTGTAATGCTAGCTACAAGTGAGACGGAGACAGGAGGAGTGCTTGAGCCCAGGAGTTCAAGGCTGCAATGAGCTATGATTGTGCCACTGTACTCCAGCTTGGGTGACAGAGTGAGACCCTGTCTCAAAAACAAGACAAAAAATTCCCTGTAGCCAGGCATGGTACTTTACTCCTATAATCCCAGCACTTTGGGAGGCCAAAGTGGGAGGACCACTTGAGCCCAGGAGTTCAAGACTAGCCTGGGCAACATAGTGAGAACCCGTCTCTAAAAACAAACAAACAAAAACCCAGAGCCCATGATTTCAGCACCCATGTTATTTCTACTATATTAGTCATATACTATTCTGCCTCTCTAAATTCTGCCACAGGAAAGTATATGTCAGGAAGAGGACAATTATCAAAAATGTATAGCAATGAGGGCTGGTTGCATTGGCTCATGCCTGTAATCCCATCTACTCGGGAGGCTGAGGCAGGAGGATCACTTGGGAGTTCAAGGCTGCAGTGGGCTATGATTGTGCCACTGCACTCCAGCTTACATGCTGGAGCAAGACCTTGCCTCTAAAAAAAAAAGAAAAGAAAAAAGAAAAAAATGTATGGATGTATAGATGTGTGTATGTATGTATCTATAGTGGAATTTGGCAGGGGGCTGGGGGGAAGTGGAGAAAAGAGATGGAGCTTTTTAAAGAAGACAGAGTATGTTGCTGGGGAATGATTGGGAGGATGTTCTCTTTTCTGTGTTTTTTTTTTTTTTTTTTTTTTTTTTGAGACGGAGTCTCACGCTGTTGCCCAGGCTGGAGTGCAGTGGCGCGATCTCGGCTCACTGCAAGCTCCGCCTCCCGGGTTCCCGCCATTCTCCTGCCTCAGCCTCCTGAGTAGCTGGGACTACAGGCGCCCGCCACCGCGCCCGGCTAATTTTTTGTATTTTTAGTAGAGACGGGGTTTCACTGTGGTCTCGATCTCCTGACCTTGTGATCCGCCCGCCTCGGCCTCCCAAAGTGCTGGGATTACAGGCTTGAGCCACCGCGCCCGGCCTTTTCTGTGTTTTTACAATGTTACTCACAGGTCCATGTGCATCTTCTTAGACATCCTCAGATGAGATCTTGCCCAGTTACTCAAAAAATAGGGTAAGTGCACCACCACTGACTGCTCAGTCTCTGCTTACTAGTCAGAATCCCTTCTTATACTGACAACTGAAAAGCAGGCCGATAGTCACAGCTCCTCAGCAATTTTTAGTGTGTGATGGGCACACTAAGTATGATTCTGTTGGATTCAGGTAGTATCTGATCTTCCTGCCCGGTTCTCTCATCTGTTGATGGTGGATTGTATTAAACACCATCATTCTCAGAGTGCACTTACCAGGCTGCTTCCCATCTCCATTTCTGACTACAGCACTTTATCTATCTCAGGGTACAATGTGCCTCCAATGTCATCTCCCCTCCCATGCCTTTTTGTAGTATTAAGACAATAAAGGCCTGATGTGGTGGCTCATACCTGTAATCGTAGCATTTTGGGACACTGAGGCAGAAGGATGGCAGTAGTCTAGGAATTTGAGACCAGCCTGGGTAACACAGTGAGACCCTGTCTATAAAAAAAATTAAAAACTTAGCTGGGCATGGTGGTGCATGCCTGTAGTCCCAGCCACTTGGGAGAACTGAGGTGGGAGGATGGCTTGAGCCCAGGAGTTCAAGGCTGCAGTGAGTTGTGATCGCGCCACTGCACTTCAACCTGGGAGACAGAACAAGATCCTGTCTCAAAAACAAAAACAAAAAGACACAGTTTAGTGTGTGGATGGAGGGAGGCTAGAGAGAATGAACATTACTCTGGTTGCCTAAAGCACCAGGCAGCTGAGGGACAGGACCAGGTTTTCTGATTAGGGCATGTAAGTTTACAGACACTTACATGCCTTCCTCTCTTACACACTATTGACTGAGATAAAGACATTGCTATACTAAGTTAAAAATCACTGAGAAATTCCTCTTAGATTTCGTCAGTATCAGGCATAAGTTTTGGTGAAAGAATGCCTTTTCTTTTTCTTATTTTTCCTCCATTGCACTTTATTGGGAAAATAGGATAGATTAAATCAGGGGTGATTATCCAGATGTTATTATTAAATAAGCTATGCTTTGAAGTTAAGGCAACAGGTAACACATATTGAATAAGCCAAAGTGCTTAATTTTTGTTTTCTATGAAATAGTTTATTTCACTGTTCACTATGGAGGGGCTACAAATACATTTCTGATATTAACACAAAGGACTAAACTTTGCCAACACTGGTAAAAATGGTTATGAGGAATTGAGAAGCTAGGGAACAGGGCACATGACATTTACATTTACTCATCTCCCACTATACATCTCAAAACAAACATCAAAGGCACTTACCAAAGTGATTCAGTAAGGGAGCGTGGAATTTAAAATAATGACAGATACTCAAGACACAAAATAAATGGCTTGAGTTTTCTTATAGTTTGATTTCTAACATTTTACTGACTAAAATCTCTGCTAATTATGTAATCTACTTTGTGGCTTTAAAATATTTGATACTTTAAGACTACTTTAAATGAAAAGAACCTAATGGAATACCATAAAGCCAGAGTTTTTCCACACCCAATTACAGTAGAAGAGCACCACTATATCCAGGCAAAAGCGAAAGGCTCATGTTGCTTCTCCAGGGAGCACTATGGAGTCAGCTCTCACTGATATACTAACATGTGGCATCTCTGTGGCTTCATAGGCACATTCATTCAACACACATTTATCTAGCATCTGCCAAGGTACACAGCACTGTGCTGGGTGCTGGGGAGACAGAAACATGGTGTGGTGCTTACTTTCACAAGCTTACACTTATCCCCTGTAACTGGGTGGGTCATGCTTTCTTTTCAATTCCTACTGATTTGTTCCAAGAAGTTTCATGGAATAAAACAGGAGCCAGAATAAATGCATTTGTGTTCCCATCCCTAATTCTACTTGGTTTCCAGAAAAAGAAGTCAGAATAAGACTAACATCAGAGTATTAAAGAGGACCTAAACTCTACATCAATCTAAGGCATGATGTCATTTGTCTACAACATGGGAAAAAACGAGAAGTAGAGCACCTTTCAGCCCTTAGAATCCAGTGTCTTTCCACTGCTTTGTGGCAATTTCCTGCACAAATATAAGCCCTACACTACATTCTAAAACAAACTTGTAAATGCTTTCAAAGTGACTTATGCTCTTACTCTCAACTCACAGAAAAATGGAGTCCAATCACATTTCCATGTGAAAACACAAAATTAGGTTAACAGAACAATCATCCTTGACATAGTAATACTCTGACAATACAATTAAGGGGACATCTTCTATTGGCATTTGTTCTTGACATGGAAAAACCATTTCTTGCGTATTTTCTAATCATAGTGTATATACAGATTACAGAGTCAATGTGGGCAATGATGCTGACAAGGCATCAAGCCTGTTTTAGAGTATACCGGCAATGAGAGATTTCAATTTCTTTATATTATATTCCTGCCTTCTCAGTCTGTACACGTATTATCATTTACAGGATACCCACATACTATACAGAATTGAAAGATGCCAGTTTTTGCTATCAAAAGTGCTGAAGTTATAATTTTCTAATACAGAGTACTGAAATGCACAGAAAGACTAAAATAGGCAATCTATAGGAGGGCTAACAAAGTATTTCTATATCTCATGTGTATTAATTACCCTTCCTCCATCTTATATAATATTCCATCTTTAATAGTGAACTTTCATCTAATTAAGAAATCCCCCAGTTTATAAAATCTGAGGGCAATTTCCAGTGAACTTTGTCAGGATAGAGGAACCAAACGACCACAGGTATTACTGAGTTATAAGAAGAAGGAGTAACTAATTATCAGTATTATAACAACAAAATTGCTGCAAGGCAATAGGCTTCTGTAATTAAACATAAATCACAAGGGTATGGATTCAGGCATGAAAATAGTGACGTGATTTCACTGAGAATCAACTAGTATTTGCAAAGCTACTTGAATTTTTCTGTTGATCTTCACTTGTTGTTAAATAATGATAGTTTTGATGATGGTAAAACTTCATTTTTCAAGTGCAGGATGATCTGAGCTGAATGAGAAAAACAGTAATTAAGGGAGGTAATGAAGGTAGGCCTGGCATCAGTTTGAACAATGTATTTTTTCTTCTGTTTTTGATCATAAGAGGGCTTACATCTCTGAGGTTACCACAATAAAGTCATAACCATGCCAGCCATTTTAAAAGGATTTCAGGATTAATCAAGACCAAGAAAGATGAAATGACAAACTACAAACCAAGCCATCACTACTACAAAGTTCCATGAGTGATATGTCTGTTACCCATATCCCAGGTAACAATATGTTTAAATTACAAAGACAGTGACATATATATTGTCAAATAAATATTACTTTTACTTATTTAAACTTTAAAAAATTTATAATTTTACTTTTTGTAATTTATTTAAAAGTGGCATACTTTATTAAAAGAAACACTGGAAATATGGATGCTTTTTGAGAAGTAATCTTCATCTTCACTTGTAGATATTATGGAGGAACTGGATTTCTACATCAACTAATGGAAAATTAAAACTTACAAGCCTAGTTCCAATTCAAATAAAGAACATACATACAAATGTTAGGACTGATTCTGTCCATTCAGTTAAGATATTTCCATTTCTGAATTATTAGCTACTGAAATTCTAAAAATGCTCATTTTTCTGGGTATCTTGTTAAAAGATTTATTAGCAGTTCAGACGCTGTTTACATTGACATTTACAAAGAGCATAGAGACCAGAGACAATATGCTATAGTATGTAAGACCTTTATCTCCTCCTTAATGCTCTAAGCAAACTATAAAGTTTAGAAATTCTATTTAGATCTTCTTAGATAACTTGCAGGTGTCTTGAGTGTCTCAGTCTGCTTTTTCTCTTCAAATTTCTTTCCATTCTAAATAACATTTTTTGCCTCCTAGTAATAATCCTGTAGAATTTTAAAAACAAACAAAAAACAAAACACCAAACCCAGATTCTATGCTTTATTCATTTCGCATTAAGATGACCAAAGAAATAAAACTTAAATAAAATAAACATAAAATCATTTTTCCCTATTTAAATACTGGTAATTTCTATTAACCCTATTTTTAATGTAGGGAGTTTTATATTCATATTCTCAAGATATCCAGTGCACAAGTTTCTGCAGAATCACTAATTTTATTATAAAGCTTCCTCTCCCCACACCTTAGGGGACAATATATTTTCACTCTGACTTGTTTAAAAGACACAAGGAGGTTGGCATATTTTAAAGTTAACACATTTTTTTATTATAAAAACAGGCTTAGGTTAATGGTCACTCTCTAGCATCTGGTGACTGACTGATTATCCTGTATATATATATATATACACCTAGGTTCCTGACTTTCTACTACTCATTATTGTTGGCTGATGCAAAACTTGATTGTGCAACATACATCTCCTCAAGGATGAACAGGAAATGCAAAGATATAAAATTCAAAGTATTAATAGATGGTTTTGCTACTTTTCATACTTTTGGTAAATGAGATAGTTGGAAGTTAGAGGCTATTAACTAAAATAAAATTAAGGAGTAAGTTACCTGTGAATTTCATTTACTCACATTAGGACTGCCTCGTCTCTCTTTATTGGAGTTTAACTGAAAACAGACTGGACCATGACTGGCAGCTATATATTGGTCATTTTCAAATACTCCAATGACACTCTTCAATAACTTTATTATGTCCAGTTTTATGGTGCCATACTGTTTTTTCACACTGTTTAAAAATTTCCATTTCCATAATCCAAACGCCAAAAAAATTACTACACATTCTCTTACACAGTCAAAAATATATTTACTGGAATGTTTTTAGTTATAGCTGAAGGCAACAACATTTACAACATTTAGCTTTTGTTACACCTATAAATATGGAAATTGCTTGCAAAACAACTGTAATATGAAAAGAATGATATTTCTGCAAATATTGACAGAATGGTTATGCATCTCTTTCAGCATATAATTTGGTACTCTACACAGGTTTCCTGACCCCCAGCATGACCCACTCCCTATTGCAATAATGCAAGTGCTTATGCCATTAAATTACTAGTATGAAATATTATCATCAGTGTTTATTTTTATTTATTTATTTATTTTTTTTTTGAGACGGAGTCTCGCTCTGTCGCCCAGGCTGGAGTGCAGTGGCGCGATCTCGGCTCACTGCAAGCTCCGCCTCCTGGGTTTACGCCATTCTCCTGCCTCAGCCTCCTGAGTAGCTGAGACTACAGGCGCCCGCCACCGCACCCGGCTAATTTTTTGTATTTTTAGTAGAGACGGGGTTTCACCGTGGTCTCGATCTCCTGACCTTGTGATCCGCCCGCCTCGGCCTCCCAAAGTGCTGGGATTACAGGCGTGAGCCACCGCGCCCGGCATCAGTGTTTAACTATATACACAAATAATGAACTGGCAAGTATCTCGTTTCAAATTAGATCCTTGAAATATGGAAAAATAGAGGCTAGTTCTCTTTGCCTTAAACATAATTATTAAAAGAACATTTTGTTAGAAGGGGAGAAGATAATTGGACATTCTCAACGTTCCAATTTGAAGTGATACTTGCCTCTTAGTTTCTTGAAAAAGAAGTTTTGAAAGTTATATACACAAAGGTTTCATTTAAATTATGCAGCAATCTTTTATTACTGTCCCAGATCTTGTTTAATGAAGATCTCTGTCATCAAATCAAGTACGGTATTTCATGACTATAAGAACTGTAAGAGAAAACATGAAAAAAGCAATATATCAACATCATATATATATGCCATGTTTGAAGCAATATTCCTAAATGTAGTTGTGTCTACTTTTAGAAATGGGTAATGAGGATTGACTGAACTTTTATCTGAGGTAATAAATAATAAATGGGAAAGGAGAAGCAAAAAAATCATAAAACAACCTAAATGTCTAACATTGGCATCTTAAGTAAATAATGGCATAGCCATAGCTTGTATCTGCTGTTAAAATATTAATAAAAATTTTGATAACCTGGGAAAATATTCACAATATATTTATTAGAAAGTATATATAATATAGTCTTAGTTTTTTAAAAAAACATGCTTGTATATTAATAGGAAAAGAGAAGTATATATAATAGTTATATTTGTAGTAGTAGCTATCTCTGTGTTGTAGTTGTAGATTATAGTTGAATTTTTCTTTTTGTTTTTAATATTTCACATTTTCCAATTGCCCACCATATATACATGATTAAGTCTTGGTTTTTGAGGTAGTTATTTTCTATAAGGTCACTACAAACACGAAATTAGTGAATACTGAACCACTACTGCTAGGGAAGATACAAGGTTAAGTTCCTGTGAGTCTCTGGCTACTAGATTTTTGTCAATCAATACATAACCTTGTTTTATATGTGTTTCTGTTTAAAGACATTTTATTTAATACGTATGATTGATTCAGTAACACTGAGCTCAAGGCCAGCAGCACTGTAACTCATGCCTGAACAAAGTCTGCCTACTATGTATTTTCTCCAGGAACACACATCACAGCTCGCTTGTACTGAGCAACACTAGAGAGCACTTCAGCTCTACGCACGGGGCTGTTTTAAACAGTGAAATCACCAACGAAAAGCACGGCAATGCAGAAAATGTGGTACTAAATAGACTACAAAAAGAACATGTTTATGTTATGAGTGCTGAAATAAAAAGGCAGAAATGGCTTTGTTTAACCTCAGCTAGGGATGTGTGGGTTGGGGGACTTAAATTTTTTGTTACTCTGAACATGTTTGTAAATGACTGTGAAAGCACCATGAGTACTGATTTTGGGGTTACAAATAATTTTACCTGGTAAGTGGATTTGCAAACACAGAATCTATGAATAATGAGGACTGACTGTATTTCTTTGTAATAAAACATTTTTTTTCTGTTTAAAAAAATAACAGCATAATAGAATTTTTCAAATGATTATTTTTAGATACTTTCCAAATCTTCATAAAACCTCTGTAACCACAGGTAGAGAGGCCTTGAAGAAAAAGAGATATTTAAAATGATCTGATTTTCAAAAGAATATTAAGGGGAAAAGGAAGGGAAGGAGTCATGCTTTAATGATAGAAATTATGCTCAACTACAGAACAAAACAAAAACCAAACAAAAATCATCTGGAGAATGCATTTGGATGTATCCTTCCAAAACAATATTACAAGATGCAAACTGCCATTCCTGAGAGTTAATAATAAATAGAAGAACATGAGTATTTTAGACCTTAGTGTAACAGGAACCAGATTTGGCCTGGAACAAATCACTTAGCCCTGGATTTGGGGGTAAGGGTTGGGGGCAGAACAGGAGTTCCCTTTGAGAATCTGATAAAAGATATAGACTCTCTATAAAAATGTACATATACATAGTCACAAAAAATTTTACATATTACTTAAGAGCATTTTCAGAGATCTATAGATTCTAAGAGCTCCTGAGACAGGTCAGAAGTCATTACTCAATCCTGACTTCAGACATGCTAGGTCAACTGAAAATAAAAAGGGAATTAAAATGAACTCTAAAACAAATGATACCCTACGAAGTAATAATCCAATAAATACTTACTGATAATCACTAGCAAAAGGATAGCAGCAACCAAAGCCATGATGGCTTTTATCTACAACACACAAAAGGCCATATAAAGATATTAATATTTGACTCGTTAATAAAGTCAAGACTATTTGTTGTTCTATTTACTGCATCATACTAAATCATCTCAATAAATAGGCACATTTCTTGAAATGTCTTCAAATTTTTGCCATATGAATTTGCTGGCTATTTTTCATTCTTTGGGAAACAATCAGAATTCCCCAAATTTGAGGTGTTTTTCTTTACTGGATTTTGTTGGTCAAAAGCTGTACTGCAGAGAAAACAGTAACAATCAAAGCCTTCATGGGCTTGAACCGCTATGATTTGATGCGCTTATTACTAATGTGAGACCAGAGAAAACATACAGTATTTTAGCAACTCTGTTCAAGTGTCAAGATACGATGAATAACATAGGCCATGCAATTCAAATGGTTCAATACATATAAAGTAGCAGTTTATAGCAGTTTTTTTCAAAGTAAATGAGAATTCTGTTAGTTTTTTCTCCCCTTACTTTCTTCTTGGCATTTTTATCTCCATTTTGAGGCATATATTTTAGATTATTTATGAATAGCCTCATTTAATAAGCAACTTTGCCTAAGAGCATTCTGTGTCAGTTTTGTAGTTAAGAAACCTTAAGGTCAGTTCTTGGTCAGCTCCTTAATATGTTATAACAAAGTGACCCAGAGAATATATGGAAGATTTGTAATTTGGATACCAGTGCCTATTACAATTATTATGGTAACAAAAAAATGTAGACAGAGAATCAGAATGGATTGGAGATAGGAGCTGTATTTTTAGTAGGTGTCTGGGTCCACATTATACGATAAACTAAAGTACTTTAATCCGTTTTTATTAATCTGAAACATTTCTAAAATAATTTGGAATTTCTACAGTAGTTTTTCAACCTTACCTAAAATGTACATTAATTTGCCGTTAAATGTGTGTTCGGCTTTACTTAAGATTTGAATGAGAACATCAATATCAATTTAAAAACACCTCAATGAATAGTTTTCTTCCTTGGGTTTCTAACACTGGGCAGAAAATGTTTACAATTGCAAATGGCAGTATTGTATTCATGCAAGTCCAAAGCTCATGAACAAAAATCTGTGTGGCATTAAACATATAAGAGCTTCACGACCCCCCAGATACATTAAAAGGTGTTAGCGATTCTCTTTCCCCACCCATGAATAATTTTATTAATTCATTTATTTTTAAAGCCAGGTATATTGAGATACACTTTACACAGAATAAAACTTATCCTCTAAAAGTGCTTTTGATAGGTTTTGACAAATATATCCAGCTGTTAATAGGCATGAGCACCATCAAATATAGGACATTTCCACCACCACCCTCAACAAGTTTCCTCATGACCTGTTGTCAGTCTCCAACCGCACCACATTCCCCTTAGCCACTGGAAACTCCTGATCTGTATTCTGCCCTTATATCCTTTTTCTTAAAACCCTTCAGAAATTACTCATTATGGAAGTCAATCTAGAAAATGGCAGGCACAGGGAGGCTGCCCCAGATGAATAGTAGCACAATGAAGTATTAATGGGGTACAGTAAAATTGAAGGAAGCATTAGAAAATAATAAATGAAGAATACTTGCTACTGTAAATGGTCTTTGTTATGTTATGGAACAATGGTTTTCATTACATGGTCAATGCTATTCATGGTCTCCAGAGGTCCTCAAGGTGATGACTATTTAAAAATATAACTCAATGTTTTTTCCTCCTCAAAAGCACACTATTCCTCTGACCCAAACCCCATAAAGTACAAAGCAAACATTTTTAGAAATGGTTAAAAAAAAAAGTTAGGCAAAATGTTCATTATGACCATCTTTTTTGTGGATACATGAATGGGGTACATGAGTTTGGGGGGAGAGAAGGGGTGAATGGTTCATAGACCTTTTGTTTTTCCAAATTAGCCCATAGAATAGAAAATTTCTATAGATATAGAAACTTTAGGCCAGGTGTGGTGGCTCATGCCTGTAATCCAGCACTTTGGGAGGCTGAGGTGGGCAGATTGTAAATTTCTATAGATATAGAAACTTTAGGCCAGGTGTGGTGGCTCATGCCTGTAATCCAGCACTTTGGGAGGCTGAGGTGGGCAGATTGTTTGAGGCCAGAAGTTCAAGACCAGCCTGGCCAACACAGTGAAACCCCGTCTCTACTAAAAATACAAAAATTAGCCAGGTGTGGTGGCACATGTCTGTAATCCCAGCTACTCGGGAGGCCAAGGCAGGAGAATTGCTTGAACCTGGGCTACTTGTGAGGCTGAGGCATGAGAATCACTTGAACCTGGGAGGCAGAAGTTGCAGTGAGCCGAGATTGCGCCACTGCATTCCAGCTTGGGAGACACATCAAGACTGCCTCAAAAAAAAAAAAAAAAAAAGAAAAAGAAAAAGAAAAAGACTTTAAAGAAAATAAATTCATTCTTTAAAGAATAAAGTAATTTTGAATAGAAAATTTAAATTCTGAACAAGGGGAGAAATGAAACAGTTTGTTTCTTTCCTCAGTTCCACTTCTGAAAGTAGGACAATTCAATAGGTAGACAGATAAAAATAAATAAATCCAAGGTAACTCTTGGAAAAAATCCTTAGCATATGGCTAAGTCAGGTTTAGAAAGTTACTGCTGGCTGGCACAGTAGCTCATGCCTGTAATTTCAGCACTTTGGGAGGTCGAGGCAGGCGGATCACCTGAGGTCGGGAGTTCGAGACCAGCTTGATCAACATGGAGAAACCCCGTCTCTACTAAAAAAACAAAAAACAACAACAACAAAAAAACCCAAAATTAGCCAGATGTGGTGGTGCAGGCCTGTTAATCCAAGCTACTCGGGAGGCTGAGGCAGGAGAATCGCTTGAACCCTGGAGGTGGAGATTACACTCCAGCCTGGGCAACAAGTGCAAAACTCTATCTCAAAAAAAAAAAAATAAAGAAAGAAAGAAAAGAAAGTTATTGCTAAACTTGAAAATGAGAGACTAAAAACAGTTCTTGTCTAAATTTTTAACAAAGCCAAAAATTATACCTAGAATCAGAAAAAAAGATTTGCTTATATAACATGAAAAACATTTTCTGTTAATGATTAGTAGCCACAGTTGATTTAAGAAGTAAATGTATTTCTATACAATGTTTTGGAGGAGTATATTAGTATGTAGACATTCTCAATGTTTTCCTTGTTAAAAATGTTAAAAATTTCCTTTACTTTTTATTTTTCTGGAATAATGAGGGAAGTGGAGTTTTTTCTTAACTCCATTTGCCTTAACAGATTCGGATATGTAAGCTGCTGTTATTATTTCCCCTTTCAACTAAAAGTCGTATTTTTCTCTAGCTCTCACTTTATTTTTTTGATATCTCTATATAATGCTAGAGGTTGCTCAAAAAAGTACTAACAGTAAATTTCAAGAAAAAAATGTATATTTGTTACAAGTTAATAAGTCTAGAGGTAGCCAAATATTAATAAAATGTGGATTACTCTCATGAAAAAAAATCTATGAAAACATCCTTTTAGGCATACTGATTTATTTAGTTATCCCTATCCCAAAAGCAATTAAGTTAACAAGTATTTACTGAATTTCTACCATGTCTCAGGACAGTTATAGGCCCTGTTCTCACAGATGTTATGCTCTAGAGGCCCTTTTTCCTTCATGTGTTTGAATACCACTTCAGATGCTGACCAATCTATCCAGGAGCTTCTGATTTACTTACTTTGCATCCGCGCCACCACATTTGCCTTCGAAGTTGTTTGGATCTGTTGCTAAAAGCTGTTGCATTATCCGATAAGCTTTCTATATCACATAGAGGATGGAGAGAAGGATTAAACGACATAACAGGATTCTTTTATCTAGTCACACAAAGATAAGAAAATATTAATTTCTACTTCTGCAAATTTATTCCCTTTTAAGCATGAAAACAACATTCTCCCTTTTTTCCACCCACAAACTCTGGCATTCTACATTATAAAAAAAACAAAAACAAAAACAAAAAGTAAAAAACAGTTTGCAGATCAGTTTGCTCAATCCTTTTTTATTATAAAATTAAGAAAAGTCTTTTTAGGGCCTTAATGCTTATAAATAAGCTTAGGAATTCTAATAAGAAAATACTCTTTAAAAATTCAAACACTTGGCACACCTCTAGAAAAAAAATTACATGTAGAGAAGTTAGCTTTTTAGAAGATATCAAAAGTGACTGATTTTAAAGGAAAACAATATACATTTTAAAAGTGACTAAGCGAGGTTGTCTTTTTTTTAAGTCTGTCAAAGATTAATCAGGTATTCAGCCATTCACCATTCAAACAATATTTGAGTGCCAAGTACATGCCAGGTATGGGTATATAGGTTATAGGTGTAATGACTGAAAGTAAAGAAAGGTGACTAAGTTACCAAATGAAACATAAAATAAAAATAGCAGATAAGTTTGAAACAAGTGTTGAAAAGTGAGTAGGTCTTTTGGCCCTGAGATCGTGAGAAACACAAAGTTCATCAACATCAAAGTGCGAAAGAAAAAACAGCTCTACTCTTCACTCTTCAACAATGAAATTTTAAATTCTTCATTCTCCAATGAACAATTAAAAAATAATGTAACAATAAGATGACTCAAAGTAAAGGAGTTAAAATTAAACCATTAAAATCATACACTTAAGAACCAAATACCAGTTTCCTAAGCCAAGATTTGTAAATGCTGGCTAGATAAGTAGAAGAAAAAAACTAGCAAACAGATTAGTAATATCAAGGAATACATGAAGATCTGTACCTGATTTGTCCTGTAGTTCATCTAGTCTCTCCCCTCTCTCAATTACCTTTGTAATATTTTCTTGCATGACATCAATAACTTCATCCACTTGATTCTGAACACTAGTTTAAAAAAGTTAAACAATTATTTATCCTTCTTTTGAGAATATTTACAATTTCTGAAATTTCATTAGACATAATAAAGAACAGCAAATTCTCGGAGAATTATTCAACTATTAAATTTAAATTTAGGACTTTATAGCAATGTTCTTCCATTTGTGGGCTTCAGTATTCAGATAATGAAAGACAATTTGATATAAATTAAAGTAATATTTAAAGATAGCTTACTTTTAGCCCTGCTTCTGACTTGCAACCCATAAGCAAGTTAAATGTACTGTCAGCATGCTCATTAAGTGCAGAGTTTAAACCGCTTCACTAAAAATAATCAGGTTTTCTTTTCAACAGGCTATTGAGGCTGCACCCTACTTTTGCTATATATTTCATACACGAAGGCTAACAAAGGAGGTATGTTAACATACTTTTTAACATACCTTTTGCTCAGGTACGGTAAAGGCTTATGAAACATTCCTAGTTTCCAGAATGGAAATGTAGGGCATATTCTAAGAGATACTGATGCTCAATGGGTAGAATTCTTCACTGCTCATCAGATTTTTCTTAAACAGGGTGTAAGATAACTGGGGACACCTGGGAATATTTTGAAGAACCCACCAGGAAGCAAAAAGGAAAAAATTGTTTTCTGTTTTTCGATTGTTTGTTCATCCTTTATATTAGATGATGGGGGTCTGTTTTAACCAAATTTCAGGCTGTTCAGTAAAGACTTAACCTAAACTTAAAATTGTAATAACTGTCTTCAGCTATCCACTCTCATTCAGGAGTTAACTCCAGAGTACACAAACATGGACATGTTTAATCATTTTAAGTGTCTTATTCTCCTCTGTGGCTCTAACCACAAGACAAAAAGTTATCTTAAATTACTTTATGAAATAAGTCACAACAATGAAATATTTAAAAGGAGAAATAAAGCAAATCCATGGTCCTCACAACTAAACACTGTTTAAAGTGCACTGGATTACTTACTGCAGACATGTGCTGCATAACATTTTGGTCAATGATAAAGCACATTTACAACAGTGGTCCTATAAGTTATAATACCATATGTTTACTGCATGTTTTCTACGTTTAGATAAGTTTAGACACACAGATACTTACCATTGTGTTATAATTACCTGCAGTATTGAGTGCAGTCACACGCTGTATGGCTTTGTAGCCTAGGAGCTACAGGCCATACCATATAACCTAGGTGTGTAGTAGACTACACTCTGTAGGTTTGTGTAAGTACTCTATGATGTTCACACAATGAAACTGCTTAATGATGCATGTCTCCAAACGTAGCCTGTCATTAAGGGTCCATGACGGTTATAAACATTAAATGTATAAATATTTAAATAAATGAAGATATGCAATTGCGTTTCTAGTTGGAAAAGGAAGAAGTGAGTAGGGGGCTTTAACAATTTTTTACAATACACAGATATGGTCTCCGCCCTCTACCCCACACAAGTCCCCAAACTAATGTAGTAAGTGAGGAGTGAGGCACGGTCATGTTTAATTTTGAAAGAGTTCTATCCTTTCCGATCACTGAGCTAGTTCTTTAAAAAATTTGCTATAAAAACAAAATGAAGGCCCATTTAGACATAGGTGGATTCAGAAGTACTCTCAGATTCAAGTAGCAATTACTAAGCTTGATGACAGTAACCTCCATCCCAGGTTAAAAGCATTATGTACACCCACTGATTACCCACACATAAACTTCAAGATTTTTCACAGCATCCCAGAGTTCTGTGCTTCCCACATATTATTCCACTGGAGGATATAAGACTGAAGCTCAACCAAGTTGGGCATGCAGAGTTCTCTTCTGTCCAAACAGATCTGAAAGAACCCCTAAGTCTCTAAGACATCTTGTTGCAACTCCCAGTCCCCTAAGTAGAGAGTTGAAGGTGTTCATCTTATTTAAGAACAATGGCACAAATACACAACTAATTAATTTCTTCAACAAATAACGAGAACCTACTACGTACTGTTTTAGGTACTGAGGAAGTAACATTGAACAAAATAGACAAGTAATCCCAGCCCTTACGGAACATATGTTCGAACGTACATTGAATGCACTGTATTAACCTTATAGCTGTGAAACAGCATGCTCTACCCCATTACTCTATCTTATTTATAGCATGTAAGCAAATATAAAGTGATAGTAATTGTACCTATTTACTTATTTACATGCTTATTTTCTGCCTCTCCCCACCAGAAGGTAAGCTCAATGAATGCAGTGACCTTGCCTATTTTGTTCACTTTTGTAAGTCCAGTACCTATAGTCGTGCATGGGGCACAGTGGCCATTCAACAAATATTTGCTGAATAAATGAACAATTTGAGTATAAATCCTATAAAGCATATCCAGCTACTTGAGGGGGAGATATAAAGCAGTGAGTGTAGAGACCTCCATTTAACTACAAACAAAAGTAAAGCTACTGTTCATCAAGGATCAATTTTGAAATTCCCAGCTAGTTTTTTTTGTCATATGCAAATGATGATAATTAATGGCTTAAAGTAGGGTGCTATGGCAGGACAGGAATGGACAAAATGTACTAAGGCTCCTACACACGATCAGATTATAGCTATTATGGATATTAATATACATATACTATATATACTTTTAGACGAGATTGGGTACGTTCAGGGTGGTATGGCCGTAGACATTATATATACTTTTAAAATGAAAACAAAAAGCTAATAAAATAGTTATGGTCCCAGAATCTCTCTAAGGCCAGGCCTGGTGATTCATGCCTGTAATCTCAACACTTCTGCAAGGCGGATGGATCCACTGAGCCTGGGAGTTTGAGACCAGACTAGGCAACACAGTGAGGCCCCGTCTTTACAAAAAGATTTAAAAATAAGCTGGTTATGGTGGCATGTGCCTGTGGTCCCAGCCACTTGGGAGGCTGGGGTGGGAGATTTCCTTGAGTCCAGGAGGTTGAGGTGCAGTGAACTGTGACTGCACCACTGCATTTCAGCCTGAGCAACAGAGTGAGACCTGTCTCAAAGGAAACAAACAAACAAAAAAAAAAAAAAACCCCCAACAAAACCCTTTAAGGATAACATTCCATGGATATAGGCAGATTAATTGGGACAGACCCATAAAATTCCAGATTCTTACTAGAGTATCATAAACCTACAAGTATTCCAACAACATGGCACACATGTAATAAATCACTATTGATAATGGAAACCCCAAATAATATTTTAATTTTTCTGCTACATGATTCGTGAGTTATTGCTGCTTTGTCCTTCACACATTACTATCTGCTGGTGTAACACTCTGAATCCAGCTACTGTGTAACCTTCACTCAATGATGAAAAATCTCATGACTGTTTTCTGTGTGTCAGGATATTTCCCCACCCAGAACACAATTTTTGTAGAATAAAGAAAATGATCTACTTATTTACTTTAATATGGAGATAGTTTGGTTTACAAAGCAAGTGATAACATACTTCCCCACGATCTTTTACATTTTCACAATAGTTATAGTCCTTTGATTTCTATTTGTATTTCACACTGGTCTTGTCCCCATTGTTATACTACAAATGCCTTAAAAACAGAGACTGACCCACTTATCCCTTTATTTCCCAGGTCATGTGAAATGTGGTTGGTACAAGGTAAGCATTTAACAAACATTTTCAAATCTGAGTTAAATATATCATTCACTCAAAAAACATTTATTAAAAAGTTATGGCTAGGTGTGGTGGCTCAGGGCTATAATCCCAGCACTTCAGGAGGCTGAGGCGGGAGGATCGCTTGAGCCCAGGAGTTTGAGACGCCTTGCCAACATGTCAAAACCCTGTCTCTACAAAAAATACAAAATTAGCTGAGCATTGTGGTATGTGCCTGTAGTCTCAGCTACTCAGGAAGCTGAGGTGGGAGGATCCTCCTCCGGGAGGTGGAGGTTGCAGTGAGCCAAGATTGTACTATTGCACTCCAGCCTGGGTGACAAGACTGAGAACGTGTGTCTAAGAATAAAAAAAAGTTGTTATTATGCTATTCATCAAGGTTACCATCATGAAGGTTACGAGCCTGGTATTTAGAAAGATTATATTCCAGTAGGGAAAACTGATATCCATGATTATACTACCATGTGTTAAGGGATATAATGGAAGGAAGCCCACAGTATCTGACATGTAGCCTAGATGAATTCAGCCTGGACCAGAGACGACATCAAGACCCCTGTGCTGAGTTTTGAGGAGTCAAGAGTTAATCAGGGAGAGTAAAAGAGGCCGTGGATGGTGAGAAGGTTCTAGGATAAGGAGATATATGTAAGAGGAGGCAATATTTTAAGAACTAGGAGATTAACTTGATGTGAGTGAAGGAATTGGGAAAAGACTAGATAACTCCTAGATTTATAATTTGAGCAATTAAGTGGTAGTAGACGATGGCTATGAACTAAAATAAAAAATTAAGAATGCAAAGGAAAAGGTAATTTGTGAAGGAAGGGTGGAGATTTTTATATCATGGCCAGTCAAAGGCGATTCATATGAGATAATAAAAGACATGAGAGAGAACATAATGAGGAAAAGACATTTTCAATACTGTTTTCCATCCTTTTAAGAGTCTGAGAGCACCTGTGTTTCTGAAATGGCTCTATTCTAATTACCGACAGAGAAGCTGTAAGGTATAGTGTAGAACCCCTGGGTTCTGTATTCAGACAAACCTGGGTTTGCAGTACAACTTTATCACTTACTACGTATGTGACTTTGGAATTCACCTTGCAAGTCTGTTTTAGCCTCACGTTTTCTCACCTTTAAAATGAAGCTGATAAACTCTACTTTATTTGTGAGAATTAAATGAGATAGTGTTTTTCAAATACTTAGCATAGTGCCTAACACATAGCACATACCTGATAAAATATCAGTGCTCTTCGGTTAAGAAACAAATTTACGCTCTGCAATATGCACCTCTTATTTTATAAAGAAAACACTGGCCAGGTGCAGTGGCTCATGCCTGCAATCCAGCATTTTGGGAGACTGAAGTGGGAGGATCACTTGAGCCCAGGAGTTCGAGATCAGTCCAGGCAACATAGGGAAACCCCGTCTCTACAAAAAATTAGCCAAGCATGGTGGTACCTGCCTGAAGTTTCCAGTTACTCAGGAGTTGAGGTGGAAGGATCAATTGAGCCCAGGATTTCAAGGCTGCAGTGAGCTGTGATTGTGCCACTGCACTCTAGCCTGGGTGACAGAGCAAAACCCTGTTTCAAAAAACAGACAAAGTGAAAAACCCCTGAAATCAAATATTTATTTTCATAGTTAATATCCCCATCTTCTGGTTTTTTAAGGTACTGCTGACAAAAGAAATTTTAAAGTTAAGCTGTATTTTTTGCAACTACATATGGCTGTTACACCATGGAACATTCCCTGGGATGTGGGGGAGGGAATCTCATAAAAGTTAAGCTGGTCTGACCAAGGCTATAATTAGGAGATTCCCTACCCCTAACACAGAATGTCTACAGTTCACTAGAGTGGCATTTATAATGCTACTGTTTAATTTAAAGGCAAAGGAAATTTAATCCTGCTAAAAGTTCCTGCCTGCTTATATAAATGAAATCTTAACGTCCCTACTCTCGATTGCTGACTCCATTCCCTTGGAGCTGGTATTTCCAGGTGGTCCATCTCCATACTTTATGCTTGAACAAACTCTCTTTAAAAACAAAGCAAAATTTAAAAAGCAAAGGAAACATTTCAAAGAGAAGCATAAATTTTATGTAGACATGTGAATATTTAAAAATTTTCCTCAAAAAGAGTCTTTCCTAAGAAGTGATGTCAAATATTTTTTGTGGGATTAATCTGTTAACAACACTAATAAATGTGGCCAACCAAGTTCAAAGAAAGCAACGATGTTGCTAATCTATGCAGTAGAAAACACTCTGTATTGAAATGTTATAAATTAAGTGGTGATAACAGCTTAAGTAAAGAAACTGACCAGTGCTAGCAATTTTGTGTACTAAAATAATGCCAGGGATTTGTCCTTGGGTAAATTGTGTGGCAAGTTGTGCTTCTCCATCTTGGGCACACTGGTGAGTCATGTCCTGCTTAGATAAGCATTAATCAAGGTTTAATTCATGCTTGATGAATGACCTTATTCTAATTAGATCCAGCAAGCTTTCAGCTCTACAGTAAAAACACAAATATACTTAACAATCCCTTACTAGTCTAAAATTCTGTGATCACCAAAGTTATTGTGATATTAATAGTGTAATACATAAATATACATATACAAATTCATGTGTGTATGTTTGGCATTTACTAACATAGACATATATTCTTTAATGCCTACTCTGTACAACTGGTTGTGGTTTGGGGATTCAGCTGGAAAATCATACTCAAAAGACCCCAATCGGCAACACTCCTTACTAGGTTCACTCTTCAGAAGGATATCAGACAGGAAACAGAGCATACTGGCAGGACAAAAAATAGGTGTGTCATTAGCGGAGCCCTCTTCTCCAGTGGCAGCTTAGGTAAAAGGGAACATGTGAGTCGATACAGAAGTCACTCTGGCTCAGTGGGGGAGAATGGCTCAGTCATTACACATTGGCATCCACATATGCCATACAGGCTTGAACTACAGCTAATTTGAGTCTTGGTAGAATGCTTGTGACCTCCCTGGAACATGAGAGAATGAGTGGCTCATGAGGTCTTCTTCCATCCACCTCCCTGTTTCCCTTATGAGACTATCATAAGGCAGTTTCTCATCACCTCCCAGGTTCTGATGAGGTATAAACTTTCTGCAGGCTCTATGTGCAGACTATAAAAACCACAGTTTAGAAATAGCTCCTTGCAATAGAGTATCCCACAATTTGTACTGCAGCCATTGACCACCCCCCCTCTTTTTTTTAAGAGAAGGGGGTCTCACTTTGTTGCTCAGGCTGGTCTCAAAACTTTTGGCTTCCAGCAATCCTCCTTTGAAGGAGAATTCCAAAGTGCTGTGATTACAGGCGTGAAACACTGCACCCAGCTGTATCATTATTTTTGGTGTGTGGGACAATGACCCTGAGAGCTACTAACTTTAGCTACTCTTCCTTTTACTATATAAGCAATAAATTGCATCTAAAAGTGGCTTGTTACATCTTTAGTCAAATCAGAGACTTGAAATAGTACCGATTCTCTCTCCTACTGGCCTTGAAGAAGCACTATGAAATCTATAGCTGCAGAAAATAAATTCTGACAACTACCTGAGTTGGTCATACCTGGTGATACCCTGATTGCCATCTTGTTAAACCTGAGCAAAAGGCTCACCTAAGAAGTGCCTGAATTCCTGACCCAAGGAAACTGTGAGGTGATAAATGTGTGTTGTTTTAAGCTGCTAAATTTATGGCAATTTGTTACCTTGCAACAGAAATCTAATACATCCAGTCTAGTACTTGTAATCATTTGTTGGTTCTTTGGTTCCATATCTCAAAATCCATTAGTTAGAATTAGGCTAAGTATGGAAATATTTCTTCACGCCAACAGCTACCTGAGTAAAGCCCAAGTATCTCACCAATAACCAGATACTCCATTATAGAACCCTTCCCACAATGTGCCATCTATACCCAGACTTAGGGTAGTGACTATTATGCCTCCTTAGGTCTTGAACCTGGGCCATGCAGTTCACCTTCCACAGTTAGTCTTTATAGCTTGGTCAGTTTCCAGAGTCTTCCCTCAAGTGACTCACTGCTCTTTCCATTCCTTCTCCCGTCCTGTCAGGACTCATATCTTTCCAACATTAGACACATTGATTACAGCATATTATCTCCATCTATCACCAAATAATATATACCTCAAAGGTTTTAAACTGCAAATTAATTAGCCATAAAGCTTAGTTCAATATATAGGTTACAATAAATAAGAGATATGAAAAAATTCTGGAAGTAGATAAAAACATGCAGTAGATCAACAAATTAAATCTATTATATTACCTTTATTATCATTATGAAAATAGGAATCAAGCTATGGATTTAAAAACAAAATAGACCTTCAGACTATCCTAAATAAATGGATTTGACATAAGGTAATCAAGTCATTAAAAAAACCCAACAATCCTGCATTTCTTTAGCTATAATTCTGAGAAAATAAAAAGAATTTAGATTTTATAACCCAGCAGTTATATTTAGTCTATAAAATAAAATGAATTAGGTTTTTATAACCTAGCAGTTGTATTTAGTCTTATCAGGGGTCAACAACTTTTTCTGTAAAGGACCAGACACTCAGCAGATATTTTAGATTTTGTGGGCCATAAAATCTGCCACAGATTTGTCACAACTACTCAACTTTGCCATTGTAGCTTGATAGCACCTATCGATAATATGAAAACAAATGGGCATAGCTATGTTCCAATAAAACTTTATTTACAAAAACAGGCTGTAGCCAAATTTGGCTCACAGGCTGCAGTTTGCCAATCTCTAGTCTACACAGAAATATGATTATCATTTAAACAAATGAACAAAACTTACTGCTTAATTTTATCATTTCTAGGTCCAAATCTTGGTCCAGATGGTCCCCTTCTGAAAATAAGTGCATACCAAGTACATATTAGTAGTTATAGGATTAAAACAAAACAAAAAAAAGAGAAAGTATAAACAAATGCAAACAATCAAGCTGAACTCTAAACATGGATCAGTTATTTATCATAAGGGACCACATTTTACTGATACTGGTAAAACTGAATAATAGGTAATCATGTCTTTACTTCATTGGTACTTATTACTAGCCACATTTAAGCTAATTCTTCTGAATGTTAAAACTTTCAGAGAAATTAGGGTTTATATTATCTTATATAACAAAGTTACACAGAGTTTGTTCTGATCATTAAACTCTGAAATATCCTAACTACTTAACTGCTAGTGAATATTAATATCTTTATGGTCAACTGTAGAACTAAAAGCGCAATTCACCTTGAATTTAGACTATAATGAAATGAGGAAACTACGAAGTGAAATGCTGATTGACAAAGATGGATATAGAGAAAAACTCATTCAAAACACTAACAATTTTAAGTATGTTTTTGATTACCCATTTTAAACTTATCAACATAGCAAAAGGGAAATGCAAGATATTAAGAAAATATTAACATTACTCAGACTATTATCTCCTTATTGTAGTTGAATGTATATCACACCTTAACCAATCCATTTTAATATTCTTGAAATGAAAACATTTGGTTAAAGTAATTATGATTCTTCCGGAGATTGAGAATAAGATATAAACTACAAAACTCAAAAGAAACTAGGTTCTTAAATTTCTAGACATGGCAATTTCTAAAGGAAGTGAAAAAATACAGCAATTGATAAAAAAATTTTGAAAACAAAATAAAACTGTTTACTGAAACTTATTTAACATAATGTATAAGTGTGAATATATCATCTTGCCTTAGTTCCTCTAAGCTTTTTCCTTAAAGTCTTTTAAGCTCCAGCGAAGCCTCAGAATACTGGAACGGTATTCCATTCCAAAATGATGTTAAACATTGAATTTCATAGAGAAAACTAATATTCTGAACCAGAGGCCATTCCTAAAAATTAGGCAAGAACTTACAAGAGCTGGTCAACCGAAAAACAAAGAAAAGCAGTTATTAAATGAGGAAACTATATATAAAGTGAAATAGAATCTGAAAATTATTGAATTAAAATTATCCCACTACAGTTTAAAAAAAAAGCAGCAGCTATGTCTGTTTCATCTATCAAGTAACATGAGACTTCAAAATACTTATAGAAAAACACA
Organism: Macaca mulatta; assembly: GCF_049350105.2. NCBI lineage: Eukaryota > Metazoa > Chordata > Mammalia > Primates > Cercopithecidae > Macaca > Macaca mulatta. Next base: position 29,227,932 of record NC_133406.1, read on the forward strand.
AAATCAAAAGCTGGTTCTTTGAAAATTAAAACTTGATAAACTTCTAGCCAGACTGATTAGGAAAAAAAGAGAGAAGGCATAAATTAGTAATAGGAATGGAAGAGGGAACATCACTACAGACAAATGTACCATGGTTATATAAGACTTATTAACAGAAGCTAAGTGAAGCGTAGATAGGAACTCTCCATACTATCTGTGCAACTCTTCTGTGGATCTAAAATTACTTTAAAAAAATCCCCCAAAGAAAATTCCAGGACTGGATTTGTTCAGTCATGAATTCTACCAAACATTTAATGAAGAAAAAATATGAATTCTATGCAAACTCTTCTGGAAAACTAAAAAAGACAGAACCTTCCCAACTCATTATCCCGGGGCCAGTATGAATCTACCACAAAAACCAGATAAAGACACAACAAGAAAAAGACATAACTATCAACCAACCAACATATCCTAACGAACACAGATGCAAAAATTCTTAACAAACTCTTAACAAATTGATTCCAACAATGTTTTAAAAGAATAATACATGATGACCAAGTAGGGTTTACATCAGAAATGCAACAATTGTTTAAAATTTCAAAATCAACATAATTCACCACATTCACAGACAAAAAAAACACAAAAAACATATGATCATCTCAACAGATACAAAATAAATGCTTGACAAAATCCAACATCAGCTAATGATAAAAACTCTTCACAAACTAGGAATAGAAGGAAACATCCTCAACCTGATAAATCTACAAACAACCATAACAACATACAATGAAAATGAAACATAATATGAAAGATGAATGCTTCCCCTAAAGGAGATCAGGAACAAAGCAAGGACATTCACTCTCACCATCTATACCCAATATTGTACTGGATGTTCTAGTCAGAGCAATAAGGTAATAAAAAATGAAAGGCAAACATAGACAAGGAGGAAATAAAACTGTTTTTATTTGCAGAAAGTATAATTGTTCTATGTAGAAAATCCAATAGGATCTATAAAAACACTACTAAAACTACTAAGGGGGTTTGGCAAGATTGTAGAATACAAGGTTAATTTACAAAAATGATATTTATACTAGCAATGAGTACGACATTTAAAAATTTTGAAACACCATTTGAAATGTCATTTTTAGTAGCATCAGAAATTATGAAAATCATTGTGCAAAAATCACAAGCATTCCTATACACCAATAACAAACAAACAGAGAGCCAAATCATGAGTGAACTCCCATTCACAATTGCTTCAAAGAGAATAAAATACCTAGGAATCCAACTTACAAGGGATGTGAAGGACCTCTTCAAGGAGAACTACAAACCACTGCTCAATGAGATAAAAGAGGACACAAACAAATGGAAGAACATTCCATACTCATGGATAGGAAGAATCAATACTGTGAAAATGGCCATACTGCCCAAGGTAATTTATAGATTCAATGCCATCCCCATCAAGCTACCAATGACTTTCTTCACAGAATTGGAAAACACTACTTTAAAGTTCATATGGAACCAAAAGAGCCTGCATTGCCAAGACAATCCTAAGCCAAAAGAACAAAGCTGGAGGCATCATACTACCTGACTTCAAACTATGCTACAAGGCTACAGTAACCAAAACACCATGGTACTGGTACCAAAACAGAGATGTATACCAATGGAATAGAATAGAACCCTCGGAAATAATACCACACATCTACAACTATCTGCTCTTTGACAAACCTGACAAAAACAAGAAATGGGGAAAGGATTCCCTATTTAATAAATGGTGCTGGGAAAACTGGCTAGCCATATGTAGAAAGCTGAAACTGGATCCCTTCCTTACACTTTATACAAAAATTAATTCAAGATGGATTAGAGACTTAAATGTTAGACCTAAAACCATAAAAACCCTAGAAGAAAACCTAGGCAATACCATTTAGGACATAGGCATAGGCAAGGACTTCATGACTAAAACACCAAAAGCAATGGCAACAAAAGCCAAAATAGACAAATGGGATCTAATTAAACTAAAGAGCTTCTGCACAGCAAAAGAAACTACCATCAGAGTGAACAGGCAACCTACAGAATGGGAGAAAATTTTTACAATCTGCCTATCTGACAAACGGCTAATATCCAGAACCTACAAAGAACTCAATCAAATTTACAAGAAAAAAACAAACAACCCCATCAAAAAGTAAGCAAAGGATATGAACAGACACTTCTCAAAAGAAGACATTTATGCAGCCAATAGACATATGAAAAAATGCTCATCATCACTGGCCATCAGAGAAATGCAAATCAAAACCACAATGAGATACCATCTCACCCCAGTTAGAATGGCAATCATTAAAAAGTCAGGAAACAACAGGTGCTGGAGAGGATGTGGAGAAATAACAACACTTTTACACTGCTGGTGGGACTGTAAACTAGTTCAACCACTGTGGAAGACAGTGTGGTAATTCCTCAAGGATCTAGAACTAGAAATACCATTTGACCCAGCCATCCCCTTACTGAGCATATACTCAAAGGTTTATAAATCATGCTGCTACAAAGACACATGTACATGTATGTTTATTGCGGCACTATTCACAATAGCAAAGACTTGGAACCAACCCAAATATCCATCAATGATAGACTGGATTAAGAAAATGTGGCACATATATACCATGGAATACTATGCAGCCATAAAAAAGGATGAGTTCATGTCCTTTGTAAGCACATGGATGAAACTGGAAACCATCATTCTGAGCAAACTATCGCAAGGACAGAAAACCAAACACCGTATGTTCTCACTCATAGGTGGGAACTGAACAATAAGAACACTTGGACACAGGGTGGGGAACATCATGCACTGGGGCCAGTCTTGAGGTGGGGAGAGAGGGGAGGGATAGCATTAGGAGATATACCTAATGTAAATGACAAGTTAACGGGTGCAGCACACCAACATGGCACATCTATACATACATAACAAACCTGCACATTGTGCACATGTACCCTAGAACTTAAAGTATAATAATAAAAAATAATTAAAAAAAGAAAATACTTAAGGATCAATTTGACAAAAAAAAAAAAAAAAAAAAAAAAAACATCTGGACACTGAAAACCACAAAACACTGCTGGAAGAAATTACCCAAATAAATAAAAAGATATACCATTTCATGGGTCTCAAAACCAAATATTAAAATGTGAATTATCCCCAAACTGATCTACAGGTTCAATACAATCTCAACCAAAATTCCAGCAGGCTTGTTGGAAACTGACAAGATGATTCTAAAATTCATATGAAAATGCTTAGAGCCTCCAATAGCCAAAAGAACTTTGAAAAGGCAATGCAAAGTTGAAGGATATACACTATACTACCTCACAACTTACTATAAAGTCGCAGTACTCAAGACAGTGATCACTATGGTATTGATGTAAGAAAGACATAGAGTCCAGAAATAGAGCCACACATATATGGTCAATAAATTTTTATTGTGGTAAATATATATAACATATATTTACTATTTTAACTATTTTTAAGCATACAGTTCTGTGGCATTAAGTAATTCACTTAATGAACTATCATCACCATTCATCTCTAGAACTTTTTCATCTTGCAAAACTGAAACTCTGTCCCCTAACTCGCCATTCCCTTCTCCTCAAAGGCCCTGGCAAACACCATTCTATTTTGTGTTTCTATGAATTTGATTACTCTAGGTACCTCATATAAGTGGAATCATGCAGTATTTTTCCTTTTATGACTGGTTTCTTTTACTTAGCATACAGTCTTCAAGGTTCATCCATGTTTTAACATATGTCAGAATTTCCTTCCAAACTTTTTAAGGCTGAATAAATTCCATGTATGTATTCAATATTGAGTTCCTGGGTGTAGAGGCTTGTGCTATTAATTCTAGCTACTCTGGTAGGGGAATTGAGGCAGGAGAAGCACTTGAAGTGAGGAGTTCAAGACCATCCTGGCCAACATAATGAGACCCTGTCTCAGTCAGTCAATCAATCAGCAAACAATTTAAAAAATTAAAAAAACTGAGTTCCCTTTTGAGAGGTAGCTACTGCTCTAATCTAAGGCTTTGCACCACAAGTAGCATTGTAGGCAATTCACACGACTCTATAGAAATCTTGTCACCCATATTGCCACACATCAACAGCCATCTGATCTTTGATAAACCTGACAAAAACAAGAAATGGGGAAAGGATTCCCTATTTAATAAATGGTGCTGGGAAAATTGGCTAGCCATAAGTAGAAAGCTGAAACAGGATCCTTTCCTTACTCCTTATATGAAAATTAATTCAAGATGGATTAGAGATTTAAACGTTAGACCTAAAACCATAAAAACCCTAGAAGAAAACCTAGGTAATACCATTCAGGACATAGGCATGGGCAAGGACTTCATGTCTAAAATACCAAAAGCAATGGCAACAAAAGCCAAAATTGACAAATGGGATCTAATTAAACTAAAGAGCTTCTGCACAGCAAAAGAAACTACCATCAGAGTGAACAGGCAACCTACAGAATGGGAGAAAATTTTTGCAATCTACTCATCTGACAAAGGGCTAATATCCAGAACCTATAAAGAACTCAATCAAATTTACAAGAAAAAAACAAACAACCCCATCAAAAAGTAAGCAAAGGATATGAACAGACACTTCTCAAAAGAAGACATTCATACAACCAACAGACACATGAAAAAATGCTCATCATCACTGGCCATCAGAGAAATGCAAATCAAAACCACAATGAGATACCATCTCACACCAGTTAGAATGGCAATCATTAAAAAGTCAGGAAACAACAGGTGCTGGAGAGGATGTGGAGAAATAACAACACTTTTACACTGCTGGTGGGACTGTAAACTAGTTCAACCACTGTGGAAGACAGTGTGGTAATTCCTCAAGGATCTAGAACTAGAAATACCGTTTGACCCAGCCATCCCATTACTGGGTATATACCCAAAGGATTATAAATCATGCTGCTATGAAGACACATGCACACGTATGTTTATTGCAGCACTATTCACAATAGCAAAGACTTGGAATCAACCCAGATGTCCATCAGTGACAGACTGGATTAAGAAAATGTGGCACATGTACACCATGGAATACTATGCAGCCATAAAAGGGATGAGTTCGTGTCCTTTGTAGGGACATGGATGCAGTTGGAAACCATCATTCTCAGCAAACTATCACAAGAACAGAAAACCAAACATCGCATGTTCTCACTCATAGGTGGGAACTGAACAATGAGAACACTTGGACACAGGAAGGGGAACATCACACACCGGGGCCTATTGTGGGGAGGGGGGAGGGTGGAGGAATAGCATTAGGAGATACACCTAATGTAAATAACGAGTTAATGGGTGCAGCACACCAACATGGCACATGTATACATATGTAACAAACCTGCACATTGTGCACATGTACCTTAGAACTTAAAGTATAATAAAATAAATGAATAAATAAATAAAAAGAAAATTATCTCCCCACATTATCTGACATTCTGCCAAAAATGATACTATTTTCTGTTACTAGATTTGCTGCTATCTATCCTGTAAGCTCTTTCTTCATTGCTTCATGGGTTTCCTCTTTTTTTAAAATTTTTTTAATTTTTTAGATGGAGTCTTTTTCTCTGTCACCCAGGCTAGAATGCAGTGTTGTGATCTTGGCTCACTGCAACCTCCGCCTCTCAGGTTCAAGCGATTCTCCTGCCTTAGCCTCCTGAGTAGCTAGGATTTACAGGTGTACACCGCCATGCCTGGCTAATTTTTGTATTTTTAGCAGAGATGCTTCACTGTGTTGGCCAGGCTGGTCTCGAACTCCTGACCTCAGGTGATCTGCCTGCCTCAGTCTCCCAAAGTGCTGCGATTACAGGCACGAGCCACCGTGCCTGGCCAGGTTTCTGTTAATTTTTATAAAATGTTTTCATTTGGAAAAAAACCCAGCCTCAATAAAAGAAGTCACAATTTTTTTTTTTTTTTTTTTTTTTTTTGAGATGAAGTGTCACTCTGTTGCCAAAGCTGGAGTGCAGTGGTGCAATCTCGGCTCACTGCAACCTCCAACTCCTGGGTTCAAGCGATTCTCCTGCCTCAGTCTCCCAAGTAGGTGGGACTATAGGCACGAGCCACCATACCTGGCTAATTTTTGTATTTTTAGTAGAGACGGGTTTTCACTATGTTGGCCAGGCTGGTCTTGAACTCCTGACCTTGTGATCCGCCTGCCTCGGCCTGCCAAAGAGCTGGGATTACAGGCGTGAGCCACGGCCAAATTACAATATTTTAACAAAGTAAGAGGTAAATGTTTCCTCTCACGCATATTTCCCTCTACATCAATCCCCAGAGAAAACTCCCACAACGTTGTCCTTCCTGACTTGACAAATGTAAACCTAGACCTGTTCGAGAACTCTTTCTAATCATAACTACAAAGGATTGATCAGTTCAACTAATTTTTTATGAGATGCCAAGGTAATTCAGTGGGGAAAGGATGATCTTTTTATCAAATTACAATGAAACAGCTGGATGGCCATATTCTCCCAGTTTCATCCTTACCTCAAATATATACAAAAATTAACTTAAAAGGGATTGTAGGCCTAAATGTAAAAATCGAAACTATAAAAGTCCTAGAAGAAAATACAGGTAACAATCTTAGTGACTTTGAGTTGGGGAAAGATTTCTTGTATATGAAAAAAATAGCAAAAACAATAGGAAAAAAATTCAATAAACTGATGCCATCAAAATCAAAATTTTAATCTTCAAAAGCTACTATTACAAAATGAAAAGGTTAAGTTATAGATTTGTAGTAAATATTTACAGAACACATATCTGACAGAAAACTTGTATCTTGTATAAAAACTCTTGGCCAGGCATAGTGGCTCATCCCTGTAATCCCAGCACTTTAGGAGGCTGAGGTGGGAGGATCAATTGAGGCCAGGAGTTTGAGACCAGCCTGGGAAACAAAGTGAGACCTAATCTCTGCAAAATATAAATAAATATAATAATTAGTCGGGTGTGATGGCACATACCCATAGTCCCAGCTACTTGGGAGGCTGAGGCGAGAAAATCATTTGAGTCCAGGAGTTTGAAGCTGCGGTGAGCCAAGACTGCGCCACGACACTCCACCAACCTGAGCAAGAGTAATACCTTGCCTCAAAAAAATAATAATAAATAAAATAAAAATAAAAAGCAAAAAAACACAACTCAATGAGAAAAAGTTTAAAATGGGCAAGATTTGAACACATACTTCACCAAAGAAGGTATGAGGGTGAAAAATAAGCACACTAACATATTCAACATCACATATCATTAAGGAAATGCAAATTAAAACCACAACAAGATACCATTACACACCCACTAGAATGGCTAGAACGAAAAAGACTGAAGAAGACTGACCATACGTAGTGTTGATGAGGATATGGAGCAACTGGAATTCTCATACAATGCTGGTGACAATATAATATGGTACAACCACTTTGGAAAACAATTGTAAACTTACACCAGCCATTCTACTCCTAGGTATTTTTATTTCCAAGAGAAATAATAGCATATATCCACACAAAAACCTGCACACAAATGTTTGTTAACAGCTTTATATGTAAAAGCCAAAAAGTAGAAACAACCCAAAAATCCACACACAAGTGACTGCATAAACAAACCGCAGCATCATACAATGGAATACTACTCAGAAAATTAAAAACCCAACTATTTTTTTTTTTTTTTTTTTTTTTTGAGACGGAGTCTCGCTATGTCGCCCAGGGTGGAGTGCAGTGGCCGGATCTCAGCTCACTGCAAGCTCCGCCTCCTGGGTTTTTACGCCATTCTCCTGCCTCAGCCTCCTGAGTAGCCGGGACTACAGGCGCCCACCACCTCGCCCGGCTAGTTTTTTGTATTTTTTAGTAGAGACGGGGTTTCACCGTGTTAGCCAGGATGGTCTCGAACTCCTGACCTCGTGATCCGCCCGTCTCGGCCTCCCAAAGTGCTGGGATTACAGGCTTGAGCCACCGCGCCCGGCCAAAAAACCCAACTATTAACACATGGATGAATCTCAAAAACCATGCTGAATAAAGCCAGGTTTTAAAAAGGGGGCATACTACATGATTTCATTTATAAAAAATTTTAGAAAATACAAACTACGGTGACAGAAAGCAGAGCACTGGTTGCCTAGGGACTGCGACAGCAATGGATTACCAAGGGTTATGAGGAAATCTGCAGGGCAACAGATGGTTCATTATTTGATTTTGGTGATGATGTCACAGGTATATAGTACAGTAAGCTCTCCCTCACCCATGGTTTTGCTTTCCACAGTTTCAGTTACCCATGGTCAACTGCAGTCTGAAAATATTAAATGGAAAATTCCAGAAATAAACAATTTTTAAGTTTTAAATTGTGCACCATTCTGAGTAGCATGATGAAACCTCAAGTTGCCCTGCTTTGTCCCACCTGAAATGTGAATCACCCCTTTGTCCTGCATATCCACATTGTATATGCTACTCATCCCTTTAGTTATCAACATCTTCTTGGCTTCATGATCCAAGACCACCTAAATAGATGATGATTCTTCTGACATATCATCAGAGGTCAACAGTACCTAATGTTATGTCATAATGTCTATATCCTTCACCTCACTTCATCTTATCATGTACGCATTTTATTATCTCACATCATCACAAGAAGAAAGGTGAGCATAGGATGATATTTTAAGAGAGAGACAGAGACCATGTGTACAAAAGTTTTATTATAGTATATTGTTATAAGTGTTCTATTATTAGCTTTTGCTGTTAATCTCTTACAGTGCCTAATTTATAAATTAAACTTTATGATAGGTATGTATGTATAGGGAAAAAACATATATATGTGTGTGTATACATACACACACACATATATATATAAAACATATATGTATGTATATATACACATACATATATATATATGGTTTGCTACTCTGTGTTTTCACATATCCACTGGGGGATCTTGGAATGCATCTCTCATGTATAAGGGAGACTACTGTATGTCTGTCAAAATGTATACAGTATACTTTAGATATATGCATGTATTATATGTCAATTACACCCTAATAAAGCTGTAAAAAAGACTTACAGAAAAAAGTCCTCTTCTTCATCTGAATCATCTTCCAAAAGATTTCTCTGTCAAAAAAACAAAAAGACTTGAGTTTTCAGATTCAGAGGGCTTACAAAATGCCACAGAGGAGTAATGAAATAAGTCCTATACTAGTGAAATATCTTAACTCCAAGTGTCCATAAAGAGGGAAAAGTAATTACATATCCTTCACTGGAACCTAGAAGATTTGGGACAACATTTATAGACTTTGCAAAGAAAATGCTCATAATTATAGAATCCTATAACTGACTTAAAAAGGTAGAAAGGTCACTGAAGCTGGTATGGGAGTGAGGAACTGCAGGTAGTCAGGAGGGAGCAAGTCCCCTCTCCTTCCTTCTGACTGCCAGTGTCTGTCTATTGGCAGAACTTAGGGAGCCAGGTGGAAAGAAGAAATATAATTTGTGGATTCCAATTGCAGCATCAGAGAAGAGTACAGAGGGATAGTTTGGAGCTGAGGACAAGGGCTTAAAAATGGTCATGTTCTACTTTTTAGCTACTCTACCCACAAACAGTCCCCTAAACAAATCTGAACTTCCAAACAAAAGCAACCTTACTTTTACAACATACAACAATTTTCCTTAAAATGAGGACAGTCTCACCTTCTCCCCAAAAGGGGTGGGTATAAAGTCCAAAAGGTGGCTAAAGAAGAGTAAAACCCAGACCTTTTCAGACACACAAGAGCTCAAATAGTATACAAGGAGCCCTCATCCTAAATGCTTGGGACCAGAAGTATTTCAAATTTTGGATTTTAGAATATTTGCATATATATAAGGAAACATCTTGGGGATGGGACCGAAGTCTCAACACAAAATTCATCATGCTTCATAAAGACCTTGAGTTTCAAATACACCTTATATACATGGCCTAAGGGTAATTTTACACAATATTTTTTAATACCTTTGTGCATGAAACAAAATTTTGACTGCGTTTTGACTGCAACCCATCACATAAGGTCAGGTGTGGAATTTTCCATTGTGGCATCATGCTGGTACTTAAAAAGTTTCAGATTTGGGAGCATTTTGGATTTTCAGATTAGGGATGCTCAAACTGTACCACTTGTTGTAGGCGGCATAATAGCTCCCAAAGATGTTCATTTCCTAATTACGAAAACCTGTTTTTTTGTTTTGTTTTGTTTGAGATGGAGTCTTGCTCTGTCGCATAGGCTGGAGTGCAGTGGTGCAATCTCGGCTCACTGCAACCTCCACCTCCCGGGTTCAAGCGATTCTCCTGCTTTAGCCTCCCAAGTAGCTGGGACTACAGGTGCGTGCCACCACGCCTGGCTAATATAATCACCAAAACCTGTGAATGTGTTACCTTGAATGGTAAAAGGGACTTTGCAGATGTGATTACGGATCTTGAGAAGAAAAGATCATTATGAATTATTCATATGGGCCCAATGCAGAGAAGAGACAGACAGACAGACAGACAGACATTACACTGATGGTTTTGAAGACACAGGAAGGGGCATGAGCCTAAAAAGGTAAACAGCCTCTAGGAGCTAGGAAAAGCAAAAGAACAGTTTCTTCCCTAAAGCCTCCAGAAAGAACACAGCCCTACTGGCACCTTGATTTTAGCCCCATAAGCTCATTTTAGACCTCTGGTCACCAGAACCATAAGACAATAAATTTGTGTTGTTTCAAGTCTGTGGTAATTTGTAGCAGCAGCAATGGGAAATTAATACACTACCCATGTACTTTTTCTGAGGAAATTCCTCAAGGAATTACAGCAGCCAAAAAGAAAATGAAATCAAAACAAAGACCTTAAGACTGAGATGGATGATGCGATCAACGAATCTAATACAATGTGTGGCCAAATCTAAATAGTTGATGATAATGTGACTGTAAACAATAAGTTAAAGCTTTTGAAAAAAATACGTATTATACAGAAAAGCTTAAAAAGAATCTAAAACTTTTCCAACAAAGCCCAGAAGCTGGGAGTGGGAGAGTGAAGTGAGGAAGTGAAAGCATTGCCAATATGGTCATCTTGACGAGGAGTGGAATGGAGGAAGTGGGAACAGGACTAGAATTAAAAAGTAAAACAAGGGAAGGGGCTTAGTTTTTGGTATGTTGACAGAGAACACAGATTAATACTACCATTAAAATATAAAGTTAGTAACAAAAGAGAGAGGGAAGGAGGCGGAAGGGAGTAAAATATCTAAACTGTGGTTTAGATATGGTGGTTCTGGGGGCAAGGAGGAAGATGAGTGAAAATAATCAATCTAGCATAAGGGAAGGCATAAGAGAATCTAGCATAAAAGGCATACGGGAAAAGGAAAATATAAGAAATACAATGAATATCACTATATCTACGTATAATATATGACATATACTAAAGAGTGAAAAAAATGAAAGAAGGATGTATTCAATATTCATTTAACAAGTATTTTTGGGCATCTTTTACGTGCTTCTATGTGCACTGTTTTAAGTACTAAGCACTGGTTTTGAACAAAAAGTCTGAGCTCTCACAGAAAAACAAGATTGCGACAAATGCTACGCAGAGAATTAAAACAGTGATGGGACAGAAAGTGATGGGGTGACTATGTGAGATTAGGCTGTCATAAAAAATCACTCTGAAGAGGTGAAATTTAAGCTGAGATCCAAATAACAAAGAGTCAGCCAAAGATTAGGGTGAAGAGCATTCACTGCTGCAGGACTAGCTGGCTGGCACAGAAAAAGTCCGAGTGTATTAGTTATTCACAATAAATGTGACTAGTTTGAATGTCCCCATTTAATAACAAAAACTGTATGTAATCAGGGTTCAAAAAAATTCTAGCCAATATCTGTTTGCAAGAAATTCATCTAAAACAAATATCGAATAAAGGATGGGGAAAAGCAGGGGTAGAAAACATACATCAGCAAATTCTAACAAAAAGACTGTTACAGTTAGCAATATAAAGAGGAATTTTAGGACAAAGTATTAAACAATCAAATAAGATGATTTTACAATAATAAAATGTACAATCCATCAAGAAGATTTAATAGCAACGAATGTTTAAATACCTAATAATATAGCTTAAAATATCTAAAACAAAAGCTGTGCAAATTATGAGAAAGCTAGTAAGAAAAAGAGACATTATAGAAGAACAAAGAATAGAAATAGATAATACCCAATAGAAGAAATGGCCAATGACCACATGAAATGTTTAAAACCAATTAATATTCAAGGAAATGCATTAGGTCATTTTTTAAATAAGTATTTCTTGAGTAATATTCCAGCTAACAAGTAACAGTTACATCAAAATCATAGGAAGGATTTAACATAACCTTCAGAGATGGAGAGGCCAAATACAAAAAAAAACTAGAACTTTGAAACTAAACAGCAAATCTTATTTTATTTTCCTTTATGGGTAAGCCATAAATGACATTTAATAAAATCCAAAAAATAGAAATTACGCAAGTCATATTCTCTGACCATAATGCGATGGAAAAAGGAAGTTTAAAAATACTCTTCTCAGCTGGGTGCAGTGGCTCACACCTATAATCCCAGCACTCTGGGAGGCCAAAGTAGGGGGACTGCTTGAGCCCAGGAGTTCAAGACCAGCATGGGCAACATGGCAAGACCGTGTCTCTATGAAAAAAAAAAAAAATTAGCCAGGCATGGTGGCTCATGCCTGTAGTCCTAGCTATTCAGTAGGCTGAGCTGGGAGGATCTTTTGAGCCCAGGAATTTGAGGTTACAGTGGGCTATGATCATGCCACTGCACTCCAACTTGGGTGACAAAACGAGACCCTGTAGCAAAAAAACTCACAAAAAACAAAAAACACTCTTCTCATGAACTCTTATGTTAAAATGTAAATAAAATTAGATTATTTTGAAATGAAAGACACTGGGAAGATCACAGGTCAAAATCTGCAGAGTACGGCCACAGCAGTACTTAAAGGAAAATGGGACTTTAGATATATTTTGTTATGAAATCACAAAGATTGAAAATATATAAAATAAATATTTAACTTTTAAGATGGGTAAGTTATTCCTAAAAAACACATAACTCCAGAAATCTGAAAGAAAAAGATTAACATATTTGATTACATAAAAATTTGAAACTTGAACATACTATACATTGAATTTGGCTACAACTTTCTCTGCTTTACATACATTTTTCAAAATTGACATAGATTGTATGAATTACAAACAAGTTCCGAGAGGTGATTTTACTGCATACATTTCCATACTTCAGTCTTCATCTTACACAAAGTTAGATGTGACTTAGAGGCTCTCTGTCCAGGACTGAGGTATTTACCTGACATATCTCAGATATCAGTCAATCAACTGTCAGCATTTATTGATCATCTTCCAGGATATTAATGCTTTGCAAGCATCTCTGGGTAAGTGACTAAAAATTTCCTTGGGACAATAAGAAAGAGGCTCAGATTATTCTAACCGATGATTTAAAAAATATTTCAACATATTTTGTGCACGCTGATCACTGAATATTCATCAGGAGCTTTCAGTCAGCTTGTACTGAATGCACATCAAGTCTGTGTTGTTTTACACTGAATTCCTTTATAGGTTCACAATTGGTATCATTTACTTTAACAAACTGACATTTATTCTCTGAATGGGTTTAGTATTTCTCCAAACCTTCTGCTTTGTAAAGACATGCTTTTTTTTTTTCCTTTTTGAGATGGAATTTCACTCTGTCACCCAGGCTGAAGTGCAATGGCACAATCTCAGCTCAGTGCAACCTCTGCCTCCCAGATTCAAGCGATTCTCCTGCCTCAGCCTCCTGGGTAGCTAGGATTATAGGTGTGCACCACTGCACCCAACTAATTTTTGTATTTTTGGTAGAGATGGGTTTCACCATGTTGGCCAGACTGGTCTCCAACTCCTGACCTCGTGATCTGCCTGCCTCGGCCTCCCAAAGTGTTGGGATTACAGGCGTAAGCCACCATGCCTGGCCAAGACATGCTTTTGATAGTAATTCTTCAGTGTATGGAATTCCAGCACAGGTATGTCAAATTTTCTGAATCACTTTTTCTTGGAGGTTTATCTTGAAAGATATTACATAAAGAAAGAGACCCTGGCTTATCCCTGTGAGTGATTTCTCAATCCCTGATCATTCTCTGCCTTCTCTCTGCCACAGCCTTCCCAGTTCACCCAGATTGGTTTATTTCCTCAAGGCATTTCTCAATTCCTTGCATGGGGAAATAGCTCAAGCAGACACTAAGAGTTTCACCATGGCGTGGAGGCAAAGACAGGTGACCAAAATTGTTGAAACTGCACCAAATGCTGGTAAGCAGTTGAAATTATGGCAAAGAAGGAATAATTGGATTTGGTAACATGGAAATCATTGGTGACTCCTTAAAGTTTATTTTTTAAAGCTTGCTAACAATTAGTCTATTGGTGGATTCTATTCCCCATAAAAAAAAAAAAAAAAAAAAAAAAAAAACAGGCTGAGAACAGTGTCAAATGTCTGTAATCCCAGCACTTTCCAGCACTTTGGGAGGCCAAGGCAGATGGATCACTTGAGCTGAGGAATTGGAGACCAGCGTGAGCAACACGGCGAGACCCCATCTCTATAAGAAAAACAAAAACTAGCCGGGTGTGGTATCATGCACCTGTAGTCCTTGCTACTCAGGAGGCTATGGTGGGAGGATAGCTTCAGCCCAAAAGGTGGAGGCTGCAGTGAGCCGTGATAGCACCACTGCACTTCAGCCTCAACGACAGAGTGAGACCCTGGTCTCAAAAAATAAAAACAAACCATCAAAAACACACAAAACCCAAAAAGCTGTACAAAGGGTTAGATTAAGGGGAAGAAAACGTTTCCTGTGTTGTACTAAAATAAACTTAGGGCTAAAAGTCATAAGATGGTGGACAGAGTGGATAATATGAAGTTCTGAGGTTGTCCAAAAAGAGCATGTAAAACAAAGCAGACTAAAAGCTTTGCAAAGGCACAGATTATGTCATCCAATTTTTAGCCCAGTGCCTAGCACACAGTAGGCGGTCAATATATATTTGTCGAATGAATCAAGGCAAGAAGGAAGGGAAGGAGGGCTTCAGAATGGTGCATTAAAAAAATAAGAATGTGAATTATTTCCCCCAATAAATATGTATTATTTATTCTAAAAGTAATCTGCCTACAACATTCATATAAAATGTCTTTCAAAATGCTGCATAATTTCTAGGTTCATGTATCTTTGCACAGAATGTTCTGGAATAAACTAGAAATTGAAGCATTATGTGAAAGATACTCTGGAACCTAAGATAATTACAGGTCTGGAGACCTTTATTTGGAATTCCAAAATCTAAAAGCTTCTGAAAATCAAAAGGTTTTGGAGGAAACTCTGACCTGAACTGATGTTAGCTAGTTTATTTACACACTTTATTTACATTAGTTAGGTATAACTAAATATACACTTCACTGAGAAATACTAATATTTTTGGAGGCACTGGTCCAGGCCCCAAAAATGCTGTTACATAATATGTTCTTAACTTTCTAAAATCTGAAAAATTCCAAATATATTCAGCTTCAAAGTTCTTAAAAAGATATTGTGTATTTGTATAAAACTCCCTTTCAAAAACTAGAAAGAAGCTATGAGAATAATGATTTGATCAATAATAGAAGTAGGATTCAGTTGTCACCAATCTAAGTAACATGTTTTTAAATACATTTACTATGAAGAAAACAATTAGGATTAGAATATAGTCATAAACTTTTGATTTTCCTATTATTAATTAATTAATTAATTTTTGAGACAGGGTCTTGCTCTGTTGCTCAGGTTGGAGTGCAGATCACAGTTCACCACAGCCTTTATCTCTCAGGCTCAGGTGATCCTCCTGCCTTAGCCTCCCAAATAGCTGGAACCACAGGCGCGTGCTACCATGCCTCACTAATTTTTAAAAAAATCTTTGTAGAGACAGGGTCTCCCTAGGTTGTCCAAGATGGTCTTGAACTTCCGGGCTCGAGCTATTCTGCTGCAGTGTCCCAAGTGCTGCGACTGCAGGCATGAGCAACCGTGCCCGGATGGTTTTTTTCTATTATTTACAAAGGGAATGAAAACATATTTTGAATCTTTTGTTTTTAAAGCTTAAGATTCTGAACTTACCCTTTCACTTTTCACAGAACCCGTGACATCATCATCATTGAGGTGGCGCTTAAACTTGGGAGGCATATTTTTTACTTGTGAAGTATTTTCTACTTCTCAACAGGATAATGACTGCCTTAAAGAGAAAATAAATTTCATCAGATTTGAGACTTTGGGGTATAAGCTAAAGTACTTAAAACAATATACACAAGACCCCGTATAATGGTGACTCCCTCATTTTTCTGACTTCAGTTCCTCCCCTCTCACTTGTTCCATTCCAGTGAATGGGGCCTCCATGCTAGACCTCAACACATAAGAAATAGTTAAAACTATGAGAAAATGGATGTAATTGCCCTAAGAGAACATGTGTAGGATATGAGTGACTTAAGATAGATTTTTATAAAATGAAAGAGCAGACAGTAGAGGGAAGATGTCTCACTGAGACATTAAATGCTTTACAATTTAAATTTGGAGTCAGAAGACAGGATAACATGTCTATTTCTCTCACTTTTAGTTGGCTGCTTAAACAATGATTCAGTTTCCTCATGTGTAAAATAGTGATTTTCAGGCTTCGGCAGAGTTGGGATGGTCAAATTGGATAATACATGCAAAAATATTCTGCAAACTATAATGTCCCATTGGTACTCCATAAAAAGGGGTAAGTTTGGTAAGTACTGTGTGATATTGTGATTTATAAAATATATATATATATATTTGGTTTTAATCCCCATTTCCTGACATATCCTTGGAATCCCTGCAGTGATGTGTCTTGTGTATGCTAGTAAGATGCCTGGTAGCTTAGCCCCCACATAGATTCAAGATGGAGGCTGGTCACAGAAAAACCTAGGTATGATTATAAGACTGTGACTTTTCAGCCCCACCCCCTAGCTTCCTGGGAGGGGAGGAGGGCTCCAGGTTGAACTGATTTCCAATGGCCAATGATGTAATCAATCATGCCTACTAATGAAGACTCCATAGAACCCAAAAAGGACAGGGTTCAGAGAGCTTCCCGAAAGCTGAACAAGTAGAGGGTTCCTGGATGGTGGCACACCTGGAGAGGGCACAGAAGCTCTGTACCCCTTGCCCTATGCACCTCTTCCATCTGGCTGTTGATCTCTATCCTTTATAATAAACCAGTAAACAAAGTGTTTCTCTGAATTCTGTGAGCCACTCTAGCAAATAAATGGAACACAAGGAAGGGATTGTGGGAACTATGATTTATAGCCAGTCAGTTGGAAGCACAGGTAAAACAACCTGGAACTTGTGACTGGCACCTGAAGGGGGGAATCTTGTAGGCTTAAGCCCTCAACCTGCCCGATCTGATGCTATCTCTAGGTATACAGTATCAGAATTGAATGAGAGAACACCCAGCTGGAGAACCTGCTGCAGAACTGCCTGCTTGCTTGTGAGGAGAAGTCTTTTTGGGGTCACAGGAGTATTCTGTGTTGAGAGAGAATAGGAGAAACTCAATTTTTCTTCTATCAAAACAACTGGATTAAACAAAACTAGTTTTCTTTGCTACAGAATGACTCACATCCTGTTATATGCTAATATGCATTGTGACTTTCCAGGAAAATGCTTGTGTATGCAACATATTAAAAATTTTTTTTGAGAAAAAGTTGTTCTATGCAAATAATGAATTTTCAGTATTTTTGACTAGATGGTAGATGAATACTCAGCAATTCAGGATAGCTCAGAAATAATGTTATACTGTGTGCTAGGCACTGTGCTCAGTGATATGCATGCATTTTCTTTTACTCTTTATGACCCTTCTTTGAAGTAGGCACCAAGAAACTAGGAGAAAACTAAAGTTTAGTAACGATAACGTTAGTCACTACACTCATTGAAACAGCAGAGATACAGGCCTAAATTAATCAATGGCTGTGCATTATCAGTTTTAACTGTTTTTTTCAATTAGTTGCTCATCAGGTTTACAGAATTCTGTTCTAGAAAGACCCACTTCCTGGTAACAACCCAATAGTCCTGTTTCCTTCTCCACAAGAAGAAACACAGCCCTTTAAATTAGGTATAGTTAGATATCAGTTTGTTGGTTAATGATATACACTTAAAAAAGAATAATCCCAGAATCATGTTTCACGAACCAAATAAAAGTAATATTTTAAGTCAGCTGCTTGTCAAAACAAACGGACACAAACACTTTTCTTTGGTAAGAAATGCTTCCAAATCAGAAATTATTCACTTGTAACAAAAACCAAACTCTTGCTGCCTAACAGCTCTTGAGTTCTTGGTTCCACAATATTTCTGTCACATACATCTGGCCCTTTTATTCCTCATACTTTGATTTCAGAATACTTAATTCTTGCAGAAATGTAACAGAATGCATGGAAAAACAGATGACAAGGCAAATTACTGAAGAACTTGTGCTTTTAACTATATCTGTATTTAGATTTTAACCCCTGCAAAGAGGCTCCCTCAACATCTCAAAGCAAACAACAGGCTGACTTATATAATGCCTTTATGAGACATAGGGTAAAACTACAATCTTAAGGAGGAGCAAACCCCATATTCAGGTCTCTTAATCCCAGGAAACCATGTGCAACAAATAGAAAGCCCATCAGCAAAGCAGTAGGCAGATTAATTAGCTACGTTGATGAACTTTGACGTTATTTGCAACTGGTGATTATTAGTAACTGATGACATGTGTATCAAACAACTAGTAGAAATGAATCATGCTCAGAAAGTAGACAAGGATATCGTCCGCCTAAGATTCTCCTACAAAAAAGACATGTGAATTCAGGTGTTTGTGACTAGGTATACATGTAAATAAGAGAGCTATCATGTACTTCCACATTGAGGATAGACCACCACTATAAAATTCACTTAAAAAAGTCACATCACCGTATGCTTCTTATACATCGGCATATACTTAAATGTCTATGTATGCATTTTTGTAAGTAGTACGTTATCTAGTCAACAGCTTTGAATCTGGGCAGAGGCTCTCCTTTTCCCAGCCTCCATTCCCTTTCTGACTCGTCTTCCTTGTCTGTCATCAGCCGTCTTGCTTGATGCAGTTTCACAGAAATAAAGTGACTTGGATGGACACAAACCGGAGATGTCATTTGCAAAACCTGTCAAGTGTAACGATTCACCCCCACCTTCCGGTCATTATAAACACAGCAGGGTTGGCGCTCTTTCTCCTGAGCCCTTTAAATACACAATTCCAGGCAGCTCCGTTCACCCCCCACACCCAATCTGTCGCACCAGGCCACGTCCCTGGATATATCTGCTCCTAACACTGGCCCTTCCTGCCCCACGGTACCCCCTGGCATTCCTGACTGCATCCCACTCTTAACAAACCTTCCCCATCCATGGCACTGTTTTCTTCCCATCACCCAGAGTTCCCTTCCATTCCAAGTCTTCTCTTCCTCAACTGCTCCCCGTCCGCACACCCCTGTCCTCGTCTTCCTTCCTCACGACACCCCGGGCCCCAGCCTTTTCCCACTCCGGGGTCCCTTCCTAGATGCCGGAGGCCGGCCGACCAGCCCGACTAGGACGTCGGGGGGCGGCGAGGCAGGGCGTCTTCTTCGTTTCCTTCCTCCTCACACCAGCCCCTCCCGCTGGGAACAGGCCAGCGCCAGTACCTGAGGCTCCCGGGGAACTCCCGGCAGCTCTCCCGGGCTGGCGGTGCTGGGCGGGCGGTGCTGGGCGGGCGGGGGAAGGAGTGGGAAGCCGAGGTAAAAAGCTGGGAGGGGGAGACAGTGGATGCAGACCCGGCGTCGGCCGCAGCGCCGCAGAAGCGCCTCCGCTCATCGAGCCGATCGGCGCTCGGCGGCCTGGCGCCAGGCGGAGAGGGCGGGTCCAGGGCACGGAGATAGTCGAGGAAGTCGATTCCGCCGAACGCGCTTCGCCTAAAAGAGCCCGGACCCACACGCAGTTTAGGTGCAGCTTTCCAAGGTTATGCTCTGCTTTAGGGGAGGAACGACCACCGGTTCTCCAGGTTCCGGTCGCGATCCGGTGGACCTGCTTCGGGTTCGTCTGGGGCCTTTTCTGAAGAAAGGAGATCTGTTCGATCCCTTGTTTACAGAATTAGCTACACTTGGAAAGAGATGTTAGGGGTTCCTAGGCCAGGCTCCTCCCTTTAGATAGGTGGAATATCTGGTTCAGAGAGGAGACTGACTTAAAGTTACACAGCTAGTTTAGATAGATACGGAACGAGGGCTCGGTGTTCTTTTCCTGGTATCCCTTAGTTGTAACCTGAAAGCCTTCAGGTTTCAGGGAAATCGCCCTTGCCAGGCCATTCCGCCACTCTGCCCATTCCTCCCTCACTCCCTCCCCCTCCGCCCAATTTGGTATCATGTTTAGATCTCGAAGCCCGCTGTAGCTGGCTACCAAAAACAATTCCTAATTTTGTTTTTCCGTTCTCTTATTTGTTTTATTATCCATTCCTCCCACGCCCCAGCTGGATTATTTTACTCATTGAATCATATTCACTACACATCTTTTAAAATGAATACAGTGTCTATGGGTCCTTTGTTGATAGAGTATTTTAACTGTCTGAAATGCTTTGCCAGGCACTTTCTAAAGATATAAAAATAAGAGGGGGTGTTCAAGAACAAGAGTAGACAAAACAGCAGGAGGAAAGATCTGAGGACACTAAAGGAAAGGAAAGAATAGACACCCTCTTACCAAAAAGTTGCTCTTCTTTTGATTTTTTTTTTAATGTAAAACTGTACTAACGAATTTGAAAAATGCCATGACTAAGGCAATGATGCTCAACTCTGATTCACTTGGAGTTGAATCACTTGGAAAGCTTTTAAAACTGCGTAGGTGCCCACGTGTTACCTAGATTCTGATTTAAATGGTCTGAGATTTAGAAACAGCCGTTGGGTTGTCAGTTGAAGGTTCTGAAAGCTTGATGCTAAACTCAGTTGCCTATGTTTATGCCAAGTTGCTGACTTGGACTGAAACGGCCCACTTAGAAACCTCTCATGGTTTATATCTCTGTCTAGGCGTGATAGTGGGACTACCCCCAGACTCCACAGGTAACCCAGACATCATTTTTCCTTTTACAGCTGATTTTTTCTTTTGAGACGAGTTATCACTTCTTCTCCCAGGCTGGAGTGCGGTGACACAATTATACCTCACAGCAGCTGTGAACTCCTGGTCTAAAGTGATCTTCCTGCCTCTGCCTCCCAAGTAGTTGGAATTACAGGCACAAGCAGCTGTGCCCAGCACTTACAGTTGATTTTATGTCTATATATTTGCATGTTATAGGATATTTTCTGGCTTTGGTGCCTTAGCCAGTTGGAGCTTTAGCTAGTTATAGCCTCGTCTTTTGTGCATAGACAACTTAAGGTGTGGTCAGTGAGCTCCAACAGCACGTCATTGCATAGCTTTTATGGATAATCCTTTCTTTGGGTTTCTTTGTTTTTTAACCATAATTCTTTAGTCCCACCAGTCATTTTGGAATGGTCACTTAGGAGAGGGGTAATGCAAGTCCCACCCTTTAATCACCTGAACAAAGTCCCTTTGACTATCCCCAATATTTGCGAAACTTAGAAAATGTCATTTTACAGTTAACGTGAATCAAATATACCAGTAAGCCTAAAAGATTATAAGTAGCACTGAGCTTAGAATCAGAACTCTAAATAAGTAACTCAATAAGCAACTTGAGTTACTTATTTCCTCCATTTTCTTTTTAGTGAGCTTCAGTTATTCAGATGTTAGTCCTCTAATTTTCTTTTCCCCTTTTGCAACATGACACCTTCATCCTTAAGAGTGCCTGCTGTCCTCCGAGCTAGAGAATCAGCGTTTTGCTTATTCTCCCAAGACTAAATCTCTGGGCTTTTGATGGGATAACAAAGGGAATCTGAGCATCTGATTCATTCTTAAACAGACTTTCTACCATTCCCCCTTTATTTCTAGCTCACATCATGCTCTCTTCAGCTTTACCCGGTGCTTCCAATTCCTGAGCCTTGTGCAGGGTTTCACTGTGTGCATCAGGTTGCTTCATGGCCTGCTTGGAATTCCTACTTTTCAAGTCTGCTAAGGTAATTGCTTCTTGATTCATCTCCCTTCTAGCTTTCAATATTTAATTGCTAAATGTTCAACATTACTTAAAATGTAAAAGTAAACAAGGAAATACCATTTTTCTTCTATCAGTGACTGAGAAAGGAGTTGAGCAGAAGATCTTCAATCCAGTCTCTCCTCTCGTAGGGAAATACTCTCAGGAAAGCAAGCAAGCGAGCGTGTAATTTTTATAAATATGGTAATTACAGACCTCCTGGCAAACAGACCAGTGGTATTTGCTAGCTGAAGAGTCCATATTTATGGAATTCCTCTATCAAGATGTCCCGGATTGTCCTGGGATTGTTTATGGTAAACACATTAAGAATCGATCTGGTAATCCCAGCACTTTGGGAAGCTGAGGCAGGCGGATCACTTGAGGTCAGGACTTACCAGCCTGGCCAACATGGTACAACCCCATCTCTACCAAAAATACAAAAATTGGCTGGGTGTGGGGGCATACACTTGTAATCCCATCTGCTCAGGAGGCTGAGGCAGGAGACTCGCTTGCACCGGAGAGGCAGAGGTTGCAGTGAGCAGAGAGCGCGCCACCGCACTCCAGCCTGGTAGACAGATCGAGACTCCCTCTCACAAAACGAAACAGAATCAGTGTGGATTTCAGGGGTACGATTAACTGGAAAATACCGCGGAAGTTATATAACTTAGCGTAAAATGGAAGTGTTTTGTAACTGAGTTGGCTCCTTCTGTGTAAGTGGGATGACTATATTCTTGATTTAGAAACCACATCTGTCCTGGGCCAGGATGCATCCAAAGCAAGAAGAAAGGACCTGGGAATTACTGGTGTTCTTGAAATTATTAGTAAAGCTTGATACTGAGTAAAATCTCTGATTTGACAGTTTGGTCCTTTGTGTCAGCTCAATGACAAAAATAAAAAAATTGATACTACAGTATTGGGGGGGTGTGTGTGTGTGTAGTATGAGAGCAGGGTGGGAGGAACAAGCATTCTTAAACACTTAGTAGGAGTATAAAAATTGGTGCATTTTTTTAAAAGTTCACGGTAATTATATGTATCAAAACTTTATATGAAGTTCTTTTTGATCTAACAATTTTACTTCTAAAATTTATCCCATGGGTATACAGGTTGTATATAAAAGTATTCTATAAAAATATCTGTTACAGGATTTTTGTAATAGAGTGAAAAAAAACCTCTTAACTGTTCAGCAATAGGAAATCGCTGAAATAAGTCATAATGTAGCCATTCAATAGAATAGTATGTAGCCATTAAAATAAACTAGATAGATCTATATGTGCTCACATGGAATACCTGTATGATGCTATAAGGTGAGAAAAGTAAGGTGCAAAATAATGTGTAGACTCTACTTCCATTTGAGCATCACACACACACACATCAGTAGGACGGTGATTCTGGCATGGAAAGTATTACAGACTGAATTATATCCCCTCAAAATTCATATGTTGAAGTCCTAACTTCCAGTGTGACTAGATTTGGAGATAGGGCCTTTAGGACAATAATTAAGGTTAAATGAAGTCAGAAGGGCAAAACCCTAATCCTGTGGAGCTAGTGTCTGAGTGCATGGGCACAGAGAATAGGCCATATGAGAACACAGAAGATGGCCATTTGCAGTCCAGAAAGAGAGGCCACACCGTAAACCAAGCCTGATGGCCCCTTGATCCTGGACTTTTAGCCTCTAGTACTGTGAGAAAATAAATTTCTGTAATTAAGCCACCTAGTCCATATTATTTCATTATAGCAGCCCTAGAAGACTAATACAGAAGGGAAACTTTCTTGATGTGTAGTGTTTTGTACCATTCGAATATCTTTACCATGTATAGTACTTTTTCAATTAAAACAATAGTAGAGGCACTCTCTTCCCCTAAAATTGGGACCAATTGATCAGTTAATTTAAAAAGTCAGTTATAGTGGTACATATTTTAAAATGGCAAATATATACTTTAGTCATTTTATTTTGACTCAAATGTATAATTATATGTTCACTCACCAGTCTTGGTAGTAGGCCCAAGACCTTTTATCTGAGCATGAGTTTGCTTGTTGGAACAATTTGTCTTTGTTACAATTTGCATTGTTTACAGTTTACAGTTTCATTTTCTTCAAAGTGGAACAAGAAGTTAAAGACACCTTTCAAGCAGTTTGAATGCCCAGTCAGTCTAGATTTTTGTACAATTTTTTCTCCAAAGTTTTACAGATTTGCCTTACCTATGCCTAGTTCTACAGTAATTTTTATTTGTTGTTCATGTTAATCAACTTAGTTTTCATAGAAAATAACTTTCTATTTGTATTTCATTAGAAATCTATTTACATATTTAAATAGATTCTATAAGTATAATAGACATAAATACTTTGGAGTACAAATGCAAATTGACTCTTGTAAGCATATAACTCGATTAGTTTGGAGAGGAAGTATACAGGTATCATGTAGTTAACCATTATCTTTTCATGCTTAGAGTGCCTTGGTGTTATATAAATATGGTATTAGTTTATTTTAGTTTTGATTTTAAATGCTTTTAAATCCTTTATCCAGATTCATTAATAACACTTTTCTAATGCTGACCTCAACTCCTAAATGGATTTCATGAAAGTGTGAATAAAACCAAAATAGTTCAGCCCTCTTTTTATCTCCAAGCAGATGAAGAAACAGAGTGCCAGAGAGTTTACGTGGTTTGTTAACATTTCACTAAGTTTGCTTTATTACTTCTCTTTGAAATATGTATCTCCCCCCAGCATGCATTATTTGAGAATTAGTTATAGATGTCATGCCTCTTTTCCCCTAAATACTTCAGTAGGTATCACCAAGAACAAGAACATTCTCTTCATAACTCTAATTCAGTTGTCAAATTCAGAAAATTTAACATTGATACAATATTATTTTCTATCAAAGCATCCATATCAAAGTTTGCCAGCAGTCTCAGTTATGTCCTTTGCAATGTGAGTATAGTCTACAGAGAGAATGGAGAGTAATGAGTAACAAAGCAAGTGGAATTTAGTTTTTAAGGATAAGTTCAACTATAGTTTAATTATTTTTAATATATATAATAATGTGGGAAATGCCCTGATGCCTTCCTCATGAAACTTTAGACGTGACATTATAAGATGGACTCAGAGAGGTGCTTTGTTTCTCTTCTAACTGTTCTTGTTTATTGATGTAGTGACATGTTGCAAGAATTTTATCTTGGAGAAATTACCTTCCACAAAGATGGCAACATTAGAAGAACCTGCATAATAATATGCTGTAATTGTGTTGTGAATTTATTTTACTACTTCTCTGAAAGTTAAAAATGGTTGCCATTTATTTTCTTGGTTTCACACCTATTTTCTTAAGAACTATGCTTCATGATTAGCATATGTTTCTGCACAAATCCTCTCTGATATCAAGTGTCATTTTCTTCATTTTATCATTTGGACCTCAAGGTTCTGAGATGACATGTGATTTGTCCAAAGTTAGAGAGTGGTACAACTGAGAACACTAGAAAATATTGCAGAGCAATAAGCTTAAATTTAGATAAATATTTTCTCTAAATGAATCACATGCTTTTCCCTTATAATAGAGATTAGGCTGCTGGGCGCAGTGGCTCACACCTGTAATCTCAGCACTTTGGGAGGCCGAGGTGTGCAGATTGCCCGAGGTCAGGAGTTCCAGACCAGCCTGGCTAACATGGTGAAACCCCGTTTCTACTAAAAATACAAAAAAAAATTAGCCCAGCCTGGTGGCACACACCTGTAGTCCCAGCTACTCAGGAGGCTGAGGCAGGAGAATTGCTTCAACCCAGGAGGTGGAGGTTGCGGTGAGTGAGCCAAAATCGTGACACTGCACCTGGGTGACAGAGGGAGACTCTGTCTTAAAAAAAAAAAGAGATTAGGCAGTTTTTTCTTAAAGCTTCACATAGGTAGAATCCATCAAGCATAATGTCTTATTATGATCTCACTTAATTCAAGAGGCTTTAGTCGCTCAAGGTAAAATACAACTGTAATTTCTTGCTGAAGATGGTAATATTAATCTTGAGTGAAGACTGTACTTTCAGGGATCATTTCTATAGTTTGTTAATCTTGGGTGCTATATCAAAGAGAATCAATTTGTCCATCAGATATGTGTGACAGGTATTCTGTTAAAGTCTGGGGATACAAAAATGGCAAACCACCTTTACTGTCCTCTAAAAACTTACAAGCTTGCACAGAAAAACAAGAGTAAGCAACTACAGCCATGTGCCACAGAACGACGTTTCAGGCAACAAAGGACTGCATATATGTAAGATTATCATCTGAAAAATTCCACCTAGCGATGTTGTTGCTGTTGTAGTGCCATGGATTACTCAAGAGTTTGTGGTGATGTTGGTGTGAACAAACCCGCCCTGCCAATCTTATAAAAGTGTAGCATACACAATTATGTACAGTCTGTGATAATTGATCATAAATGACTCTTACCAGTTTATGTATTTGTTATACTATATATCATTATTTTAGAATATATACAAAATATACTTATACGAAAAGTTAACTGTAAAACAGCCTCAGGCAGGTCCTTCGGGAAGCATTCCAGAAGAAAACATTGTTAAATTAGTGTGTGTTAAAACAGTGTGTGTTATTGTTCCTGAAGACCTTCCAGTGGTACAAGATGTGGAGGGAAACAGCAATATTGGTGATCCTGACCCTGTGTAGACCTAGATTAATGGGCGTGGCTGTGCCTTAATTTTTAACAAAAAAGTTTAGACAGTAAAAATATATACAATAAAAAAATTTAAAAATAGTAAAAAATGGTCCAGGTGTGGTGGCTCATGCCTGTAATCCCAGTACTTTGGGAGGCCAGGGCGAGTGGATTGCTTGAGCCCAGGAGTTTGAGACTAGCCAGGGGAACACGGTGAGACCCCATTTCTACAAAAAATGTAAAAAGTAGCCAGGCATGGTGGCACACACCTGTAGTTCCAGCTACTCAGGAGGCTGAGGTAGGAGGATTGCTTGATCCTGGGAGGTTGAGGCTGCATTGGGCCCTAATTGTGCTGCCCTCCAGCCTGGGTGGCAGAGTAAGACTCTGTCTCAAAAAAAAAAGAAAAACACAAAAAACAAAAAAAAAGTAAAAATAGTAAAAGCTTATAGAGTGAAAATAGAAAAAGTTTTTATACAGCTATACAATGTATTTGTGTTTTAAGCTAAGTGTTATCAGTCAAAAAGTTTAAAAGTTTATAGAGTAAAAAATTACAGTAAGCTAAGGTTAATTTATTGAAGAAAAAGTTTTTAGAAATATATTTAGTGTAACCTAAGTGTACAGTGTTTATCAAGTATACAGTGGTGTACAGTAATGTCCTAGGTCTTCCAGTTCACTCACCACTCACTCACTGACTTGCCCAGAGCAACTTCCGGTCCTGCCAGCTTCATTCAGGAAGTGCCCTATACAAGTGTATCATCTTTAAACCTTTTATACATATTTTTATTGTGCCTTTCCTATGTGTATCTAAACAAATACTTATTATTTATAATTGCCTGCAGTATTCAATACAGTAACATGCTAGACAGGCTTGTAGCCTAGGAGCAATAGGCTATGCCGTATAGCCTAGGTGTGTAGTAGGCTATACCATCTAGGTTTGTGTGCCTACACTCTGTGATGTTTACATCTTTTCTTTCTTTCTTTCTTTTTTTTTTTGAGACCGAGTCTCACTCTGTCACCAGGCTGGAGTGCAGTGGCGTGATCTTGGCTCACTGCAACCTCGGCCTCCCAGGTTCAAGCAATTCTTCTGCCTCAGCCTCCCGAGTAGCTGGGACTACAGGCGCCTGCCACCACGCCCAGCTAATTTTTTGTATTTTTAGTAGAGATGGGGTTTCACCATGTTGGCTAGGATGGTCTCCATCTCTTGATGTCATAATCCACCCCCCTCGGCCTCCCAAAGGGCTGGCATTATAGATGTGAGCCACCGCAGCTGGCCTTCTTTCCTTTTCTTTTATAAATGAACATGCTTTAACATTTACTTATGAGTCATGGCTCACATGTATAGCAAGAAAGGGTTTGGTAAACAGGGAAATTCTCAGAATAGTCGGGATGAATACAAAAAGGACCATAATGATGAAGTACAGGCAGCACACTCCATCTCAGAACAGTCACCAGCCACCAAGGAATTCCCTGATCATCTGAATGGGACTGAAAACAATCCAGTGAGTCCCCAGAGGCTCCTGCTCATTGACTCTTTTACAGTAGATGACACGCAGAAAAATAGCTAAAAATAGAGGCCCAAAGTAACTAGCCATTGACCCTGTGTAATGGAAGAGTGACCCATTTGGAGATATCTGTACCATTGAAACCCAAACAATGTGGTTGAGCATTATAAGGATGATAACCTTTAGGCCTAGGTGCCCAGTTTATCCCACTCAATGTAGGAACTGTGAAGCAGGGGGGATTCCATGTGAAGGGGAGAATAGCAGAGCTTCTGTTTCTCTCTTAGCCAATTGGGAAGGCTGTACAAATCAGGGCCGATCATCCCTGGTCTCCCCCTGAGAAACATGGGCAGCAGCTTTAGGTGGCCACAGAGGATGCAGGCAGCCTTCTTAAAAGACTTCTCCATGCTTGATAGGCAGTGCTGCGCAATAACATCAGTGCCAGAATTTCTTCATCCTGTCTTTTCTACATGTAAATTGATTTGCTCCCCTGTACTGCTCTGAGGAGCCCAACACAGGCGATACAGCACACCTACTCAGCTATAGATTTCCAGTTTTTGTTTCTGTGTATAATAGTTTTGGTATTTTCCTGCAAAATTCTAAAAACACACTTAAAACTTTTCCTTCAGGACTCACAATTTCAAAAAAATCAAATTTTGGGTTCATTACAAAATCATTCTACTTGTCTCTGCTGCCCAACTCTTATTATCTCATTATTATTTTCAGTTTGTCTAGTGGTTATGTTTGTAACTTTTAAAGTGCTTTCTCAAGCTGTATTTCTGGATCTATCATGTTTACTATGTATCCATGTACTTAATATTCACAAGGTCCCATAACAATTGGAATCCTTACATGTTCCTTATACATCCTACCCCCAAATTCTGTCAACTCTAACTTCTTCTTTTTTTTTTTTTTTTGAGATGGAGTCTCGCTCTCTCATCCTGGCTGGAGTGCAGTGGCGTGATCTCAGCTCACTGCAACCTTCACATCCTGGGTTCAAGTGATTCTCCTGCCTCAGCCTCCCAAGTAGCTGGGACTACAGGTGCATGCCACCACTCGCTGCTAATTTTTGTACTTTTTAATAGAGATGAGGTTTTGCTATGTTGGCCAGGCTGGTCTCAAACTCTTTACCTCAGGTGATCCACCTGCCTCGGTCTCCCAAAGTGCTGGGATTACAGGCATGAACCACCACACCTAGCCAACTCTAACGTTATTTTTAAACAGCTAATTTTCATAGAGTTTAAATGGTTCTCTGTAATTGTAATTAAGTTGTCCATACTTTGTTTCTATGTTGATTTAATAGAATTTTTGCTATTAAGATTGTGTAAAATTCTTTCTCCATAGATCCAAGACATACATGTGATTGACCACAATGAATAAAAATCACACCTGGGAAGTTCCAAGGTAATATTTTAGGGTATCATTTTTTAAAATAAATACAATTTTTAAAAAATTTTCTTGAGACGGCGTTTCTCTCTGTTGCCCAGGTTGAGTGCAGTGGTGCGATCACAACTCACTGCAGCCTCGACCTCCTGCACTCAAGTGACCCTGCCACCTTGGCCTCCAAAGTGCTGGGATTACATGTGTGAGCCACCATGCCTGGCCATGTATTGTTTTTTAATGTTTATAATCTCTTGTATTCTCAAAGTAATGCTCATCGTAATTAACTTTATACTTAGCCCTTGTTTTATTGCACAGATTTGTTTTTTCAGAATTTGTAATTGTCTTTTTAAATTTGTTATTGATATAACTAACATACAATTTCTTTTTGAAATTTTTAAAACTTTTTCTCTTAAAAAATTTTTTTTGTATTCTATTTTCTTTTTTTCTTTTTCTTCAGGGTAACAGTTATTAATAACACACAATTTCACCTTCTCACTAACGTTGCTGTTAATAGGTTCTAAAGTTTCTTAATCATTGCATTTCTTCTACTAAATCCACTTTTATTTTTTGGAAAGGGAAAACGCTCTTTCGGGGCTTCTTGAAATTATTTTGTAACTTGAATCAGGTACTACTTATTTCTGCTAAAAATCTGTCATGTTATTTCTGTTTACTGGACTGCTGGACTAGGTCCATAATGATATTCATGACCTTCTCTAAAATAACTACTGCGACTTTAAGTCAGTTTTTAAAGTTCACAGATCATAGTGTATTTGTTTAAGAGCATTGGGAATTATTTATTTCCAAAATTCATGATTGCAGACATTGTGTGGTCAGCAAATGGTCACAAAGAAAGTCCACTGTATATATTCGACCTAGAAGGAAAAACACTGATAGAACAGTGAATTCTTTGGCTTCCTTATCCAGGCCATGCATGTCAGTGCTTCTGTCCCCTTGTTGGCCAGTATCTCAGTGTCTAGGCAGATGAAGTTCTTAGAAGGGTGCTGGTCAGCCAGAGATCACAGATACGCAAAAGTTGGCTTTAAAAAAAATTCAGTGTCCTATAATTGGATTCTCCACTGCTGCAAACTCTGCTGTGTGCCACTGTCTGCCATTTGCCTATGCCTGTCCTAGGCTGCTCTTCTAAATTTCCCTTGACAGTAGCTTTAAGTCCCTGTCTCACTCGACACTGGACTTCCTTGATTTGTGAGTGGAATTTGCAAGTGTAAAGGTGTCCTGTACTGTTTGTTCCTGAGGCATAGTTTCAAGTAAAATGGCATTTTACAGCCTGCATTAATGGGAAATTACTTTCTATTAGAATTCTGAATAATGTGCACATAATGTTTATAAAGTAAAGGAAAGATGTCAAGCATTTCACTAACAAATGAAAGCAAAGCTGACAAGAGTCTGCCAGAAGTGAATTCTAAGAACATTTTCTTCATCATTTCTCCTTTCAGCTCACAAATCTATAGGTTGGTGATTCAGCCTGGGCAGCTCTTCAGGTCTCAGCTGGGCTCACTCATGAGACTGGGGAACAGCTGGCTATCAGCTGGTGCCTCCCAGGTCTGGAGGTTGGCTGGGGTGACTTAGTTCTGCTCCACATGTCTCCCTCCATACATAGCCCTGGTATGTTCTCACAGTGAAGGCAGAGCTTCCATTGGAGTACTTGTCTCCGGGTACTGTTTTTCCCCAAGCTCCCAACATAGGCTTCTTTAGTGTGTTCCCAAGTCTACTTCACAATTTCTCCAAAAGATTCCAGTCATTTTACATGGATTACAGAGACAGTCTTGCAGACCCTCTTCTTGGCCATAGGAAGTCACCAAAGTAAGGAAGGGAAGAAGAGGTGAGGAAGGCAACAGGGCCAACTCCTCTTGGTAAAGCACAAACAGTAACTAGAAAGTACCCACCACAGAGAAGGCAGGAGAGCAACTTAAGGGCAAACACCCCAGGCTCTAGAGAAAAGCAGATGCCGATTCCAGTCCTAGCTTCTCCACTCACCATGGGCAAGTTATTTATCCCCCAGCCTCAGATTCCTTGGAGGTAAAATGGGAAATGCCACTAACTACTGCCTTATGGCAGTAGTAGTTTGTGAAGATCAAATACAATCATGGAGTTTGGCATAGCAGCTGTTGCATGTGCACTCATGGAAATGATGGTTATACTGGGACTTAGGTGGGGGAATACTGTGGGCTTTAAAAGGAATCCTTAGCCTGTGGCGTATACTGCTAGCATTAGGACAAGGACAGAGATAAACATTTCCCTTGACTTCTTTTCACTTTCACAAGTCCACAGGCAACTTGCCCCAGTCTCCTGTCCCGAACACCACTACCCCACCCCAAATCCCGGACCTGGGCACTGTATTATACCCACAGCTGTGGAGCTCTTAGTTCCCCAGGCTGGTTCATACGAGGGGGCACCAGGGACCCGGCCAAGAGGTGCCCCTGCTGGATCAACCATCTGTGGCCCCTGGGCAGTGAGTGCTCTGGAGTCCACTGGTTCTTGCCTGGGGCCTGTGCTGGGAGGCAGAGGTGTCAATAATCCCAGCTGCTGGCCTCGCGGCCAGGGGCAAGGAGCATTCCAGCCAAGTGTCACCATCACCATCGTTCTGAGTGGCCTGGGCCGACCCACAGATGGCCTCTTAGCTCCTCTCTTGGTGCCCTGGGCTCAGGCAGAGAGCATGGTGCCCAAGCACATAGTCTCATAGTGAATTAATGAAACAGCAACAAAGCAGATAAATGGTTTCACTGGTCCTTTACGTAGGTTCTTTCCAACAGCTTTGGAGAGTGAGGATGTCTTCTCATCCTCATCAGCACAAGATGTCATTCATGTTGGACAGTTTTGACAGTATGTACAACAGGAATGAGTTTAGTGAACAGAGAGATTCCCAGGATAACTAGGATGGATAGAAGAATGAAAAAGACAAAAATGGCAAAGCTCAGATAGTGTACTCCACTTATTTAGGACAGTCACTAAACTAAAAGCAGTTTTCTATTCTATAGGTGAACTCTGATCCTATGAATAAGGCTGACCACAAGTTCACTGA
Organism: Macaca mulatta; assembly: GCF_049350105.2. NCBI lineage: Eukaryota > Metazoa > Chordata > Mammalia > Primates > Cercopithecidae > Macaca > Macaca mulatta. The sequence goes on from NC_133406.1 coordinate 29,260,619, forward strand.
GACCCTGGAACCCACTGTTGATTGACTCTTTTACAGTAGATGGCAAGGAGGAAAACATCTGTAATTAGAGTCTCAAGGTAATGAGCAATTTAGTCTATGTAACAGAAGAGTGGCCCATTTGGATATATCTGTACTGATGGGACCCATATGATGCAATGAGAGTTATCAGGATGAGAAATAACTTTCTAGCTGTAAGGAGCTCCATCTCTGTCTCTCACTCTGATGTCTGCTTAGGGACCTTGGTGTAGAGGTTCCCGCTGAAGAGTGTACTGGTGATGTGAAGGTGGTCAGGGAGCTGGAGAGTCCTCCTCACCACTTATCCTCTTCAGAATCCACTTACTTTCCCCTGAAGTTGATGATATATTGCCAGCATCTTCTTTTCAGATCTGTAAAATGTGCAGAACGAGGTCATTGTGCACATGATCCTCACGGGAAGCTGAAGCATCATCCTCATCGCTGCTGAAATTCTCCAGAATCCACTCAAGATTCCATGAAGTTGACATATGGGAACCAAAGATTATGTGAAATTGACATATGGGAACCATCTTCTTCCTTATCCATTGATTTGCCAGATGTTATGCTGAGATCTTTCAGGAGCAGCTGAATAGTCTTCATCCTTAGAGCTACCTTCATAAATGATGTCCAGAGGAGAATTGTATTCCATGTTCTTGAAGCTGCCTTGGTCTTCCATGGGACCTTCTCCAATGCCCTGTAACAAGGAAGCTGCTTCAGTATGTCCTCGACAGAAAGATTTTCACTTGCTTTTGAGTCCACGTTGACCACAGATGAGACCTCCTTCTCTGACCTCTCACTTGGAAAATCCCCTACCAGGTCTTCGGCAGAAGCTCCAGTGAATTGCTCCCCAGTGTGTACTCTGTTATGTGACCAGATGGTTTTGACCCACTGCTTGGGGCAGGCAGCATATCTTCTGGACCACTGAAGATATGTTTCTCACAGATGCGACTGTCTGCGGCTGTTGTCACAGGTAGTAGAGGAATTTACCAAGACAGCTATAGGTAAAGAAAGGCAGGTTTGTTAAAGAAAGTATGAAAATACGTTGCAAGATTACAATGGGCAGCACAGCAGAGAAGGGGCTGTCTGCAAAGAGGCAGGGGCAGAAGGAAAGTTTTATAGGGTTGTACTGGACAGGGTTATGTGCAGAACAAGGTCATTGTGTGGAATGAGGTCATCTCTCAGAACAATTATTTATTCTTCTTCCCCACCTGGAGCCCCTCCCCACCTGAGGCCCCTTCCTCATTTTTGCTTACTTATCAGGAATCCACGTTCCCCCTATGACAGAACAGCAATGACAAAGCTTTGGCATTGGGGTAGAGGTCTCATCTTCCAACTGCTTCCTGCTGACCAGGGGCATGGAGTTGACCCAACCTATGGTTGTTGGTCTGTCAGGAGACCTTGTGAGCCATTGTCCTGGGTTGTAGGACCTAGGATATTGGATCATGCTGGAGGAGAGCATTCATTGGAGAGGGGGAGCATGTCTAGGCAAAACTGGCCTTCAGCTGAATGGGAGACTCCTAAAGGTAGCAGACATCATTGAGGAGAGTCCAATATCCTGTTCATAGCACCATTTGAAGGTGAAACTACTGAATTCTAGAAGATAAAATTTTGTTTCTTGAACCAGTTACCAAAAAGGCAAAGAAAAACCCTTTGTAGTGTGACTGTTTTTCCTTATTGGAAGCCCATTTAGATAACCTGGAAGTTACACTTGATGAAAAAGTGTTTGAATTTAATTAGACACAGCATAGGGAGCCAATTTTAGAGAGACTATTATATCTTAATTACATATAATGTTCCTTTTATGAATTTCACAAATTTTCTCATGATTTACACAGACCATCTATGATGTGCCCAGACTTTCTGACTTGTCCTAAGCATCCCTCTTTCTTAAACAAGCAGTCATTTTACTTTAGGACAAGAATTTACCATACAAATCCTTTCTCATGTAAAACCTTCATAACCTTCATTACCAAAAACAACTCTTTACCTTTATAACTTTCTTTATGTTTCTTTTATTTCCTGGTTCCATTTTATCTTGTTTTACATATAACAATTAACCTTTGAATTAGACAAAAGTTATTTTCCTTTATTTATTTATTTATTTATTATTATACTTTAAGTTGTAGGGAGTTATTTTCCTTTTTTTAGGAGTTTGTGGTTTATGCTGTGTGTTTCTATGTGAGTTCTGTGGAAGGGAAGCAAATGAGGAGGTTATTTACATATTGTAGAAGTTGTTCCATCAAGAGATTACTCAGTTAGCTTTCTTGCTAGGGCTTGTCTGAATAAGTATGGGCTATTTTAAACCCCTGAAATAAGACTATCTAGGTTGAAGTTATTTGTTAAAGATTTAGATAGCTTTCCCAGGAGAAATGGGTCTATTAGAGGGAAAGATGAATTCAGAGGTTGGGTAAATATGAAGCAGGCACCCATCTTGGAAAGTATGTTTTTGCCCCAAAGGGGTGTGTGGTATTTAGATATTACCAGGGCATGTTGGGAAAATGGTAATTGAGCCCTTACATAGTATAAAGGGATATGAATTTTTCTTTTGGAGGGAGAGGGTGCCACTTTTTCCATTACCCAACAGGATTTGGAGGAGAGTTGCTTAGAGAAGGAGATTAGTACAAAGTTACTATAAGTCATTTAGCCAAAATAATAAGTCCAAAATTTTTAAAAGGCAAAAATCTTTACTCGCTGATAGAGGGGAGACTCAACTTTCAAAACAGGCTGCAATAAAGACAGCATGAGGACAACTGGATCTGTCTCCTTTTTCTTCCCTCCTTTTTCTGTCATTCATTTAAAAGGCAAACAAAATTCTTTCATTTTTGTTTATATCACATGAAAATCTTGTTTAAAAGAGAAAGCCAAATTACATCTTTGTACTAGTGTTCTATTAATGTTAAATCCAATTATTAATAAAACCTTATAAACAAATCTGTCCGATCTTTATTAGCTTGACCATAAGGTAAGATTTCCATAAGCCTCTTATAACCTTTTATCGTTTTCTGTTAAACGGCAGATTAATTATCTAAGAAAACTATTATTCAGACACATGGGCCCAGATTCTGGACCCGCATTAGTGTGCTTTTATTTCAATTTGCAACCCATGGGAAAACTAAATACTTCCCTTCAAGTCTTAGCCAGTGTTTTAATACCCACAGAACTTTACAAGATCAGCCCTCCACAACTTACTTTTTAACTTGCTTAAACCTTCAGCTTTATTCCATTACTCCTGTAGGTTAGGCCAATCCTTAAAACCCTCTGAGCAAGACAAAAGTACATTCCCTTTAACGAAAGCCATATTTTCATGCCTTCTTATAACCTCCCACCAAAAGCATATTCTACTTTCCTTCTATACTTTGCATGTAAACTGTTTCTCCAGCAGTCTCAAGTACCTGTTACAATGTTAACTCTTAGCAACTGTTATTTTTGGCGAAAAATCTCATGAGTAATTTTTTTTTTTTTTTTTTTTTTGAGATGGAGTCTAGCTCTGTCGTCCATGCTGGAGTGCAATGGCGCGATCTTGGCTCACTGCAACCTCCGCCTCCCCTGGGTTCAAGCAGTTCTCCTGCCTCGGCATCCCCCCCACCAACAAGTAGCTGGGATTACAGGTGCCCGCCACCATGCTCAGCTAATTTTTGTATTTTTCGTAGAGACAGAGTTTCACTGTGTTGGCCAGGCTGGTCTCGAGCTCCTGACCTCATGATCCACCCGCCTCAGCCTCCCAAAGTGCTGGGATTACAAGCATGAGCCACCGTGCTCTGCCCTGATGAGTAATTTTAACCATGTATAAGATTGCAGAGCTCAGGACAAGCTGTAGATTATGTCAGACTCTTCCCAGACTAACCAGGGGACTAGGCTAACTTCATATGTCCCCAGGCCTTATCTGGAATCTAATGGCTATAAAACAAGTCAATTATTAAAAGTCATAGAAGCAGTTTATGGCCTTAAAGCATCTAGTAAGCAGTATCCGACTGCCTAATTTAGTTTAAATGTGTGAACTTTGATGACATATTTTATTTTACTTTACCAATAATCTTTAAACTGTCTTTTTAAAAGATTATGTCACGTGACCTAAAAGGCATTAAAGTTTTATTTTTCTGACAATATGTTTAAGTGCTTATTTTTCTTTAAGCCAATTAGAACTCTTTTATATAATCACACATAAATACACAGACAGAAATGGAGAATTAAGACAAAACTCCATCAACTGAGAAGTTTTTAGAGAGAAAGCAGGGGCTTTCTCTATAAAACCAATATCTGTATACATGCAGACCAAATATCAGCTTTAAGTTGATTTCTAACTACAGAGCTTTTAAAAGAACAATCTTTTAAAAATCTTTTATTGCCAGATTTCAGTCAGGACAAATGGCTAGTATTTCTGGCTTTTGAATATTTTACTAAAGGTAATTTATAACATGATATTAGTAAGCCTTAACCAAGAAGAAGACTTCAACACAGACACATGAGCTGTCTCCAAAGAGATGGTCAGTGATTTACAAGATCTAGAATTGCCCCAAAGGTAATTCAGAGAAAAGAAAATTTCAAGACAGGAAATCAGAAGCTGTTCATGGAGGGGAAAAGAATCAATAAAGAGCAAAAATACCACAAGTATTAAACCACAAAGGACTCACTTTGAAAGACAAGACTTGAACACATTGTGATAGGGCAAAGCTTTAGCCACTGATCTACAGCACAAGGTGACTGCCGTTTTTTCCAGAAGGAGTTTAAAGCGTTTTCAAGCTTGTGAAGGATTTTAACTGCTCAAGATAATTTTCTAAGACTAGCCATGTTGTTATTTTGCATCCTTCTTTCAATTTAACCTTTTTCTTTTATCCGTCTACCCAGTTCCAGTAGTGACCCAATCTAAAAGGCTGTTAACATCCAGATAGTAATTTTCTAGGTTTTTATCATGTAAGCAAAAGGTTATTTCCAGAAAGGGGTAGAGGAGGCGCCTCCATGACAGACAGCTTTTGAACTCAAAAGGGAAATTTATAATTTTATTTGCTGCCTGCGGAGTTGCCCTTGGCTTTGTTTTGTTGGTAATGATGTTTGAGTTGGAAGCCAGCTGGAGCGGAGACCCCCACCCCAGCAGAGGGCCATCAGGGGTGTCTGATGGGATTCTGTCCTGGGGGCCCTTCAAGCAGTCCCATTTCCATGGCCAAGCTTGTGGCTGAGGGGGCAAACTGTGTAAGGCTTTTCCCCATTTGTCCCATTGGGACAGTTTGCCTTTCAGTGGCCTGGCCTTCTGCACTGATGGCAGTTACCTGGAGGATATTCTGAGGGCAACCTAGACAGGGCTGGGGGCTCATAAAGCAGCCAGCAGTTGAGCCTGCCTTTTGTCCTTGTGTTTTCTGTGTTTTTCTTTCCCCTTAGCTCTGTCCTTTTTATTCTGCTCTCAGTTATAAAAGACTGAGGAGGCTAATTTGAGAATTTCCTGCATAGGGGCCATGCTATTAATGTATTACACAAGAAAATTAGATGTGCCCTGTTTTCTCTGCACCTCTGAGCTCACTGTCTGTTCGACTTTTTTAAGTTTTAATTTCCAAGACTTGAACTCGCTGCCATGTCCACTGAAGAAGGGTTCAACTTTAACACTGATGGGCAGGTGCTGGAAGGCCACTTCAGCACCTTCAGGCCTATCTCTGTGGTGGTTGTCAAGGAAACTCAGCGGTCCAGGGTTTTGGTTTCGTCACCATCACCAACCCAGAGCATGCCTCAGATGCCATGAGAGCCATGAACAGAGAGTCCCTGGATGGTCACCAGATCTGCGTGGATCATGCAGGCAAGTCTGCTGCGGAACCAGAGGAGGTGCTTTTGGGACCCATGGGCATGGTCGCAGCTACTCTAGAAGTGGTGGGAACCAGGACTATGGGAGTGGCAGGTGTGACAGTTGACCTGGAGGATATAGATATGGATATGGACAGTCCAGCTACTATAATGTCAGAAACCAGGGTAGTTATGAATGCTACTCAGAAGGAATTACAGAGGCAGTTATGACAACTGAAATGATACATGTGCACATAATATACACAAGGAATAGCTCTTCTGATCCAGGATCATCCTTCCAAAAGGCTGTATTTATAAAGGTTTTTCGAGCTGCATGGAAACATTTTATTTTATAGTATATCAACCTCTTGTTTTTAAATTGAGCTCCCAAGGTAGCTAGTTAAAGACCTTTTAGACAGCTCCATCTTTATTTAAATTTTTTCCTCCCATTTGAAGCCAAATTATAAAACATTTGCAGGGTCTGAGTATTTTTCTTTTTACCAGTTTTTTAGTTTGAGCTCTCTGGATTATTGGATCTAGCAATAACTGGTCCTGGCATTTGACCAGACTGGTTTTTGAAAATTAATGTGTATCCAGGGACATTTTAAAAACCTTTACACAGTATTTATTGTGGTTAGGAAGCAATTTCCAAATGTACCTATAAGAAATCTGCATCAAGAACATGATTATCTAGGGATTTTCTTTAATTCAGATCACCAAACTGACTATATAGAAGAGTTGCTTTAAAATGTTTGCAAATGTCTTTTTTTTTTTAATACCAGAAGAAAAAAATGTTGTTTGTCTTATATACTGCTTAGGATGTCCTTCACAGAGCTTATTAAAAAGATGAAACTGGAAAAAAAAAAAAAGGAAAATTAGATGTTTCTTTTTGAGAATCTGAGAGTTAAATTTGTCTTAATGTTTTAGGATGTAGCCCAGAGGTGAGTCTGAAGAAATAGATGGGGTTTGTCCCATGTTGGGACTAGAAAATGATGAGCTGCTGGGGGGTAATGTCTGCTGGGAACATGAACCACACTTTCTTTAGGGGCATCCTGCTGAGGAAAAGGGTTCTGCTCACATCACAAAGGGATACAAGTGCACTTTCTAAAGGGGCGTTTGACCCCCATTAGAATGGACCTTTCAGTGCTGGCGCCTTAAGTTGGGTGATCAGCCCAGGTATGAGGAAAAAGGGTAAAGAGAGAGACAGAGTGCTGCCAGCCCTGGAGAAGGGACAGGAATGGGGACACTCACTGCTCTGAGGCCGCTTGAGATCACCTGATTTGGGAGCATCCAGAGCAGGATGTCTGGCTGTCTTCATGGGAGAATTTAGAGTGAGAAAGAGGGCGTCTGAGTTCCCCAAAACCTGTGTGCCAATTGTGCCACACAAAGGGATTGGGGACTTTTAACCAGAAAGGATAGGAGAGGGTCTTCTTCCCTTCTGGGCAAGGCAGCCAAAGTTGTTCACCCTCTGGCCTTCAGGCTACACCAAGGTGTGGGCCTGGCCAGTTGTGATCAGTTGCCAGAGGGATGCTGGAGTTCGTCTGCTGGAAGAGTCCCTGGATGAGGGAAAGGAAAGCAAAAACTCTGAACTCTCACCTAATCAGGCAGTGGTGGTCAGACATCTTTTCACAGGGACCTTCTGGTCTGCTGAGGAGTGGCCCCGGCTGGGGACCTTCAGCTGTCTCTGTGCTTGGATGCTGTCACCAAGAGGTTGGAGTTGGAGGACAGGAAAGGGAGAGAGTAGAGGAAGAGGTCCCCGAACAGTCCCTGTATGGGCCACCAAAACATCACAGATGTGACTATCTGGGGCCGGGCTGGTGTTGCAGGTGGTAAAGGAATTTACCAAGATAGTTGTAGGTAAAGAAAGGCAGATTTATTAGAGAAAATATGAAAATACATTGCAAGATTGCAACAGGCAGCACAGCAGAGAAGGGGCTGCCTGCAAAAAGGCAAGGGCTGGAGGGAAGTTTTATAGGGTTGTGCTAGAGGGGGCTGCATGCAGAGGTCATCTCTCAGAACAGTTGTTCATTGTTCTCCACCTGGGGCCCTTCCCCACCTGAGGCCCCTTCTTTATTGTCGCTTACTTATCAGGACTCCACAACATTCTCATATTCTTGAGGCAAGATTCTGTCCATGAAGAGAGGAAGGGATAAAGAAAATGCAATATATATACACAATGGAATGCTCTTCAGCCTTAAAAATTCATGAAATCATATCATTACAGCAACATGTATGGATGAGGTAGGAAAAATGCCCCAGAGAATCCACACCAAAGTTTCCTCCTCAGCAGCTGTGCCCACAGACAGAAGCTGTTTCTTCCCCGGGATGGTGCCCCAGGTCCTCCTGAAGCTGCCATGGTGCCCCCTCAGGAGGGTTCTGAAGGAACTGGAGCTCTTCTCCTCACAGGCCGAGTAGTATTTCTTTGTATATAAGCACCACATTTTCTTTATCCATTCATCTGTCAATGGACACTTAGGCTGCTTCTATACGCTGTTGTGAATAATGCTGCAATAAACATGGGAGCACAGATGTCCCTCCCACATACTGATTTCATTTCATTTGGATAGATACCCAGCAGTGGAATGGTGGCAACACGGACGAACCTGGAGGACACTATGCTAAGTGGAATAAGCAAGACACAGAAAGACAAACATGATTTCAATCGTGTATGGAATCTTAAAAAGTTTATCTCACAGAAGTAGAGAATAGAATAGTTGTTACCAGAGGCTGTGGAGGGGAAAGGGAATGGGGGCATAGGAAGCAATTGGTCAAAAAGTACAAAGCGACTGTTAGAAGAAGTTCTGGTGTTCTAGTCACAGTAGGGTGACAATGGTTAACAATATTGTATATTTCAAAAAAGCTAGAAGAGAGGATTTTGAATGTTCTCACCAGAAAGAAATGATAAACGTGGCCAGGCATGGTGGCTCACGCCTGTAATCCTAGCACTTTGGGAAGCTGAGGAGTGTGTATCAACTGAAGTCAGGAGTTCCAGATCAGCCTGGCCAACATGGCAAAACCCCAACTCTACTAAAAATACAAAATTAGCTGGGCATGGTGGCAGGCGCCTATAATCCTACATGGTGGCAGGTGCCTGTAAGCTACTTGGGAGGCTGAGGCAGGAGAATCGCTTGAACCTGGCAGGCAGAGGTTGCAGTAAGCTGAGATTGCACCGTTGCACTCCAGCCTGAGAGACGGAGCAAGACTTCATCTAAAAAAAAAAAAAAAGAAAAGAAAGACCAGCAAAGTCAAGAGTCAAAGGAGCAGTGTTGAAGTTGGGAGCTTTAAGAAAAAGGAGTTTTGGAACAGTTATCTTAGCAGATAAATATGCATGGCAAATGGTAAACAAGTGAGTGACTGAGCAGCTGTGAGGATTCAGGCTAGAATAGTGATTTTTAACTACTCCTTTAAATCAAGGACTGTCCTGCATGATACTTTGTGTAGAACAAACACACACTAAATATTGTTGAATTGATTCTAATTTTTTAAAGTTTTCTTTTGAATGAGAGGAAAAGACAAGAGAAAAAAAGAAAACAAGGAAAGTGAAAGCAAGAGAGTGTTTCAGCTTTCCCAGGGCATGGGAATCTCAGAAGCGCTTTGCTTCAGCTTTCCCAGGGCATGGGAATCTCAGAAGTGCTTTGCTTGCTTAATGACCTTTACCAAGTCACCTTTTCAATACTGGCTTCATTTCCTAGGCAGCAAAACAGGGGAAATAATCTCTGCCTCCTTTTTGTCTTCCAAGAACATCATAAATAAATAATATTATTTAGTAAAATAATATTTGTATACTCTTAGTAAAATAATATTTGTATACTCTTTTGGTTGCCTTATAGAAAAGAGAATATTTAATTTCCTCATTTTTATAGATTTGCTTCTCTTTTCTGGGCTGTTTATTATTATAGATTGCTTAGCAAGAGTTTGGCCTGTTGACATTGATTTTAAGACAATAGAAGGGGAAATAATACGAGCAATGAAAATTTGTGCCAAAAATAAAATGGAGAAATGAAATGAAAGGAAAGGATGTTTGATTACTTTCAACCTTACCAGTCAATATCATTGTCTTTAAATATCTCTTGGAGTTTCATGCAATTATTCTATCTCATCAGTACACTTGAAGTTGCATTTTAATTTCATGATTGATTTCCAGGAGACAGTTTCCCTTTGTATTTTACTCATAAAGTATAAATAAGCAAAATGATTATTTTTAAAAGTTAACCAGACAATAGCTTTCTAAATATCATCCATGGTTTGCCAAGTCACCTATCCAAGTTTCCCTATGCTGAGGTAGATCACATGTCTATTTTTGATCATTAATAATAAGCTACCCCTTTTCTCCTCAGCCAAGGCTGGAGGCCAAGATCAGCCCTCAGGGATCATCATCAGGACTGCCATGAGCTGAGCCACCTTGTTTTCCTGCCGCAAACATGTGAAAAGAAAGAAAAAAGAAATAATAATAGTAATAATAATAAAGCAGTTTTCCTTCTGGCTCTGGGTTTGTTGTTATTTTGTGTAAGACCAACCCCTCCCCGCTTTTAAAGGGAATTATTTAACCAAAAAACTCCCTAGCATCTTTTCTGTGACTCTGAATTCATAATGTTGGTTATAATGTATGCTTTAATGTTAGGCAGGTCCAAGTCTGAAATATGGATTATAAAATTAACTGTAGGAAATCTGGCCGCAGCCCCAGGGATAGCCACTGTGTTAGTCTGTTCTCACATTGCTATAAAGAACTACCTGAGACTGAGTAATTTATAAAGAAAAGAGGTTTAATTGGCTCATGGTTCCACAGGCTGTACAGAAAGCATGGCTGGAAGGTCTCAGGAAATTTACAATCATGGCAGAAGGGCAAAGGGAAAGCAAGCATGTCTTCAGGAGGAAAAGAATGAAGTGGGGAGTGCCACACACTTTTAAACCATTGGATCCTGTGAGGACCCACTGCCATGAGAACACCAAGGGGAAAATCTGCTCTTAAGATCCAGTCACCTCCCACCAGGTCCCTCCCCCAGCACTGGGAATTACATTTCAACATGGGATTTGGAAGGGACACAGAGCCAAACTGTATCAGCCACCCTTATGTAGTAATTTTAAAGAAAGCTTTTTGGCAATTGCTGTGCCATCATTTTTTCCCTAATCCTTTATAAATAGAGCAACAGTTAATTGTCCAACTATTTTAAAAATGTCATGATAGAAAATTTTAAAATGTACTTGGGTTTAGAATCATTTTGACAATTTTGGGTTGGGGGGCATGGGGAGACTAGATCTTACTCCATCACCTAAGTTGGAGTGCAGTGGCGTGATCATGGCTCACTGTAGCCTTGGACCCCTGGGCTTAAGGCATCCTCCCATCTCAGCCTCCTGAGCAGCTGGGACTATAGGCATGTGCTTCTTGAAGAATTGCTCTTGACAGAGAACTTTATGTTTTGGTACCTATTAACTGCAATGTAGTACTAGGAGGATACTCTTGAAGATAAATGTCAGAGTTTACATTTTTGAAGTTTTATTTTTTAAAATGGGTGCACAAGTTTTTTGAGTCTGCATTAGATTTCAGGGTTCCGGCCTGACACAGGGCTCCAGAGGTGCAGCTGAGTCAGCGTCAGCATCCATGTGCATAGCAACATTTCCCCATCTGCTCTGTGGTTGCTGTTGCCATATGCCCTTGATTTTCCTGGCTTCTCTTAATTTTAGTTATTGTAAATTTTTTGGTTCCATAATTTACATTGAAAAATAGATTATAATTCTCTGGTGAATTTCTATATCTTTTTGTCTATTTTCTTGAACATTTCAGTCAGTCCTTGTTTGCTAATCTAATACACAGATTACCTATGGGTTACTTTCTGTTGTCTATTTTTTCTTGACTTTTGATCGTACGACTCTGTCTTTTAGCATGCCTAATAAGTTTGGATATTTCTTCAATATTAAATACTGAATATAAAATATTGAGTATAAAATAATTCATCATTAGTTTGAGTATTTGGCATTGCAGTTTTCCTTTGTTAGAGTTAAGAATGTTTTTATGTTTTCAATTTTTACTCTTTTATAAGCAAGGAGATTCTACATCCTCTGCTGACATTCATTTGAAACATTAAAACAAAATCCATGAAAAGTTGGTCTCGGAGTCATAGTTATACTTCACTGAATTAAAATGACATCACAAATCACAAGGGCTCCATTAGAGTTCCTTGCCTGAGGTGCTATAGTCATAAGTGGTATATAAGCAGTTATTTAGAAGGAATGGAATGGTGTCAGCAAAATACCTTAAATAGATACATTTCAGATTTTCTTCACATGATGAAAAATTGAAGTGAAACAATAAGTCTTTTGCTAACAAGATTAAAAAAAAAACATAGGCAAATTATCCCTAAGAACCAAACTGGCCTTTCTAATTTATTCTTTACATGATTACAGAGTCAAAGTAGAACCCAAAGTATGAGAATATAATGTCTTATGATCATGAAGAATCATTCATGGAACCTCTGTTGTGTGAGAGGAATTGTGTAATGTGATGGGTCCTCAGATATTTTATTGTTGTTGTTTTGAGATGGGGGTCTTGTTCTGTTGCCCAGGCTGGAGTGCAGTGGCGTGATCTTGGCTCACTGCAACCTCTGCCTTCCAGGTTCAAGTGATTCTGTTGCCTCAGTCTCTCAAGTAGCTGGTACTACAGACATGAACTATCACACCCAGCTAATTTTTGTATTTTAAATAGAGATGGGGTTTCACTATGTTGGCCTGGCTGGTCTCAAACTCCTGATCTCAAGTGATCTGCCTGCCTCAGCTCCCAAAGTGTTAGGATTACACCATGCCCAGCCAGGTCCTCAGGTTATTTAAAGGTGTATGTCTACTGTCTGAACCCTGAAGCCTGGGTGGTGAGCCACGGCTATGGTGCCCAGCCAAGAAGCAGGTGTCCCTGAGAACCTACCAAGAAAAAGTTTCATTGCTCAAATGCAGTAGGCAAAGAGCCAGAAAATTAGCTTAGAAGGAGCTTAAAGACAGGTGGTAGTTGCGAACCTCTAGAGCTCTCCTGCGGCCGTCCAGGAGTGCCCTGCATGTAAGTCCTAATAAACTCATCTACTTGTCGAACTGGACATCTGAGTCATTCTTTGTTCTCTCGGCACCCTCCTGATTTGAATGGGGAGCAGGGTGGCGGGACTTATAGTCCCAAGTTTTTCTCATAACAAGCTCTGTGCATAATTAACACATAAATGTACCAAGAACCCTTTTGGCAATCTGGTGAAGTTAATGGACCACTTAGAATGTTTCCAGATATATCAAAATAAAATACACAGAATTACAGAGTAACCCTGTGATATTGAAATAATGTTATCACACATTTTAAAGGTAAAATTTGTGAAATATTAATATCTATGCTTTTTAACTTATTAAATAACAAAATCTAATGGCAGGCCTAATTTTTGTCATAATTTTGAATTAATAATGAGCATAAACTATTTCAAGACAGTTACGATTGTAATGTAGGACCATCTTAGTGATTTGGTAACAAAATCGCAGGTACAGCTAGTACTACTGAGGGTTTTGATTTTTTGAGGAGGGCAACATTTATAATAAAGGAAATGCTGACTTAATGGAAATAAAGATGTCATTTGTTCCCCATCCAAGTTCACAGACCTTCTGAATTCTCTCCATGGTTCCTCAAGCCTCCCTAGGTTTGGAACTCCTACTTTAAGTATTTTATCCTTTTCCACAAGGTGTGGACAACTTTGAGAATACTGGGAGGTTCTGAGCAAAGAACAATGACTTCCTCACCTGTAGGGCCCAGGCATGAAAGATCTTACTTGTTGGCAGGGTTGCACTTCCTGACCAGAATGCAGGTGTTCTGCTTGCTAGTCTGCCTATAGCCCTGCCTTGCCCGGTACCCTTGTATCATTGAGAACCTTGGAGTTGGACTGACAATCAAAAATCATCTCGTACAATCAACATACCTTTTCATGAAAAAAATGGTTGAGTTTTTACCAGGAGGCAGGCCCTGAGCTATACATGTAACACACCTGACTATCACAGCAACTCCATGAGGTAGAAGTGATTCTTCCCAGTTTACATAGACTCATTTGTTCATTCAGAAAGAAAAATATATTAGTTATCTATTGTGTATCCATTACTAAGGTAGGTGTGTGGTTTAAAATTCAGACATAGGCCAGTCACGATGGCTCACGCCTGTAATCCTAGCGCTTTGAGAGGCTGAGGTGGGCAGATCGCTTGAGCCCAAGAGTTCGAGACCAGCGTGGGCAACATGGTGAAACCCCATCTTTCCAAAAATAAAAATAAAAAAAAATCCCTAAAACCACAAAAATCAGCCAGGCATGGTGGCAAGCGTCTGTAGTCCTGGCTACTCAGCAGGCTGCGGTAGAAGGATCACCGGAGCCTGGGAGGTCAAGGTTACAAGTGAACTGAGACCACACCACTGCACTCCAGCCTGGCTGATAGAGTGACAGCCTATTTCAATAATAATAATAATAATAATAATAATAATAATAAAATAAGAAGAAGAATAATAAAGAATAAAATACAGACATAGTTGCTGTCCTAATAGACTTTATATTCTAGTAGGAAAGACAGACAAAAATATATAAATTATCTAATTACAAATTGTGATAAGTCTTTTAAAAAGAACAAACAAGCTGTTGAGACTGAGACTCATGGGGGACCTACTTAAAGGAATAGGATTGTGAAGGGAGCTATCTCTGAGGAAGTAACATTTACGCTGAAAGTAGAAGTATGAAAAGAAACCAATCATGCAAAAAGCAAGAGTGTCCCAGGCAGAAAGGACAGCAAGAGCGAAGGCTGTTAGGCAGGAAAGATTTTGGCATTTTAAAAAAGTATTATTTTTAAAAGTGTAGTAAAAAACATCACAAACAATTTACCATCTTAAGCCAGGCACAGTGGTACACACCTGTAATCCCAGCACTTTGGGAGGCAGAGGAGAGATGATCACTTGAGGCCAGGAGTTCGAGACCACACTGGCCAACACGGTGAAACCCCATCTCTAGCAAAACAATACAAAAAATTAGCTGGGTGTGGTGGCACACCCCTGTAATCCCAGCTACTTGGGAGGCTGAAGCACAAGAATCTCTTGAACCCAGGAGGTGGAGGTTTCGGTGAGCCAAGATTGCACCACTGCACTCCAGCCTGGGCAACAGATTGAGACTCCATCTCAAACAAAACAAAACCCGATTTACCATCTTAACCATTTCTAAGTGTACAGTTCAGTGGTGTTAACTACATTCACATTGTTGTGCAATAGATGTCTAGAACTTCCTCATCTTACAATACTGAAATCTATACCTATTGAAAAACAACTCCTCATGCCTGGTCCCCGAGCCCTTGGCAACTACAATTCTACTTTCTGCTTCTATCATTTGACTACTTTAGATACCTCATATAAGTGGAATCATTCAGTATTTATCTTTTCTGTGACTGGTTTATGTCACTTAGCATAATGTTCTCAAGGTTTATCCATATTGTATCATGTGACAGGATTTCTCTCTTTTTCAAGCAGAATAATATTCCACAGCACGTATACACCACGTTGTTTATCCATTCATCCATCCATGGACATTTGGGTTGCTTCCAACTCTTGGCTATTGTGAATAGTGCTGCAGTGAACATGGGTATGCGAATATCTATTCAAGAGTCTGCTTTAAATTATTTTGAATATATACCCAGTGGTGGGTTTGCCAGATCATGTGGTAATTCTCCTTTTACATTTTGAGGAACTTCCATACTGGTTTCCACAGTGACTGCACTGTTTTATATTCCTACCAATAGTTCACAGGGTTCCAGTTTTTCCACATCCTCAATACTTGTTTTCTGTTTTCTTTTTTGTTTGTTTGCTTGTTTTGCCATACTAATGGGTGTGAGATGCTATCTGTTTTTTTAAAATTTGCATTTCTTTAATGATTAGTGATGTTGAACACCTTCTCACATGCTGTTGGCCATTTGTATATCTTCTTTGGAGAAATTTCAAGTCCTTTGCCCTTTTTAAAAATTTGCTGCTGCTGTTGTTGTTGCTTGTGTTTGTGTAGTCTAGATATTAACAACTTATCAGATATATGATTTGTAAGTATTTTCTTCCATCACATAGGTTGCCTTTTCACTCTCTGATTGTTTCCTTTGATGCACAGGAGATTTTAAGTTTAATGTAGTCCCATTTGTCTATTTTTGCTTTTGTTACCTATGCTTTTGGTGTCATAACCAAAAAGTTACTACCAAATCTTATGTTTTGAAACTTTCCCCCTAAGTTTTCCTCTAGAAGTTTTACAGTCTTATCCATTTTTAGTTTTTGTGTATGGTGTTGGGTAAGGGTCCAACTTCATTCTTTTGCATATAGATATCCAGTTTCCCCAACACCAAGGGAATTGGCATTTTTGAGAAGGAAGGGGCAGGTGAGTGTGTCTGGAGCTTGGTGAACAAAGAGAATGATAGAAGATAAGGTTGGATCATGAAAGGGTATGCTAAGATTCTAGATTTCTTTCTCAATGCATTGGGAAGCCACTGGAGAGTGACATGGACAGATTTATACTTTTAAATGATCATTGTGTTCCTCAAAAAGTTAAACATAAAATTACCACGTGATCCGGCAGTTCTACTCCTTTATATTCTAAATAACTAAAAACACATTTTTCACACAAATTCTTTCACACAAATCTTGTTCATAGCAAGATTATTCATAATAGCCAAATAGTGGAAACAACCCAAACTCCCTCCATGGATAAATAGATATACCACATTTATCTACACAATGGAATATTATCAGTCATAAAATGGAATATATATATACTGTTATATGCTATGACAAAGATGAACCTTGAAAACAGTATACTAAGTGGAAGAAGTCAGACACAAAAGACCACATAATATATAATTCTATTTATGTCAAACATCCAGAATAGGCACATCTATTAAAGACAGAAAATAGGTAAGTGGTTTCGAGGGGAAGGAGGGGAAAATAGGACTAATTGCTAAGAGGTAGGAATGATGGAAATGTTCTGGAATTAGACAGCGGTAATGATTGCACAGCATTGTGAATGTACTAAAAAATACGGAAGTGTATACCTTTTAATTTTTTATGTTTTGAGACAGGGTCTCACTCTGTCACCCAGGCTGGAGTATAGTAGTACAATCACAGCTCACTGTAGTTTTGAACCACTCCCACCCCTAACCCTGCCAGCCCCAGGCTCTAGTGATTCTCACACCTCAACTTCCCAAGTAGCTGGGATCATATGCATACACCATCGTGCCCTGCTAATTTTTTTTTTTTTTTTTTTTTTGAGACGGAGTCTCACTCTGTAGCCCAGGCTGGAGTGCAGTGGCCGGATCTCAGCTCACTGCAAGCTCCGCCTCCCGGGTTCACGCCATTCTCCGGCCTCAGCCTCCCAAGTAGCTGGGACTACAGGCGCCCGCCACCTCGCCTGGCTAGTTTTTTGTATTTCTTAGTAGAGACGGGGTTTCACCGTGTTAGCCAGGATGGTCTCGATCTCCTGACCTCGTGATCCACCCGTCTCGGCCTCCCAAAGTGCTGGGATTACAGGCTTGAGCCACCGTGCCCGGCCGTGCCCTGCTAATTTTTAAATTGTTTTGTAGAGACAGGGTCACCCTATGTTGCCCAGGCTGGTCTTGAACTCCTGGCTTCAAGTGATCCTCCTGCTTCAGATTCCCAAAGTTCTGGGATTACAGGTGTGAGTCACCATGCTTGCCCAGTGTACACTTTTAAATGGTAAATTTTATGTGAAGCATATCTCAGTTCAAAAATATCCTGTTTTAAAATCAGCCCAGCATGGTGGCTCCTGTCGAGATCATTCTGATTCCAAATCCCAAGCTTAACTTCTATGCTATATAGTTTCTAGCTAAGGATTCCCTCTTCTGTCAGCTCTCTTCAGAAATATACCATATTCTCTGAGGACATTTCTCTTTTGAGTCTTCAAACACCAGAGCTTACATGATGAACTGTTTAAAATGTTTTAAAAATTAAAAAAATGAAAAACATCAGAACTGCTGCTTGGATGAAATTTTGACATATTTGGAAAATTTTTTCTATGTCAGCAATGAGGATGAAGATATACTATTTAAAGATGAGATGAATTAAGAACAGTAAGATGTTTTGGCACCATAATGTGTGATTCTTCTTAGGAAAAGGTCATTCTTGCAGCCCCATGGCAAGAAAACAGTTTTAGTTTTAGAGAAGTATTACATACTATAATATTTTTTTGTTGGACTAAAGGGAATTTTGTTCTTCTAGTTTATTTGAGGACTCTGGATCTGAACGTTAAAAAATACTCTGGGTGGAGTACTCAAGTGAATTTTATTTATTAAATGCTGTTTTAAAATCCGTTCCCTTAGTGGTGGAAAAATATTGTTATGGGCTGAGGACAGAGATCATCTATAAAAATCGGATACGTGAAATGGTCATGGGTTAGGCACCCAAGTGCTAGAGTGTAGGAGAAAAACAAAAATGTTTTTCAAGTTTTTCTTTTCCTGCAAAGAAACTGAAGTTTGGAATAAAATTAGGAAGAAAACAGTCTAATAGCTTACCCTTGTGGTTTTTCCCAGTATCCAGGCTGTAGAAAACAAAAGACAGTCAAAAGGAGGCCTTGTGAGCCCCCTCATATAGTGGTCAAATGTATTCAGGCACAGCCTGTTAACCTTGGCATCATTCCTTCATCTCCCCAGACTTCCAGCTTTCAAAATGTTATTGCCTACTGGCCCCAAAGGCAAACAACTTGCCGTGTATAATATGCCCTATATTAATGCCTTGCAGTCCATGCATATGAGGAAACCAATCCATCAACAGATGTCCTTAGTGACAGAGTAGGAAACTACTGCACAAAGAAAATCATGGGAATCAAATATAATACCCAGAGGCAGTCATGGCTGAATTCGCTCAGTCATATATAACTTTTTTTCACTTATTTTTAATCAATTGGAATTTTGCCTTAATTACATATGTGTGTATATATATATATATTTACCTATATATTTTAGAAAGCAGTGTGTAATCATCTATGTTGAAACTAATTTGTTAATCTTGTACAAGGCTGGCACATTCTCCCAAAGGGATTCTCTGCCAATGTGAAAATTAACTCTGTAGCTCTGAACCTCCTTCCCATGGATTCAAAGTAATGTATGAGAAAAATTCTTGGCCAATCACAAATGCTATACAAACTAAAAAATACTATTGTGCACTGGGCATGGTGGCTTACATCTGTAATCCTAGCACTTTGAGAGACTGAGGTGGGAGGATCCCTTGAAGCCAGGAGTTTGAGAACAGCCTGGGCAACATAGGGAGACCCTGTCTCTACAAAAATATATATATATTTAAACTAGCCAGGCATGGAGGCTGATACCTGTAGTCCCAGCTACTTGGGAGACTGAGGTGGAAGGCTTGCTTGAGCCCAGGAAGTCGAGGCTGCAGTAAGCTGTAATTGCACCACTGCACTCCAGCCTGGGTGATAGAGTGAGACCCTGTCTTAAACAAATAAATAAATAAGTAGCTATTATCATCAACCCAATCTTAGGAATCCATTATCAGCTTGATAGTCACTTTTCAGGTCAACAATACCATCAAGAAAAGTGTTGACACTCAGCTAATAAAATGGTATAATGTTACCCTAGGATGTTATTATGTCTGCCTTCTATTATCCCAAGACACAGGAGAACATTCATTTTTAAACTTTTCAAATGTGGAAAACAAACCCATTGGCTAAGATGATTTCCAATTTGAAATAGTTTCCAGCATTGTATGAGCCACTCCCTGTACACCAAAGAGACATTCCCTTTACTCAATTTTATATCCCACTCATGAAACATTTTCATGTCTTGGACCTACCAACTCCAACTGGATACCACTGGCAGGAAGTGAGAAGGGTATGAGCCCTGGGCTAGGCACAGCAGGGTGGGGAGACTGGCTTTTAGCTCTGGCTCTGGTTTTTACTGGAGTGATAACCTCTAAATTCTTTTCAAGTAACAGTTCTACAAATAATACCCCTTTCTCCTTCCCCGTTTCTTTCTACAGACTATTTCTTCAGTCATCCAGAGGCCAATGTAGGAGTCACTTATGAGTCCCTCAGTCTTTTATTCCCCCTATTCAATCAGTCATCAAGCGCCTCAGTCTTTCCTGAGAACATCTCTCAGATCAGGTCTTTCTGTCATGACCCTGGTTCTCTGTTATTTCCTGTGGCCCAACAGGCTGAAGCTAAATATGTGGAATAGAAGACTCCTCAAAACCTGCTCTTTACCTCAGCCTCTAGTTGTATCTTCTGCTGCTTTCTTCCCACTGTGACCTTCTGCCCCAACCGCACATACTCTCTCTCTCTCTCTTTCTCTCTCCTGTTTATGTTCTGTATTAGTTTCCTATCACTACTGTAACAAATTACCAAAAACTAGTGCCATACGCAATACAAATTTATTATCTTACAGTTGGATCAGTCAGAAGTCTGACAAGTCTCAGTAAATTAAAATCAAGGTGTCAACAGGGCCGTATTTCTTCTGGAGGCTCTATAGGAGCAACCATTTCTTTCCCTTTTCCAGGTTCTAGAGGCCACCCCCTTTCCTTGGTTCATGGCTGCCTTCCTTCAAAGCCAGAAACATTGGGCCAAGCCCTTCTGTCTCTCCCTCTTCCACTCTAAAGGACCTTGTGACCCAGCCTGGCCAACATGGTGAGAACTCGTCTCTACTAAAAATACAAAAATTAGCTGGGTGTGTGGACGCCTGTAATCCCCAGCTACTCAGGAGGCTGAGGCAGGAGAATTGCTTGAACCTGGGAGGCGGAGGTTGCAGTGAGCCAAGATTGTGCCACTGCACTCCAGACTGGGCAACAGAGTAAGACTCCATCTTAAAAAAAAAAGAAATGAAAAAGGATTCTTGTGATTACATTGAGCTCAGTTAGATAGTTTTGCTACTTCAGCTGATTAGCATCCTTAATGGCATCTACAATCTTAATTCTTCTTTGCCTTGTAACCTGTTACCTTCACAGTTTCGGTTCTGGGGATTAGGAGGTAGACATTTTTGGGGGAGCATTATTTTGCCTCTCTCATCCTCTGCCTCCCAAATTGTCAAGAGATGCTTTTTATTTCCTCTTTTTTAATTTTACAATTAATCGTAGTAACAATCAACTGAATATTATTACCACAATAATGAGTATGTTTCAATTAAGTAAATTTGACTGTAAATTATATATCCAGAGGTCTGGATTTATATTTTTAGGAAAAAACTCCACAATACTGAAGGGCTTTATCTAAAATTAACTTGCATTTTAAATCATATTGGTAACCACTCTGGGGATCCTAACAAAACACAAAGCATTTTAACATCTTATTGGCTTAAATTAACTAACTATAATAATGATAACACATACCTATCAATTATATTTCATAGTTAAACCTTGAGAGAAATAAGCTTCAAATAAGTATTTTGAAAGGTTAATGCTAGGGTCTAATGTTACAATATATCTAAAATATTTCTGTGTTAATCTTACAATTTTAGAAAATCTCTAGTATGTTTTAGCTTAAAATGTTCTGGTTGTTATCACTTTTTTAGGCTCACAGAAGGGAGGCAGGCACCGATGGAAAAAGGTAAGTTACTTATCCTCTTGGTCTGAAAAACATTGCAAACAGTAATCATACTTTTAGAGCATCAAATATGGGGCTGGAGCCTGGGCTGTGATAGAAATAACTTTGTCTTTTCTAATAACATGACCTTAACAGAACAGACAATAGAGACAGAGGGAAAAGCAGCAGCCAAAAGTTCTTGTAAAGGTTCTAGAGGGTGAACCATGCTTTTTGTTTTCTCACCTATGTCATGCTGATATTAAGCAGTCAGATTATATAGCATTTTTGTCCCTTCCTCAGGGAAGCCTTCTCTGGTCACCCCCTAGATCAGTAGGGGTCACAAAGATATACTATTTTGGACTGGTATGGTTCTCCTTCACAGCACTTATAACCCCCATTACAGGTTATTTTTGTAATTGTTTAATGTGCCCTCCACGTGATTAACATGCTTACCATTGCATCCTTAGCTTCTACCACAGTGATTGGCTCCTATTAGACAATTAAAATATTTGTTGAATTGAATTGAATAAAGCTTTGGGGGGCACAGAGCAGCTGCTATGGATTTGCTTGTTTTTGTTGTTGTTTTTGAGACGGAGTCTCCCTCTGTTGGCCAGGATGGAGTGCGGTGGCGCGATCTCTTGGCTCACTGCAACCTCTGCCTCCCGGGTTCAAGCGATTCTCCTGCCTCAGCCTCCTGAGTAGCTGGGACTACAGGCATACATAACTACACCCGGCTAATTTTTGTATTTTTATTAGAGACATGGTTTCACCATGTTAGTCAGGTTGATCTGAAACTCCTGATCTCAAGTGATCAGCCCGCCTCCGCCTACCAAAGTGGTGGGATTACAGGCGTGAACCACCGCGCCTGGCTGCGATGGTGTTTTGCTTCTTTGGAATTGTGTAGCACATTCAGTACCAAGTGATGTCCTCTGCTCTCAATACGTGCTTCCTAAAGAACCCACATTTCACCCATTCGGAACCTTGCATGGTGTAGTAGCTGAAGCTACTTCAAGGACTCCTTCTCTTTATCTTGGGTAGAAAGGAACAATGTGAACTCAGCAAGGGGAGCATGAAAACAGATTTTCTCTTATGTTACTTGTAGAAAGCTTTTAGATTTACCATTGAAAATAGCGAATTTGGAACCATATCCATTTTGACTTATCTCTTAATTGTATTTTAAAACAGTGGTTCTAAGTGTGGTTCCGGGACCAACATCATCAGCATTGTGGGAACTTGTTAGAAACACAAATCCTTGGGCCTCACCACTGAACTAACGACTCGGAACTGGGATGTGACTGGGGGAATTCTGTGTTTTAACAAGTTCTCCAGGTGATTCTGATGCATGCCAGTTTGAGAATCACTTTTTAAAACCAATGTTTAAGTCCAATCTAACCTACTTAACTATTAACAGTCTACCTGGCTAGTGTAGTATATAACAGCCCACAGTACACATGCTCAATTCCAAGCCTATCTGCTCTCCTCAATCTGTATATTTCTCCTGCAATTTATTATGGTGTGAAAGGCGCAATGATACACATGTTTGATCATTTTCAAATAATGCCTGGGCTCACACCAGTCATCCCAGCACTTTGGTAGGCTGAGGCGAGATGGTCGCTTGAGTTTGAGACCAGCCTGGACAACATGACGAAACCCCATTTCTAAAAAAAAAAAAAAAAAAAAAAAAAAAAAAAATTAGCCACCTGTAGTGGCGTGCACCTGTATTCCCAGCTACTTCGGAGGCTGAGGTGGGAGGATCCCCTGACCCCTGGGAGGTGGAGACTGCAGTGAGCCATGACTGCATCACCGCCCTGCAGTCTGGGCGAGAGTGAGACCCTGTCTGAAAAAAAAAGTGCCCTTCACAGAAGCTTCCTCAGGGTATTAGCATGAGCATGTGAAAGTACAGTATGTTTATCAAACAATAAAATAAGCAGTTATAGGTAACGTCAGAATAACAAGGAGGCCAATTATCAAAATGAAAGGCTAGAGTTTTGCATGTTGTGCTTTGAGGGGAGAAGGAAGAAGGAGGGGAGGCACCTCTGAATGCCTACTTGTTACTTTTTCGTCCTGAATTTTCACGTTATTACACTTTTGATAGCAGAATCCTGTATTTTGGTGCAGAGGTGGCAAAATAAGGCGGGGGCTGGTGGTGCGCAGAAGCTGACAAGGTTAGAATGTGCAGCGTTTTTACGACAGACTGGTTTTACTCATTTCCTGCCTCACTTCTCTCCGATCTGCATAGGTTTTTCTTTTCATCTTCCGTTATCAGTACGCTCCCGTATGCCGCGCTCCGCCCCTGTGTGGCGCACGATCGCAGTCAGTGGATTAAGCCGGCTCCAAGACAAAGCGGACGCCGAGCCCGGGAAGGAAGCGCGCTCTCCGCCCCGCCTAGAGGGAAGGCCCAGCCTCAGCACAGCAGCGCTCCCTCGGCACCCGGACGTGACCTAGTTCTCACAGAGGCCCGGCCTCTTCCGCCACAAGTGCAGCCCGCGGTCCCGCCCCGTCCCGTGAATGGTCGGCCGGCCTCACGTCTAAAAAGCGTTTAGGTGCCTGCGACCGAGCCTCGGGAGAAAGGCGAGCACGTCTCAGCCAATGAGGTGATAGAAATGCAAAGCAGCGACCAACGACTAGCTGGGATGGGCTGGGCCGGCCGACGAATCACGAGGTCTCGCACCCGGATATGGTTGCTGGGCTCGGAAATCTAGCTCGGGAAAAGCGTGAGGGACTCTTCACGTGGGGCAAGGACAGCAGGCGCGGAGGAGGGGGCGAGCGTGTGTGAGATTCAGTGGCCCGTGCGTTTGTTGTGTAAGGGTCATCCAGGGGGAACAAATCAATGTGGCTGTTTTTCCGTGGAAAGAATTGCCACTGCAGCGTCCCGGAGCCTGCGTGTGGTGGGCAAGCTCCTCAGATGGTATCTCACAGGGAGTAGGGGAGTCTTGAAAACGCAGCTCCGGCGGTAGGAACATGAACCTCTTACCTAAAAGTTCCAAGGAGTTTGGCTCCGTTGACTACTGGGAGAAGTTCTTCCAGCAGCGAGGAAAGAAAGCTTTCGAGTGGTATGGAACCTACCTGGAACTGTGCGGGGTTCTACACAAATACATCAAGCCCAGGGAAAAGGTGAGGAGCGCGGCCTGTCAGCCCTTCGTACGTGCTCCGGAAGGTGGGAACTAGTAACAGGAGTCTTGCACTTGGTGGACAGTGACAGGCGGGAGGACCCTAGCTGGACGCATATTTCAGCATTTCCTGAATTGTCCCTGCTAAAAGACAAACTAAAATACTCTTTCAGCCTGGGCGTGGTGGCTCACGCCTGTAATCCCAACACTTTGGGAGAGCGAGGTGGGAGGATCGCTTGAACCCAGGAGTTCGAGACCAGCCGGGGTAACATAATGAGACCTCGTCTCTACAAAAAATGAAAAAAATAGCTGGGCGTGGTGGCGCGCATCTGTAGTTCCAGCTACTCAGGAGGCTTAGGTGGGAGGATCGCTTGAGCCCAGGAGGTTGAGGCTGCAGTGAGCCATGATCACTCCACTGCCCTCCAACCTGGGTGACAGAGTGAGACGCTGTCTCAAAATTTTTTTTAAAGGTTTGCAGGTAATAAACCTCCCACCCCAACTCATTCTTGGATTAATGACCCTACTTGAAGAGTGACTTCCAATCTTCTGTCACTGTATTCCTGTGCAACCTGCGGCAGTTGTGACCTTGTGTATGAATTTGTTTTTCAAATAGTTGTTCAGTGCTCTCCGAGTTTCAGGCACTGTGCCCAGTCCTTAAGCTATAAGAGCATTAAGACATAAACCCTGCACATGTTCCAGAAGTGAAACATGATAAGTACAATAATGGGTTTGGTAATAGGTGAGATTGTACTGGAGGTTGGGAAGGAGGAAAGGTAGAAAACTAACATTTGCGGGTAAGCTTTATGTGCCAGACCTTTATTGGGTGCCGTGTATATGCATGTGCAGTCTTTCAATTCTCATCATAAACTCAGGTGAGTGGCCCTGGATGCATTTTACAGATGAGGAAACTGAGGCCTTGAGAGCCACTTTTTTTTTTTTTGGCCCAAGATCATGCCCAAGTGGTCATGTGGGGATTTAAACTCAGGCCTGTCTGGCTCAAAAGCATATGCACATCTCTTTGTACCATGCTTTTCCAGAGATGGCAATATCAGAATTTCTAAGTTTGAATGGAAGATTGCTCCCTGGAGAGGGAGACAACAATCTGAATTTTAAGTTTGGCTTCAGAAAATAGCTGAATATTGTGAGATGGAATCTGTGATGGAAGTAAGATTTGAATCCTCACAAAGTGTACTTTATTGTCTAATGGAGCCAAAGGCATGAGTAGATTGAGGAAATATGGTTATACCCGGCCTAAGATTTCAACTGTAACTCTATATTTGGATTCTCTGACTTCCTATTAATTCCCAAGTAATAAGTGCATGTTTTAGAGAAAAGAACAATTATGATTAATTTGTTTCTGCAACACAAAGCCCATTCTTATATAACTTGTATTGTAGCTGAATGTGGTTTTCACTAGTGAGTATCTATGTGGTGGTTCAAGATAGAGTCTAGAATCAGCTCTGCAATGTTGCTGTTTCCCTGGTAGTAGCATCTCCACCTTCTGCAAATGTGCCTCAGCCAAGGTGAGACTTGATTCCTTGAAGTACCTGAAGCACAGTCCTTTGCTTTGATTACCTTCCTCTTGTCTGCGAATTTTTTCTCCAGGTGCTGGTGATTGGGTGTGGCAACTCAGAACTGAGTGAGCAACTGTATGATGTGGGCTATCGGGATATAGTGAACATCGACATCAGTGAGGTTGTCATCAAGCAAATGAAGGAATGCAATGCCACGCGACGGCCCCAGATGAGCTTCTTGAAGATGGACATGACACAGATGGAGTTTCCCGATGCCTCGTTCCAGGTGGTGTTGGACAAGGGCACCCTGGATGCTGTCCTGACAGATGAGGAAGAGAAGACCCTGCAACAGGTGGACAGGATGCTGGCTGAGGTTGGCCGTGTCCTGCAGGTGGGCGGTCGCTATCTCTGCATCTCCCTGGCTCAGGCTCACATCCTGAAGAAAGCAGTGGGCCACTTCTCCCGGGAGGGGTGGATGGTGAGGGTGCACCAAGTGGCCAACAGCCAGGACCAGGTGTTGGAAGCAGAGCCTCAGTTCTCCTTGCCTGTCTTTGCCTTCATCATGACCAAGTTCAGGCCAGTCCCTGGCTCTGCCCTTCAGATCTTTGAGCTGTGTGCTCAGGAGCAGGGCAAGCCTGTGCGGCTGGAGAGTGCCGAGCAGCTGGCCGAGGCGGTGCGGGAGCGGCAGCAGTATGCCTGGCTGTGCAGCCAGCTGCGCCGCAAGGCCAAGCTGGGGAGTGTGTCTCTGGACTTGTGCGATGGGGACACGGGGGAGCCACGCTACACCCTCCACGTGGTGGACAGCCCCACTGTGAAACCATCGCGGGACAATCATTTTGCGATTTTCATCAGTGAGTTGGGATTGCTCCCTCTCTTCCCTGGAGGGGCTGGCTTACAGGGGCTGGGACTTGGGCTGGGGTTTGGGCTGGGGCTGAGGCTAGGTTGGGGCTTTGGTGGGATTCTTGACTGTTTTTATCTTGCAGGGGTTTGTACTTCCAGAGGATTAGACTACCCAAGGCATGATGAAAAGAGAGTAATAGCTTTCTAGCAACCTACTGCGAGTTGAGACCTATTCCTTCTCATTTGCCATTGCAAAGGCTTGATGAATTGTGAGAATGGGGTTGGTAGGGGAGAGAGAATAGAGATACATTTAGGAGGTCACATATGACATAGAGATGCTAGTTTCTTGGTAGCATGGAGTAATGGAAGTAATGCTGGACTAGCAAGTCTAAGACATAGGTTCTAGTCCCAGCTGTATCCTGTGAGCTGCAGGACCTGGGAAAGTTGCTGTGCTTGTCTGCAAAATTTAGAGAGGCAGCATAGGATAGCAGCTAAAAAAGTGAGCTCTGGAACCAGACTGTTTGGGTTTCAGTTTTGGCTCAGTCATTTCCTGATGGTATGACATTAGACAGGTTACTTTTCTTTCTCTGCCTTGGTTTTCTCACCTATAAAGTGGGAGTGTAACTCTGGTATAGTGGTGAGAAGTATAAAAGCTCTTAGAAATGGTACCTGGCCTTGGAAGTGCTGTGTAAATATTAACCATTATTATTGAAAGCAGTAAGTGATACCACCAGATTTACCTTAAAAAGGATAAAAAAGATAGCAGGAGGAAATGCTTTCAAAAGTAGAACATTCTAGACAAATGCAAAGTGTTTATGGTCTTGGTGTTATGGTAGTTTGTTTCCTGGTGACTGAACCAGTTTTTCAAGTATTCTGTAATTCTATCCATCCATGGGTGGAAATAAATAGTGTAGTGAATACAAGCGTGGGTAGAGTCTGGGGCTAGACTGCCTGGGTTTGAGTCCCAGCTTCACCATTTACTTACTGTGTGAAGTTGGGCAAATAGTGTAACTTCTGTTTCTCAATTTCCTCATTTGTAAAAATGGGGATAATACTACTACCTGCAGCTTGGGCTGTTGGAGGATTCCATTAATATGTATTTGTCAACAGCTTGGAGTCATGCCTGGCATGACTTATTTGTGTTGGCATTATTGCTGTTTTTCTTGTGGTAGGTGCCTGCCTCCTTCCCCTACAGACATGCCCACACTTCTTCTCCACCCTTGGTCCTACGTCTTGTCTGGTGGGCTGCTTTGCCCTAGGTGTTGTGAACTAGAGAGTCGTTATCTCCTCAGTGGGTCACAGTTGGGGAAGATGCTGGTCTTGGACAGGGACTGGCTCCCTTCCATTTGGGCCATATTGGTTGTGGGCTTGAACACTCTTTCCAGGACTCCCTGTAACCAAGTTCTTTTTTCTAGTCCCCCAGGGCCGGGAGACTGAGTGGCTCTTTGGCATGGATGAGGGCCGGAAACAGCTGGCGGCCAGTGCTGGCTTCAGGAGGCTGATTACAGTGGCCCTTCACCGAGGTCAGCAGTATGAAAGCATGGACCACATCCAAGCTGAGCTGTCGGCTAGAGTCATGGAGCTGGCCCCAGCTGGGATGCCCGCCCAGCAGCAGGTAACACAGCTTTCGTACAGCTTTCATGGGTCTCTGAGGTCATGTTAGCAGCCAGGGAGGCAGAGGGAGCCTTGTCAGGATCTAGGACTAGAGTCTGTGACTCTCATCTAATCCTGGATGGGTATCAGCAGCTAAGGGTTACATGGCAGGGAAACCCTGTCCTTTGCCCCAGGCAATGAGAGGAAAGTGAGTACAGTAGGGTCTGTGTCTGGGGGAGCCTCTCAGACTCGATAGACATGGCAGGACGGAAATGCTCTATACATTGCGGGCTCCAGTTCTTCTTAATTTGAGTTGCTCTGACTGTGGGTTTCTTCTTCCACACTTTTTGAGCTGGATTTTCTTGGTCATTTTGCTTCTTAGAACTATCATTATCTAAGGGTATAAATGGGAAAGGGCCAAAACAGCTCAGCACGGTTATCCAGGTATTCACGTTGCTGGTCAGGTGTTTTATTGGGAAGGAAACTGAAGGTTTTTGCCTAAATGGTGATACGGTATTATCAGTTAACACCAACTGTGCCATCCTGGTCACCATGGGTAATGAACAAGTGATTTTACTGCAAGAACTTCATGTTGAGGAGTTGATCCTTTTTTTTTCTTTTTTGAGATAGGGTCTTGCTCTGTTGCCCAGGCTGGACTGGAGTTCAGTGGTGTGATCACGGCTCACTGCAGCCTCAGCCTCAACCTCCTGGGTTCAGACCGTCCTCCCACCTCAGCCTCTGGTAGTAACTGGGACTATAGGTGCAAACCACCATACCTGGCTAGTTTTTTTACATTTTTTTTAGAGACAGGGTCTCCCTGTGTTGGCCAAGCTTTGATCCTTCTTGATAGGTGGGAAAGCAAAGGTATCTAGAGGCTTGGTGCAAATAGTAACAGTTCTGAAAAAAAGAACCTAGGCTTCTGGGTGCCTGGCCTGTGGTTCTGTCCACTAGGCTGACTTGTGTTTACAGAAGAATGTGTGTTTGATTCTTCCTGGCCAACTTTGGGGTTGGTGACCCCTATTTCAGGGAAGCCCAGATCCTCTGGGGAGCTTCATTTGTGACCTCTCACCAGTGCCTGAGTCTGCAGGGTCAGGAGATACTGGTGATTATTAAATAGTCTTATAGGTCTTTAAAAAAAGAAATAGATATAAAGATAGGGGGAAGGAGTGGGAAAGTTTAGGGGGAAAGTATATCTTTCTCGTAAGGTTTAGAAAAATGGGGGAAAAATAGATGAGAATAATTAGGGGAAAGGAAAATTTCTCTAGATTTGGAGTGGTTGTTTCCCCCATGGATTTTGTTATCTTTATTCTTGTGTAGATTCCTTCTCATAATCACAGCCTCTTCCTGAGGGTTCCCTCTAGCTTGTGTTATTCTGGACTATTGAGAGTTCTTTTAGGGTTTACTGATGAGAAACCCCTAAAAGAACTTGGGGAGAATCAACTGCATCTCACTAGTTGTTTGGAAGATACTTATGTGTTCAGTTGATTTTCAAAAGATAAGTTAAACCTCTTAGATCGGTTCAAAGGCTCCAGAAAAGTGCTTTCATAGAATGGCAAATCTTTGGAGTAGTTGTTGTTTAGAACCATGGTATAGGGATATATACACACAAAGAGGAAGGGGTTATAATTTCTCTTATTTCTTAAATGAACTACTGTTTTGACCACATCTCTGGTTGTACCTTCAGGTGCCCTTTCTGTCTGTGGGTGGGGACATTGGGGTCCGGACTGTTCAGCACCAAGACTGCAGTGCCTTGAGCGGTAACTATGTCATCGAGGACGTGCAAGGGGATGACAAGCGATACTTCCGGCGACTGATTTTCCTTAGCAACAGGAATGTGGTGCAGTCAGAAGCCAGGTTGCTGAAGGATGTGTCTTACAAAGGTGAGATGTCATAGGCGCCGTGGTGGGACCCAGGTCGCCGTGGCATGGACTACATTTCCTGGGAGCTTGGCCGAGATGTAGGATGGACCTGGGTGTCTGTGAATTCTTAACCATCTGGACTCTTAGGGTGTGAGCAGTGATAAGCAGAGTACATTCTGTTCTTGAGCAGAGTCTGGCTCTGAAGTGATAAGGGGTGTGGGTAGTGAAGCCAAATACATGTGATAATCGCCTTAATGTCTTCAGTTTAAGGGCATCTGTTTTGCAGGTGCTCCATGTACATCTGTGTATTGTCTCAGTAGGCGTCTGTGAGGTGAGCCAGAACCATGGAAGTTGCAGGTGAGCCCTGCCCTTCATCGTGTGACTCACCTGTTTCAGAGGGTTTTGGAGTTGGCGGGTGACTTAGAGGCCATCTAGTATAGCACTGTTCAGTAGAACTGTCTGTGATGAAGGAGATGTTTATTACCTGAGTTTCTAATGTGGTCGTGACTAACCTTATGTAGTGCTGAGCGTTTGGAATGTGGCTAGTGTAACTGAGGAATTGAATTTTTATTTTCTTTAATTCTAATTAATTTACATTTACATTTCAACAGACACAGGGAGCTAGTGGCTAGTATTGGGCAGTGTAGATCTAAACCATCTCCTCTAGGATCCCTTTAAGTGGTCTCCCAGCTGTCACTCAGAAACTCCCCCTGATGGGGAATCAATAGTTTGTTTTTACCTGTGTTTCTCACAGGCTGTGTTAGTTTGTGTTTTAAAGGTGATACTCATTGAAATCACTTCAAAAGTCAAATGTAGAGAGTGAAAAGTGAACGCCCCTCACCTCTCCGTCTCTAGTGCATTTTCCCTGTCTGAGGCACAGAGATTCAGGGATGGAAGCTGAAATGGCTCTCCTGATTCCCAGTTGTTCCCTTTGCCTGGCTTGCCTGCCCTCATAGCAAGGCCATCTGGGAGGAGGGTGGAGACAGAGAATTCAGATGCTTGAGGTTGTGGACTTGCTCTGAACTAGGATCAAGTTACCCAGCGAAATGGTTTTTTTCTTTAGGGGTTTTCCCTGGCCAAGAGCACCCAAGATTGTTGGGTTTCTGCCCTATTATTTGGTCACTCTGGCTACAGGTTGGTCCAGTTTCATCTCACTAAAATCTCAGTAAAATTGCTTAAAAGGACATTTTGCCCCTTTCAGTTTGGGTTTCAGGTTTTTTCACCATTGTCATGTTCCTTGACTTCTTGGTAGCACTTTGTTCTCATGGAAGGAATGTTCCCTCTCATGGGAGTATTGGTGAGCAAGAAGGAGAGCATATTAAAAAGTGATTTAATATCTGAAAAGCACCCCGACCCCACTCATCAATGCCTTTTGCTGCTGGGGAATGCAGCTGATCCCTATGAAGACACAACCATCTGTTTAGTATGATATCCTGCAGCAGTGAAGGGAGTGGGGAGAGGGAAATGGGAGTGGCTTTTTCGGATTTATTTCTTTTTGAATACTTGTGATTTTCTTCTTCAGCAGAGGTTGGTAGTGCTACCTGTGTGGCATAGCAGAAAGATGATAGGTGATGGAGACAGGCAGTCCGAGGTTCAACTCCTGTCTCTACCATCTGCTGATTCCCTATTTACTTAACACTTCAGTGGCTCAGTGTGTTCATGTGCCAAGAATTGGAATGATAAGGTTGTTAGAAGAGCGAAAAGAATAAAAGTTACGGTATAGTAATTGGCACATAGGAGGTGATTAGTAACTTTACCTTTCTTTAAAGGACTTTATGAGTAATCTTTTCTCCTGTTAGTGGCCTTACATTTCTCAGAGGGGAGGTACCAAGGCTCCTCAGTTGAGTTTTCCCAGGTTTTTGAGTGTGCATTTGCCATTTCCTTTTCCAGGTTCCTTGCATCCATTGTATATGTTAAATGTTTAACAACTGTCTCGTTGTGGGGCAGGGTTGGGGGGGGCACATCCTGATTTATAGTGTTTATCAGTTCTCTAGTATAAATACCACCACTGTGTTTGTTTGTTTTACGTTGCTTATAAAGGAATACCTGAGACTGGGTAGTTTATAAAGAAAAAAAGTTTATTTTGGCTTATGGTTCTGCAGACTGTACAAGAAGCATGGTACCAACATCTGCTTCTGGTGAGGCTTCAGGAAGCTTACAATTATCACAGAAGGTGAAGGGAGAGCAAGCACATCGCATAGCAAGAGAGATGCCAGGCTTTTTTCAACAACAGCTCTAGAGTGAGAACTCACTCAATACCATGGGGAAGGCACCCAGCCATTCATGAGGGATCTGCCCTCATGACCAGCATGGTGGCTGTGACATTGGGGATCACATTTCAACATGAGGTTTGTAGGGGACAAACGTCTAAATGATTTCACTATGGCCAGTTTCAGGCTATCAACATGATGTCAACCAGTTTGCAAAATTTTTAACGATTAGGTCTTTTGAGTCTATTCAAGCCATCTGGAGCACACTGCTGCTGGTAACCCTTGCTTCCTGAGGACTAGTGTACTAAGCATGGAACTTCATATCTCTTGTTTAGCCCAGAAGAAGCGGAAAAAGGACAGGAAGAAGCAGCGGCCTGCTGATGTGGAGGACTTCCCTGCAGCCCCAGGACAGTCCATTGATAAGAGTTACCTGTGTTGTGAACACCACAAAGCCATGATCGCTGGCCTTGCCCTGCTGAGAAACCCAGAGCTACTCCTAGGTGAGAGAGATGTCACTGCCTTCCACAGAAGGGAGCATAAAGATTACAGACCTAAACAATTGGTGTCACCTGCATTGTAGTTGAAGAACAGCGATTATAAGCTGACAGTGTATCTTTCTTCATCTCAACCATGTTAAAAGTTAATGAGCAGTCTAATTAACTGTTGCCTCCAACTCAACCTGTTATATTGAAATTGTATTGAAATATGTTAGGGTCTAAATGGCATTTTTTCTGTTCATTTCTTTTTAAAATTAAGGTATATCGTGTATTCAGTGAGACATGTAAAAATACACAGTTTAATTGTTCAGCTTTTCTATAATGCATCACTTGAACATAAGATGCAATTGTATCTTGAAGTTCTACTTTCTAAAAAGATTCATATTATAGTTAATGCAGTCATAGCCTTATTACTAATAGCAGGTTTGGATCTGACTGCATTAGTAAAAATGTTCATGTTTCTGTCTGTGATTATAACCATTTTCACCTGAAGTCCCTGAATGTGCCTTCTTGGAACACCCTATACTTTTGTCCTATTGTAGTGTTGATATATGTCACTAGAACCTCAGTTCTTAGATTTAATTCTCAGGGATTGTCTCCTTTGGGTGACTTGTTTTTTTGTTGTCTTCCTTTGATCCCCCTGTGGTGGCTGTGCTGTATGCTTAGGAGCAGGAGTTGGGCCTTTGTTTTCCTGTGATGTGTGGAACTTGAATGGCTTACCCTTACTTGGTGAGGGTGTCTGAGAAGACAGTGTGGCCTTTTGAGTCAGGGGCAAGGGGCATTGCACTTCTCTTGCCTTTTAATCATGAGCAGGATTGCTTGGCCACTCTTCCTCCCTTTCCTAGAGAGGGTCTAATAACTCTTATAGTGAGGAATCTTCTTTTTTTTGAGACAGGGATTCACTCTTGCCCAGGCTAGAGTGCAGTGGTACGATCACAGCTCACTGCAGCCTTGACCTCCTCAGGCTCCCACCTCAGCTTACCATGTAGCTGGTACCACCGGTGTGTGTCACCATGCCCAGCTAATTTTTCTACTTTCTATAGACAGGATTTCACCATGTTGCCCAGGCTGGTCTCGAACTCCTGAGCTCAAGTAATCTGCCCACCTCGACCTCCCAAAGTGCTGGGATTACAGGTGTGAGCTACTGCCCCGGCCACTTTGAGATCTTTAAGAGACCATAATAATAACACATTAGTTCACCTTCTGGATCTAGTCATCATGAATCCAGGATTGAGTTATCAGATGTCAAATTGACTCTTAGATTTCTGGAATGAGACGGGGAGACCTCTAAATCTTGTATCCCCTGAGTGGAGACAGTGAGCTGACCTAGGCTTTTGCCTTCCCTGAGGCTGGTACAGAATTTTCCAGTGAACAGATGGCAATGTGATGCTCTATTCTTTTTTTACAGAGATCCCACTGGCATTGTTGGTGGTAGGCCTGGGCGGAGGCAGCCTCCCCCTCTTTGTCCACGATCATTTCCCAAAGTCCTGCATCGATGCTGTGGAGATTGACCCCTCCATGTTGGAAGTGGCCACCCAGTGGTTTGGCTTCTCCCAGAGTGACCGAATGAAGGTCCACATTGCAGACGGCCTGGACTATATCGCCAGCCTGGCAGGAGGAGGAGAAGGTACTGCTCTTGGAGCATTTGAAGAGGTGTTGAAGGATGATTGGTCTGACATTGTCAGGCCCGTAAGGGCCTCTACAATTTATCTCTAAGAGAGTGGCATGAGTTCATTCCAGTCTTCAGCCTGTTCATTTGTTGATATACTTACTCACTAGAGCACCAGCTATATGCTTAGCACTGTGTCAGGTATGAATGTATAGCAATAAGTAAAACAGGCCATTCCTGCCCTTATGGTGCTAACAGACCAGTGGGCTTTTTTCTGACCTGTAAGCTTGCCATTTCCTCACCATCTTAAGAAACCTGAAGTCTAACTGGGCAAAGAAACAGAGAAGAAAAGGTGGAATGTGTGTTGGGAGGTGTTTCTTGTAAATATTTCAACTGGAGGTAAAGCCAGAAATAGAGCAAAACAGTATTCATGTAAGATCAGTGGTTTACAACCTCAGGGTCCGACATTTGGTAATGTATGGAGACAATTTTTGGTTGTCACAGATCAGGGGGTGAGGGATGTTGCTACTGACATCTAACTGGTAGAGATCTAGGATGCTAGTAAACATTTTACAATGTGCAGGACAGGCACTGATGATAGAATTATCTGGCCTAGAATTTCCACGGTGCTGAGGTGGAGAAACCTTGATGCAGATGCTACTCTATGGGAATTCTGATAGGCCTTCTGCAACTAGAATTAAGGTTCCATTTGCTCTAGTAATTTGCATCCCAGATTTAGGACAAAAACCATAAGCATAATAATTTTCTGCAAAATACTAGGGACAGTAACTCTGCTTATTATACAAATAGGCTGCTGGTGACTTTAGTACTTTCTGGAGCTTAAGTCCTTCGGGGAGAAGGCAGTTAGGTTGGTTCAGTTCTGCTGGGGAGCTCAGGACACCCTTCCTGGTCTGCTTATTCCATAACAGATACTCTGGTCTCATTGGATTAGAATATTTTCCAGTAAGAGTGTGGCAAACTAGGATGCCTGGGACGAGTATTGAACCGATGCTATCTTAATTTTAATTGCAAGCTGAATTGAATTATAACAGTTTCACAGGTTCCCTCTCTGAGGCTAGGGTTAGTTTAGGTGCCCAAGCCCAGATAGCTAATACGGTGAAGTATTTACGACAGTGCCTTGCACATGGTAAGTACTTAATCCACGATGTTACTGCTGTTGTTATCTATAGATTAATTTTCAATGGCTCTGCCCATCTTCTGTAACACTAAAATGTTTTAGATTACTGGAGGGCTCAAGGCTGCAAATGCAGGCTATTGTTTTCCTTGGACTTTGATGAGCCAACGTGTTCTCTTTGTAAGAAACCAAAATCAGATCTGTGCTATGAACAATGATAAGCATGCAGCAGTCCTAATTAAATACTTATTAATTATTGAATAATTACTACCACAGTCTCAAAATTTTCTAAAAACATGTCAGTGGCATTGCAGACCTGCCCCTATAAAAACAATTTAACATTATAGTAAGGAGCAGATCCAATTCTTCATCAGTTCTTTCTCACCCATTTAGCAAAATCATTTCTTTCTTGAGTCAGCTCTTGTTCATGGAACTATAAAGATAACACTAACTGAAATTTCAGAACATTTTCTCCTATGAGGTAAAATACGCTGTTTTCAGAGTTAAAAGTTACCATTTACTGGGTCAGCCTTTAAAGGCTTAGTCAGCTGCTTTGTCTAGATCAGTGGTCCTCAACTCTGACTGTATTTAGAATTACCTGGAAAGCTCAAGAAAAATACCAGAGGCTTCCCATCTCTCCTCTCATCTGCCCCCTACCACTCCAGGGTGTTTTATTCTGTTGGTCACAGTGTAGTCCGCATTAGAAGCTTCCCAAGGTGATTGTAATGTTCTGCCACAGTCAAAAGCCACTGGTGTTGATGGCCTCTTAACCAAGAAATATTCATGCTAAAGTGGACCCCATTAATGTTTTTGCCTTTGGAAGGTGCTTTTAAATGTGGAAGAATGTTCCATCTTTACTATGGGACACTCTGAACCCTGATGACAAGGACTGCCTTGGGCCATGATGTCAGTGCCCTTATAGGCAAACCACATCCTCTGTGTCATCCTTCTGACTTAGTCACCATGCCCACCACTGGTAAAGAGGAGGTATAGTGTAGGAATGTAAAATGGTATTATTTTATCCAGCAAAGACAAGGACTTGTTTCCTTCTTTTTCCCAGCACGGCCTTGCTACGATGTCATAATGTTTGATGTTGACAGTAAGGACCCAACACTGGGAATGAGTTGTCCACCCCCAGCATTTGTGGAGCAATCTTTTCTACAGAACGTTAAAAGCATCTTGACTCCTGAAGGTATGGAGAACAAAAGGTTGGAGAGGGAGGAGGGAAGGGACCATTAAAAGAAAAATTTATCTTTTTAATGAGAAATGCACAGAAGTGCGAGCTCGATCAGCTTTTCCAAATTGAATACACCCATTTACTAGCACCAGACACAGAAAATTTCCAGCTTGCCAGAAGTCTATCTCTTATCCCCTTTCAGTAACTTGTCCTCGCAAGAGTAATCACTATCTTAACATCTGTCCGCCCAGCTTAATTGTGCCTGTTCTTGTTCTTTATATAAATGGAATCATATGGAATGTTGGAATGTTCTTTTTTTTTTTGAGACAGGGTGTTGCTTTGTTTCCCAGGCTGGAGTGCAGTGGCATGATCATGGCTCACTGTAGCCTCAAACTCCTGGTCTCAAGGAATCCTCCCACCTCAGTCATCTGAGTAGCTGGGACTACAGGTGGATGCCACCAGGCCTGGCTAATTTTTTTATTTTTATTTTTTGTAGAGACAG
This sequence comes from Macaca mulatta, assembly GCF_049350105.2. Taxonomy (NCBI): domain Eukaryota; kingdom Metazoa; phylum Chordata; class Mammalia; order Primates; family Cercopithecidae; genus Macaca; species Macaca mulatta. The sequence goes on from NC_133406.1 coordinate 29,298,000, forward strand.
GATCTCACTATGTTGCCGAGGCTGGTCTCAAACTCCTAGCCTCAAGCGATCCTCCTACCTTGGCCTCCCAAAGTGCTGGGATTACAGGCATGAGCCACTGCACTTGGCTGAATGTACTCTTTCAGTGCCCATTTTCTTTCACTCAACATGATGTTTGTGAGACTCATTCACAGTGTTGTGTTTACATGGCTTATTTTTATTGCTGTGTTGTATCATGTGACTTAACGCAATTCATTTATCCATTCTGCTGTTGGTATTTGGTTTGTTTCCTGTGTGGGTCTATTATAAGTAGTGCTGCCATTAGCATGTTAGTATATGCCTTTTGATGAATTATGTTTTCAGATCTCTTGGGTCTATACACAGGGTTGTAATTGCTGGATCATAGGTTATGGGTATGTTTGGCTTTTGTAGATGCTACCACACAGTTTTACAAAGTGGTTGTAGCAGTTCACACTCCCCCTAGCATGGTGATGCTAGCTGCTACGTGATGCTTCCTACACGTGCTGTACCAGGCAGTGTGTTATTTAATCTTCATAGCAGTCCATTGTTTGAATGAGGAAACTGAGGTTGAAGATTTCCCAAGGTGACGCAAGGTAACAGTTGGGGCTCCAACCCAGTGCCTTGTCACCTCAAAACTGGAGCCTTTAATCCTTATGTTAACAGCCCTCTAGGTGTTTTTGATTTGGTGTAAGGCACTGTGGTAACTGACTTGATTTGGAATCTTAATTGTCAGAAGTCAAGGTAACCTTGGCCCTCTCACTGGTTAATAAATACTCTATGGTATGTATGTCAAGAATGTAATATCCCTGTAGAGTTGGTAAATTTTACTTTTGTAGGGAATCACTTTCTATGAATTGATTGAGACGAAGTCTCATTCTGTCACCCAGGCTGGATTTTGGCTCACTGCAACCTCTGCCTCCCAGGTTCAAGAGATTCTCCTGCCTCAGCCCCCCTAGCAGCTCCTGCCTCAGCCTCCCTAGCAGCTGGGATTACAGGGGTTCACCACCATGCCCAGCTAATTTTTATATTTTTAGTAGAGCCGAGGTTTCACCATTTTGGCCAGGCTGGTCTCAAACTCATGACTTTCAGTGATATGCCTGCCTCAGCCTCCCAAAGTGATATGATCATAGACCTGAGCCACCGTGCCCAGCTGGGAATCACTTCTTTCTCAAAGCAATTCTTTGGGAAACTGAGGCGTGGAGAATGGTAAGATAATGTGTGAGTAGCACAGAAGAGCAAGAAATAAAGCTGAAGTTTGTCTATGGCTCACATGCTCCCCATGCTTTTCTCCATCTGCCTTTCTATGCTGTGTATTCTCTGCAAACTCACCACCATCATAAGTGCGTTTTAGCCCATCAGTCTCCTTGGGACAGGAATTGGTATTTTCCTCAAAGCCGATCCTTATCTTTGATATGTCTCCTGATGTGAGGTCATTCTGACTTTTCTTCCTACCCTATAGGTGTTTTTATTCTCAACCTCGTGTGCCGAGACTTGGGGCTAAAGGACTCAGTGCTGGCTGGGCTCAAGGCAGTGTTCCCCCTCCTATATGTCCGGCGAATTGAGGGTGAAGTGAATGAGATCCTGTTCTGTCAGCTGCACCCTGAGCAAAAACTTGCCACACCAGAGCTCCTAGAAACAGCCCAGGCTTTGGAGCAGACCCTGAGGAAGCCTGGGAGGGGTTGGGATGACACGTATGTCTTGTCAGATATGCTCAAGACGGTGAAGATTGTATGATTGCTTAGGCCAAGCAGCCCTCCTGCCTAGACTGACCTTGGACTCCCAGCCTGCCAGAGATTGAAGAAATACAACGCACAGTACTTTTTAAGCTTCATATTTTTCTCGGTTTCACACTCAGCTACATGTGACCTCCAGCTTGGTGAGGTTGCCTGAAGATTAGGGAAAATAAAAATGTCCTTCCCATCTTGTCCTCTTTAGTACCACTTGGGTTGGTTCGTCTTTGCTTCCTACACCATGTCCTTGTGTAGAATTCCCTGCTGAAGCCCCTAGCACACACTGCATGCCTTAACAAGTATGTGCAAGCCCCTCAGGATTCAAGACAGCCAGATTTTATTGCATCTCTACTTATACTGGTTTGCTTTTTTTTTTTTTTTTTTTGGAGACGGAGTCTCGCTCTGCCGCCCAGGCTGGAGTGCAGTGGCCAGATCTCGGCTCACTGCAAGCTCTGCCTCCCGGGTTCACGCCATTCTCCTGCCTCAGCCTCCTGAGTAGCTGGGACTACAGGCGCCCGCCACCTCGCCCGGCTAGTTTTTTTTTTTTTTGTATTTTTTAGTAGAGACGGGGTTTCACCATATCAGCCAGGATGGTCTCGATCTCCTGACCTCGTGATCCGCCCGTCTCGGCCTCCCAAAGTGCTGGGATTACAGGCTTGAGCCACCGCGCCCGGCCACTGGTTTGCTTTTGATTTATTCCTCTATTAGTTCTGTAGGAGTGATCTCAAGTGAGATAGCAGAGCAAGATGCCAAAAGACTATAAACAGAGTAAGGTTTCTATAGATGTGAGACAGATCTGAGAGAGCATTTACTCTGTCTCCCTGTGGGTGAAACTGCTGCTGAAATGGTTCCAATTTTTAGGAATCTGCTAACCCACTTCATTATTTGACAGCTTTCCTTGATGACCCAAACCTTGTAGCCTAAGCCATTTGTCTTTTGCTCAGTGGAGGGAGTGTATGGACCCGGCCCCATGGCTTTGCATGTCAAAGACCTGGCAGACTAAAGTGTCTGGTGTTTGTTTACTCACATTCGTTGAGTGACAGCTATGTGCCAGACTCTGCGTAAAGAGTGGTGGCAGAAGTGAAAATGTTTAAGAATGACCAAAAACATTACTAATGAAAGTTAATGTGTTCCAGGCATTCTTCTAAGTGGTTTACATGCACTGTCTCATTTAATCTGAGATAAAGGATAGTTAAACCCAAACTGTATCTAAACCCAAATCTCACTTGGCTGGAAACATCAATCTTAACCATTTATTGAGAACCATTAAACCAATGATTCCAAGACTGGCTTGAATTTTGTCTTTCCTAATTATACCAATGTTGATTTAATGAGCAGTGCCGTGGAAAATAGGCATTGTCACCATTCACCACCTGGCTTATCTTTCCACAGACCCTTTAAAAATGGACCCCAACCTTTCAGGTGAAGCATACAGATGCTCTTCATCCTACGATGGGGTTATACCCTCATAAATCTATCATAAATAGAAAATGCATTTAATACCCTGATAAGCCGTTGTAAACTTGAAAAGTTGTAAGTCAGAGACTGTCTGTATTTCAGTGAGGTTGTCATCCTTAGAAAATAGTGTCAGTCCATTAAGGAGAGGAGAGAGTGCAGAGAAGTGTTTTTAGATCTTATCCATTAGAAATACTTGGTGCTCTTTCTTTAGGCCGGAGTCTTCCCCGGAACCCCGTAATGGGAAGATTATCCCTCATGTCAGGTCTGTGTACCCCAGAGGACCTTACTTGGCAAGTCTTTTCTTTTTTCTTCTTTTTTTTTGAGACAGGGTCTCTCTGTCACCCAGGCTGGAGTGCATTGGCACCATCACGGCTCACTACAGCCTTGACCTTTTGGGCTCAGATGATCCTCCCAACTCTCAGCCTCCCAGGTAGCTGGGGCTACAGCATGTACCACCACACCTGGCTCATTTTTTCGTAGAGACACAGTTTCGCCATGTTGCCCAGGCTGGTCTCTTGACTCCTGGGCTGAAGCCATCCACCTGCCTTGGCCTCCCAAAGTGTTGAGATTACAGGCGTGAGCCACTGTGCCTGGCCACTTCACTTTTTTTTTTTTTTTTTTTTTTTTTAAATCTCTGAGCTCGTGCAGTGTCAGGATGGGTTATAGAGGCCCAGGGTCTGAGTCAGAGGAGCTTGTCTGCCTGTCCTTGGTCATATCACCCTCATGCTGTGCAGAGTTTGGAGCAGCACATTTGGGTGGCACGGCCAAGCTCGGCATCATCAGAATGATAAGGTTTCAGTTACATCTTAGGGGGAATGGTCCACAGAGTTAGGCACGGATTTACATGTCGCTTCCCACATTCGGAGGTGGGAAGAGCCACTCATGGGTGATGATTATCAAGACTTAAGTATAAAAGAAGAAGGAAATTGGTTATGTGCTGAAGGCTTGAGAAAGACCAAGGGACAGGAGTCAGTTTTTGGCTTAATTTCCTACAAAGGAAATTTGTACCAATGGAGACCAGTATGTTCACCAGAACACTTGGTGGCTGCAGCCTGCTTACTCAAACCCTAGTCTGACTGCCCTCTGGAGCTTGCTGGATTGTGAGGAAAGTTGTGTGTGTACAGACAGCCATTGGCCTGAATCCCATCTTTTCCACTGGAGAGCTTTTCGCTTTTGCACTAATGACAGGCAAATGGTTCCTTATGGGAATTTTGCCTAACTTTAGGGGTGAGAGCTCTAGAGGAGGGGGAGGGTTGGAAGCTTCAATGCCTACCAGACCAAGCAAGTAACAAATATGTAGAGCAAGTGAACCAGGTATAAAACAAAAAGGCTAGGATGAGACCTGTGGCAAACCAGAGAATAAATGTCTCCTCTAAAGGCAGCGGCTGTCCCAGCTGAGTTGTCTTGCAGGAGCACTGTCTTAGCATAGCTAGGTCTTTTAAGAGAAGCCAGAAATCTCGTGTGTGTGTGTGTTGACATTAAAATGTTGGCCAATCAGTATACATCTTCAAGCTATAATCTATTTTGCATAGAGACAGATTATAGGGGAGACAGCCTACAAAATGCCTGAGAATCTGGCATGCACCCTGGTTCTGAGTACAAAACAAGGAGCAAGCCGATAGCAATGAGTTACAAAAGTCTGGAAAAGTCTTATCTATGACCTCAATTTTCTTTAATGGCTACAGCTGAGTGGGGATGGTCCCATCATCCTTGGGAGAGTGTACAATTTAGCTTCCCAGGACTATCAGAGAACTGAATGAGAATAAATCACATGACAGTTTGCGCCTCTGCCCCCCCCCCTTCCTAAACAAGTTCTGTGACAATGTAAAATTGGTAAGGCTGCCTATTGCCCTTCTCTGCCTTTTTGCCCTTGTTCCCTACCAATTTTTCAGTGTGTGCCTCCAGTCTTCTGTCATGGCTGCCTGCTAACTGGGCCTCTTCTCTAAGTCTGTCTTCTTATGGGTTGGGTAGACCAGTAGTTACTCTTTTTTTTTTTTTTTTTTGAGATAGGGTCTCACTCTGTTGCCCAGACTGGAGTGAAGAGGCACGATTTTGGCTTACTGCCACCTCTGCCTCCCAGTCTCAAGGAGCCCTCTCGCCTCAGCCTCCTGAGTAGCTGGGACTACAGGCGCACACCACCATGCCCAGCTCATTTTTGTATTTTTGGTGGAGACAGGGTTTCACCATGTTGTCCAGGCTGGTCTTGAACTCCTGGGCTCAAGCAATCTGCCTGCCTTGGCCTCCCAAAGTGCTAGGATTACAGATGTGAGCCACGGTGCCTGGCACAACCAGCAGTTATTCTCAGCTGCACATTGGAGTCATCGGATATGGTAAGCAAAATAATGTTCTCCCAAAGATGTCCATGTCCTAATCCTTGCAACCTATGAATGTTACATTACACTACATGACAAAGGGAAATTAATGTAGCAGATGGATTTGGTGTTGTTAATGAGTTGTCTTCAAAACAGGGAGATTATTTTGAGTAATCAAATTCAGACACTTGGTGGACTCCACATAATCTCAAGAGTCTTAAAATGTGGAAGAGGGAGGCAGAAGAGTCAGTGTCAGAGTGAAGCAATGTGAGGAAGACTCACCACTCACTGCTAGCTTTGAAGACCATAGGCCACTAGCTAAGGAACGTGGGCAGCCTCTAGAAGCTGGAGAAGGTAAGAAAACTAGAGCTTCCCTAGAGCTTCCGGCAGGGAGTGCAACTCCACCAATACCTTGAGTGTAGCTCAGTGAGACCCATTTTGGACTTCTGATACGGAACTATAAGATAATGAATTTGTGTTGTTTTAAGCCCCTACATTTGCAGTAACTTTACAGCACCCCTAGAAATGGAATTTACCTGGGAAGCTTTAAAAAATGCCTAGGCCTGGCCCCACCCCCACAGACTGATTTAATTGGCCTGGAGTGCAGCCTGTGCATCAGAATTTTAAAAAAGCTTTCCAGGTGATGGATGCTGTTTTGCAGCCAAAATTGAGGACCCCTGGGGTAGAGGTTCTGTGGATGGATATGTTACAAGGTAAGGGGGAAGGAATTGCTAGTCTCATTAATGACTGCTGGCTTAGCTCTGAAATGCAAACATCAGCAGTCACTTGGTGATTGGAACATACTCCCCTCCCACCTTCACACTAGCCCACACCTTTTAGCTCTTTGCCCTTTGAGTGGATGGCAGTAGTGTGAGGAGTCAACTTGTTGCATTGGGCGATTTCCTCCATGGGGCACAGCACCCTCACTCCCTGCTATAATTGGGCCCTGAGTGTACCTCCCAAGGACTGCTTAATAAAGCTCAAAGTCTAGCAAACCATAAGTCATGCAGTTTCCCTCTTGTGGCTTGTCTTGCCATTTGGTTCCTGCAGATTTTTAACAGCTAAATGGTCGATCATAAAAAGAATCATTAAGTTGGATTTTTCTTTTTTTTTATACCCAATTGGCATTTTTTTTGGAGAGGTTGTTCTGTGCCAGACACTGTGCTTGTGCTAATAAAAAGAAAGACAGCTTCTGCTCACCAACTAGCTGGGGAGAACAAATTACACAGCACGTGGATGAGTTCAGCAACCACCTGTGCATAAAGCGTAAGGGCAGCATACGAGATGGTCAGATGTTTGGTAAGAGTCTTCTTAGATCCTCCCGCTGGGCAGACAAAAAAATCCAGCCTCAATAAAAACTGCCCCCTTAAAGTGACGGAAGGCTGGACTCATGGTTTTGTTTTTCCATCCCAGGTCTCACTTGGTTCCTGTGCTTCCCACTAGATGGCACTAGAAATCACATTTAAGTGCTTGGGTGCTGTAAATAATTCTTCTTGGGAACATGGCACTTCCAGGGGCTCTTTCACCTGAGCCATATTTCCTGTGTCTTTCTCTGGTCAGTAAAGACAGACTTCTACTTGACCTATTGTTCTCTTGCTTCACCTGGTAGCCTATGCCCTCTGCTCTTCCACTGTCACCTGTTTTCCTTGCCACGCACATGGAGACAGCACCATTTTTTCCAACGGTGGAAGCCTGTATAAGGCAGAGATCCTTTTACCCCTACATCCCTGATTTTAGAAGTAATGGCAGGAAATACAGCAATGGAATAATGCTAGTAAGACGTGAAGCTAGCGGCATATAAGAAGACAAAAATGTAACAACATACATCTGGGCCTGAGCTGGCATGTCTTCAAGTTTTCTGCCAAGATGTAAGTCATTTTTATCATAGTAGTAAACTGGTAGATAAATGCTAGTAGAAGTAAAATTTGATTGAAATGGATTTTTTTTTGGAAACCTACCTGCAGTGGGTTGAATAGTGACTCTAAAAAGAAATATCCAAGCGTTAAACCCCAGAACCTATAAATGTGAGCTTATTTGGAAAAAGGGCCTTTTGCAGATGTAATTAAGTTGAGAATCTCAAGCTGAGATTATGTTGGATTGGCGTGGACCTTAAATCCAATGATAAGGACTTAGAATGGAAGGGGAAACGAGACAAGGGAGACACGGGAGAAGGACATATGAAGACAGAGGTAGACTGGGGAGACATCCCCGCAAGCCAAAGAATGACAGGGATTGCTAGCAGCTACCAGAAGCTAGGAAAGAGGCAAGGAATGATTCTCCCTCAGAGCCTCCAGAGGGACCCACCCGCTGACACTTTGCAGACTTCTGGCCTTTACAGTTGTGAGAGAATAAATGTCAATTGGCTTAAGCCATCAAGTTTTTTTAATTTGTTTCAGCAGCCTTGGGGAATGAATATATAGCCTAAAAGGGCTTTGTGCCACCCCATAGAACCATTAATGCTAGTCTCATTAATGACTGCTGGTTTGGCTCTGAAATGCAAACATCAGCAGTCACTTGGTAATTGGAATATATTCCCCTCCCACCTTCACACTAGCCCACACCTTAGCTCCTTGCCCTTTGAGTGAATGGCAGTGGTGTGAGGAGTTTGGCCTCCCAAAGTGCATGGGCTCCGGGCCACATGCTACCCCAGATGTGTTTAGCCTTCACCAGACATTTTAAATAAAATCGATAGATTAGAAAATCATTTTATACAAAATCTTTAAAATCTCTGGATTCTTTTGAGAATTTAGAAGTTCCTGTGATGACAGGCCCATGTTCATGCTTGGCTGGAACTGGCAAGCATCTGTGCCTTGTGGATGGGTGGTGTTTGCCACAGTCCTCACTGCTTTCTGTGTCTTTCATGCATTTATGTTACATGCCTGGTCCTGCAGGCATTATAGTTTGTAGCTCCTACAAATGTGGCAGGATAGGTAGGCTGGGAGACACAATCCCTTTTTTAGAATATGGGGAAAGGAGTTCCTGGTTTTGTAGTCAGTAGTTCTGGGTGTTTTTTTGTTATATAGCAGCACAGCTTAGAAGGTGGTTTCAAAATCTGGTTGCACAACAAAACCATCTGGGGTCCATTTCCTATGTACTGATTCTGGACCATATCCCAGACCTACTATGTCAGAATCTTGGGGGGGTGTGTGTGTGGGTTGGGGTGGGGGGCGGGTGATGGAGTAGGACGGTGGTAGAGCCAAGGAATCTGCATTTATAAAACTCTTCAAGCAATTCTGATAATAAACAGGCCTAGAAATAGCTGCCATAGGATATTATTTTTCAGCACTGGAAAGGGAGGCAGTTTGGGTTTTCTATTTCACTGGAGATCTTTGAGGCATGTTGTTTTAAAAAAAAGTCAAGATGGCAGAAGTGGAGCAGAAAAAGCAGCGAAGCAGAAGCAGCAGACCTTCTGCAAGTTCACCTCCTGCGGCGTGCACCCCGACCTGCTGCGGGACTTGTCACGCGAGCAGCGAATGAAGCTGCACTGTGGCCTATGGCAGAACCAGCAGTCGCTGCTGAAGGGCCTGTGCAAGGTCAAGAAGTGGGCACTGCCTATGCAGAAGCCAGAGGTGGTGAACGCGCACCTGCAGGACATGATCATCCTGCCCGAGATGGGAGACAAGATGGTGGATAGCATGGTGGGCGTCTACAACGGCAAAGCCTTCAACCAAGTGGAGGGCAAGCCCGAGAGGATTGGCCATTACCTCGATCACCTACAAGCTTGTGAAGCACTGCCCGGCCAGGCATCAGAACCACCCACTCTTCCCGTTTCACCGCCCTCAAGGAGTCTGCTCAGCCAATAAAGGCACACACATTTCTTAAATAAAAAAATAAATAAATAAGAAAATGTCTTTTCTCACGGAAATTTGAATGATTGCAATATTTTGTGGAGCTAAGGCTTTGAATTAGATTCGTTCTATTTATGAAACCAAGAAACTTGGTTTCTAGCTACAAACCAAGAGTGGCAAAACAAGATTGGTTCTTTAATGAAGGCATAAAATAAACACCTAATCAATATAGTGATATCTTTTATTTATCTAGGCAAGATGGTACAATACTCTGCAGGACCCCTTCAGCACATCAACAAGTCCTATAGCCCGTCTTCTCTGTTTATTCTCATAAAAGCTGGAAATAGTTATTTCAGAGTTGTAGATTAAATCTCAGCTGAACCAGTACTATGCCTACAAGATGGTACTGTCCTCTGCAGGGCCTCTTCAGCAGGTCAACAAGTCCTATAGCCCACCCGGGTTCTGTTGAGATTTAATCTATAACGCTGAAAAAAGCTGGAAATAATTATTTCCAGCTTTTATTCTTGAAAATAAGGCTTGGATCTCTACCAGTCTTCTGAGGATGCTAATAGACTACCCAGGAAGGAAGAAGGAAATTGTGAGGGTATTTAAAGAAAGTTGTTAGGGGAAATGAAGTTGCCGTTATTTTGGTCAAGGAAGGTTACAATACTACAAAGCACTGCATACAGATTCAACTCATAAAGACTTTATTAAATGATTCTTTTATTCAATTAACATTTATTGGAGTGCCTACTATGTATCAGGCACTTTTCTATTGCACTAGGAGTACTGTAATGAATAAAAGTAATACAAGTCCTTGTTCATGAGCCTTATACTTAAGAAAAATGAAAGGATAGCTTCATTAATGTGTGGCAGGTGCTTTTCATAGGAAGTATGACTGTTATGTGGTCTATATTAATTTATTAATTTTTAAGGCTCTTATATTAGCATGTCCTGCAGAGAAACAAGGCTGAGCCCCCATTGAATGCTATTAATTTGCAGAAGCCATTAGGTGCAATTTTCAAGTTAAATTTCAGGGGTACCGCCAACTGAATGTTTGCATACCTAGCACTTTGCTTACCAGAAGAGCTATTTTCTCATGGCCATCACAGCATCTGCTTCCCCATAGGAGAATGAATAAGCCCCAGGCCATTTGAAAAATGGACCACAGAAAAATTTCCTATAAAGGGCCCTGTGGATGGGCTAGGCCACTCAACCCATCTTCTAGTTATCACGTGGCAGATCTAGGGCTTACCCCCAACCCAAGGCTGGTGATGTGACTCTTAAACATTTTGCCTCCCATGAAACAGCACAGTTGTGGTAAGGAAGGCTGGCCAATGAGTTACAAGTATAGACTAGGTTGATTCCAGGTCATTCATTGGTGAGAGGGCAGAGCCAGGACTAGCTACATGTCTCTAGGTTTCCAGTTCAGCGCTTGCCACTATGATAACCATCTTGTTTCTTTGAATGCAAAAGTTGAGAACCCTAGCAACATGAAGATGTTAAAATGTCATCTGTTTTGCTGTCCAATCAAGATTGATGGACCGAGAATGGTTGTGATGCCCTAGCAGAGTGCTCAGTAGACCCAGCAAGTGAAGTAGTTGTGGAAAGGCATTGGTGTGAAAGCTGTGGGTGTTATCAGGACCCAGAGCTGCAGTGGTCTGGTACCTCAGCCAGAGCAGAGAATTTCCTTTATTGAGACTTAGCTGAGACCTGCACTACACGAAGACCTGGAGGTCACCATGCAGGCACACAGGCACAGGGATAGAAGCTTTACTCTTTTCCTTCACTCCTCTCTTTGATCCTTTGTTAAGCTCTAGCCACACGCCAAACAGTATGCTGGGGCAATGGGGGTACAAACATCAAGAACCTTGCGTTTTCATAAGCCATCAAATTGGGTTAGGTTGCCAAGGTGATGGCTCTGAGGGGTGAGGGTGGAGAGGAGGAAAGCTAGGCTGGCCTCACTCACTTTGCCTGGCTCTTTGGGGGCGTTGCTGATATAGAGAGCTGCCAGCCTTAGTAAAACCGAAAGCAAAGATGACCAAACAGTTCAGCCTTTCAAAAATAGTTCCTATACTTTTCTAGTGAGAAAGACTTCCCCTAGTCAGGAATTATGATCCTATTAGTTCCTAGTTGTAAAACATAGTTGTTAAAAGAAAGAGAACTAACATTTATTAAGGACTTACTATGTTAGAGGTACCGTAGAAACATCAGGAAATTTTAAAAGCAACTTTATTGAAGTGTGATTGACATATAACAAACTGCACATGTTTAAATCATACCACTTAATAAGTTTTTACCTTTGTATATACCCATGAAATCATCACCACAATCATGATAATGATTAGCCAGGCTTGGTGGCACATGCCTGTAGTCCCAGCTGCTTGGGAAGCTGAGGTAGGAGGATTGTTTGAGCCACTGGAGTTTAGGCTGCAGTGAGCCCTGATCGTGCCACTGCACTCCAGCCTGGGTGACAGAGAGACTCCGCCTCTAAAATATATATATGATTAATATATATGATATGTATATACATGTCCATCACTCCACAAAGTTACCTTATGCTCCTTGTAATTCCTTCATCCCACTTTTCCCACCCCTAGTCTTGTCCTTAGACAACCAGTGGTCTGCTTCCTATCACTACAAATTCGTTTACATTTTCTAGAATTTTACATTAACGAAATCATATAGTATATATTCTTTTTTGCTTGATGACTTCTTCCTTTCTTCCTTCCTCTTATTTCTTTCTTTTCTTTCCTTCCTTTTTCTTTTCTTTCTCTCTCTCTTTTCTTTCTTTCTTTCTTTTTCTTTCTTCCTCTTTCTTTTTCTCTTTCTCTTTTTCTCTCTCTCGCTCTTTCTCTCCCTTCCTTTTTTTCCCTTTCTTTCCCCTTCCTTCCTTCCTTCCTTCCTTCCTTCCTTCCTTCCTTCCTTCCTTCCTTCCTTCCTTCCTTCCTTCCTTCCTTCCTCCCTCCCTCCCTCCCTCTCTCTCTCTCTCTCTCTTTCTCTCTCTCTTTCTTTCTTTCTTTCTTTCTTTCTTTCTTTCTTTCTTTCTTTCTTTCTTTCTTTCTTTCTTTCTTTTTTCATAAAGGCAGAGATTGGTCAGTCTCTCTGGACTTTCAGCTGTGTCTTTACAACTCATGGACTCTATAAGGCTATATGTCAGTTTCCACTCTCTGGGCCATAACCTGGAAACCCTCTCAAGGGAGTAACTTGTCTCAATCATAGGGTTCATCTCATTTGTTTCCCTTCTCTCAGGGATTATTGCTTTTTATTGACCGATGTCCAATGTCTTGAAAACCATTGTTTCAGGCTGGGCGCAGTGGCTCATGCCTGTAATCCCAGCAATTTGGGAGGCCGAGGCAGGCAGATCACTTGGGGTCAGGAGTTCGAGACCAGCCTGTTCAACATGGTGAAACACCATCTTTACTAAAAATACAAAAATTAGCCGGGTGTGGTGGCATGTGTCTGTAATCCCAGCTACTTGGGAGGCTGAGGCAGAGAATCATTTGAACCTGGGAGGAAAAGGTTGCAGTGAGCAGTGATGGCACCACTGCACTCCAGCCTGGGCAATAGAAGGAGACTCTGTCTCAGAAAAAAAAAAAAAAAAAGAAACCATTGTTTCATATATTTTGTCTTGTATCAACTGGGAAAGAAAATCTGGACTCTACTACTCCATTTTTCTTGTAGCAGAAATCACAGCATGTATTTTAATCCTATAGTAACCACATTTTACAATGAATATTTTTTATCACTATTTTTTTTACATGCAATACTATAGCTCAGAGGGGTTTAGTTCTAAAGTAACTGAAGGTAAAAGCAGGGTTTAAATCAAGGTATTTTTCTTTCCAAGGTCTGAGTTCTTTTCACTGTACTAGGTTGATGGGGTCATCTGAAAGGCACTCAGGCTGGGTTTTAGGCCAGTCTCTGACTTCAAAGATCTGTATGATCTTAGTTAAGTCATGTAAATTTTCTATGCCACAGAACCCAAGAGAACTTTCAATTGCTTTGCCCCAGGGCTACTCTTTAGGCCAAGGCTGTCTTTTCTTCCTCTTTTTACAGGCCCCATAATTTCAGCCTGATTTCCAGTTCTCTTTAAAAAGATAACCCTATTCTATAAAGTTGTTCTCCTTTAAAACTTCTTTCTTCCCCAAGTGCTTAGTGCAGTGTTGGGCATGCAAACAGGTTCTCAATAAACGACAGGTGAATGAATAAATAAATGAGTGCATACATAATTGACTATAGAGTAAGTAGGGTACAGTCTCCTTCCTTGCCTTCTCCCAGTGAACACAGAAGGAGTTCTCGGGCCTCTGCAATCCCTGGATGCCAGTGAAATCCTATTAGCATCAGTGGTTCGTTGTCTGGCCCCACTAGCTCAACCAGGATCTCTGGCTTTCTTGAGACTCCCTCCCCTATGCCCTAACATTATTTCTGAGTTTATAAGAATTCACAAAGGAAGAACTACCAAGTACATTGAACTGTTGGGGGGAAAAAGTCACCAATTATAGTTACGTGAATTGAAGGCGGTTATTTCTTTGTTCTTTTCCTCAAGTCAGAAACCTAAGTCTGAAATTCAGATTGTACTTGTTTTGGACTGTAAATGTTAGCAAGAAAGCCATGAAATTAATAAAAGGACACTTTTCTTCCTAAGACACTTCTGGCATAAATAGCTCCTGCTGACCAGGTGATGAGATGATTCAAAGCCTCTGTTTCTGGCATGCCCAGCCATTGCAAAGAAAGCTGAGCACGTTCTTCCTAGGAGGTCCTTTGTAGCCCAGTGGGCTATGGAACAAAGGGGAGGGACCAGATTGAAAAGTTCTGTCCCAATCCCACACACGTGTCTGTGTCTTGTAGGCATGGTCGCATCTCCATCCGTTGCTTGTTTCCACAAAATGGTAAGTCATAGAGGCTGCCCTTTAGGAAATCCAGGACCCTTTAGAATTCAGTTCAATTTACCCTCTATTCATGAAGCATATGCCATGCCCTCAGCTTCATGCTCTTATAGAAGTGGTCTTTGGCTTCCTGTTGGGTAGATGTCCCACTCCTTAACTCCTCAGTCTGAGGCCAGAACACTCAGCGCTAATACATGGGAGCCTAGAAGGGTCAGCTTTGGAGGGAGGTTGATAACCCTGATAGCTTAAGAGCCCCTGTTAGTTTTAGAAGTGCCCAAAACGTTATCTAGCCTTTCTAACTAACACCCACCTAGGTCTTGAAGATGCTATGGTGGTTATTTAATAGAAATGTGATTAGGTAAATCCAGTGAAATACATAAGTACTTTAATTTGTATTTTTATTTTATTAAAATTCACATGTAAAAGTGGGTGTTTAATGTTTTAGTTATATCTGTATGTTTATCATTTAATCTTTATTATAGTTATTTGAAAAAGATGCTAGCATTTTCTCCATTTACCTCAGATAAGACAACTGAAAGTCAAGGGAGGATTTACCAAATACGTTAGAAATGAAAACTTAATTACAAATTTGGCCTGCTGATTCTAGTTCCAGTGCTCTTCTCACTATACCCCTTTCTCTCAACAGGCTCTTTATGGACCAATAACATTTGTTTTAGCTCTTGGATTTACCTGTCAGTAGTAAGCAGCAAGGTAGCAGAAAAAGCACCAACTTTAGCATCAGATAAAGCTTACTTTCAATTCTGGATTTATCACTTAAAAGACCTGTGACTTTGGGCAAACTACTTAACCTCTCTGATCTTCAGTTTCTTTACCTATTAAGTGATGACTCCTGGGTTGTTGCTTTAGGGCTTCTGAGTGATTATGGGTAAATGTGCCTGGTACACTAAATACACGGGGGGGATCTATGAGTAGCCATATGGTCTTCATTTCTTTCATGATGCATCTTCTCATTTTAGCTGAAGCTTTTCCTCCATAAAATCTCTCTTTATTATTTCAGACCCCACGAATCTACCTTTTCTCTGAACTACTTCAGCATCTATGATTTCTTCTGTCCAATTTAAAATTAATTATGTATTATTTTATATTCTTAGTCTCAGTCCCTGACTAGACTGGAAGCTTTTGGGGGCCATTAGACTAGGTCTTAGATCCTAGTATATTCTATGGTTTTGAATACATTCTAGGTATACAATAAATATTTGATGGAGTGAGATAGCTTGGATTCTTTTGGAGGTCTTTACCTCCAAAGTGACTACTATTCTAGTAGTCATAGTAGACAGCAGAAGCCGGGTTATTCTAGTGCCATTGGCTTGTACCAGCACATCTAGCTCCTATCATAGAGACAGTGAGAGGATAGAAGGCAGCCTTCCCTATGTCCCAGCACACCTGTATCTACATTGACATGAAATTTTGGTAATGTATCTCCTCCCCTAGTTGCTCAACATATAGTGACCCATGTACTAAGTCAAGGTGGCAGAGACCAAACCATGAATTTCAAAGCAGCAGAAATGGAGTCTCAGATTCATTCTAACTGCCTTTGGGTCCTTGGGCGGGTGTTGTCAGCTCTCTGAATCTGTTTTCGCATCTTCAAAATGGGAATAACAGTCCTTCGCAAAGCTATTGTAAAGTTAAAATGAGATGTATTAAGTGGGAGTGTTTAATAAAAGATAATGTATTGTAAAATGTTTTTAAAAATTATGGCGGGCGCCTGTAGTCCCAGCTACTCGGGAGGCTGAGGCAGGAGAATGGCGTAAACCCAGGAGGCGGAGCTTGCAGTGAGCTGAGATCCGGCCACTGCACTCCAGCCTGGGCGACAGAGCCAGACTCCGTCTCAAACAAACAAACAAACAAACAAAAAAAAAAAAAAAAAAAAAAGAGAAAGATTTGGGGAGCCAGCAGTGGTGGTGCATGCCTATAGACCCAGTTGTTTGAGAGGCTGAGGTGAGATGATCTCTTGAGCCCAGGAATATGAGGCTGTAGTGTGTGTCATGATCATGTCTGTGAGTAGTTACTACCTCCAGCCTGGGCAACAAAATGAGACCCCGTCTCTTAAAATAAGAAGAAGGATAGAAGGATTTAGGATTTGGGTGCTTGTTACTACTATATGAAAAAGGCAAAGAATAAATGGAAGGAAATGAAAAGAGAGATAACTTGGGGGTATCCAAATTGTGCTGGTTCATCATCAAGAAGGGTGGATGAGACAATTTCTGGGAAGGGAACCTGGGAATTACTAGCAAGTCTATGAGCCAGGTGCAAAGAAGGAGCCCAGTTAGAAAAAGGGTTTCCTTTTCCATAGGCCTGTAGTACTGAGGGAACTGCCTATGGCTTGGGTATGTGATGTGAAGAGCAAGAAACAGGTGTGATATTTTTTCTTTTTTTTTTTTTTTGAGACAGGGTCTTACACTCTGTTATTCAGGCTGGAGTGCAGAGGTGTAATCACAGCTCAATGCAGCCTCAACCTTCTGGGGTCAAGGGATTCTCCCTCCTCAGCCTACTGGGTAGCTGGGACTACAGGCATGCACCACCCTGCCCAGCTAATTAAACATTTTTTTTTTTTTTTTTGGTAAAGACAGGGTCTTGCTGTGTTACTCAGGCTGGTCTCAAACTCCTGGCCTCAAGCGATTCTCCAGCGTTGCCTTCTCAAAGTGCTGAGGTTACAGGCATGAGCCACTGCACCTGGCCTAGGAATTATCTTGAAGGTCAGGGCTAGGGAAAGAGCCTGCAAAAGGAGAAGAACCTGTGCCAAACTCATGTGCTAAGTAGAATGACATTGACAATGATTGGCTGATACTTACCAAGCACTGTATGTACCAGGCATTGTGGTGTTTTACAGGCTGTATCTCATTTAATCTGCACAACATTTGAGGTGGTGATATTGCTGTTCCCACTTCACTGATGAGGAACCAGGAGCTTAGGGAAGTTAAGTCATCATAAGATCAGATCTTGTCCTGCCTAGCTGGAGATCTTAGCTTTCAATCACTTGAACCTTGTGAACTTACATCTCCACTTAGACAGTTTGTTTCTTCCATTTACTTTGGAGTAAAAACTACTTATGCATGTGAGCATACCAGAGGATGCAGTGATTGTGGTCTTGGAAGAGAAAGTGTGGGAAGGGCCATAATCCCAGAGAGAAAATTGTTTGAAAACACACACACACACACACACACACACACACACACACACACGCGTGCACATGCATGTGCATCATTTTCCTTGATTCCCTGTGTTGTAGTGGAAAATTTGCCAAGCAGTAATGGAAACCCAGATTGGCAGAGACCAGGAAAAGAGTGGTGAATTTTGGGTTGGGGGCTTCCCTACAGGAGCCGCATTTCTTCTCAGTGGTGTGTGGGTCCAGATCACAAGCTGTTCTCTAACGCACATTCACTTCTTCCTGATCAAAGCTTATTTCCAGAGCTATGCAGGGCCTCTTACACATCCTGACCAGCTCCTGGCATGTGACCCTAATATATCACTCTTCATATTGCTTATTAACTGAACATGACAGTACAGTTGAATGGAATGGGCCTGGGAGAGAAAAAAGAGGTTTGTTTGTTTGTTTGTTTGTTTGTTTTTTACTGGTTAGAAGAATCATTTAATCTCAATATAAAAAAAGATTTATCAGTTTATTCCTTGAATCTTTTCTTGAGTCACCGCTTTATGACAACTGTACCAGGTACAGAGATGAATAAGTAACAGCCTCCAGTCCTAAGACCCCAGTATAAAAAATGTGTATATGATACATTGTGATTTTTACTGGAATAGAAATTCCAATAATTAAAGCTTCTCACAAGTAGAATAAATTTCGAAGTAAAGCTGTAAGCTTTCCCATCCTCGGAGTTTCAAGCAGATGCTGGATGATCTCTTGGTCATGATAGAGTAGACTGGATTCTAGCATTAGATGGGGATATGCACTACATGACTTGAAAAGATTCTCTTCCTGGGATGTTAAGACTGTATTAGTTTCTTTTTTTTTTTTGAGATGGAGTTTCACTCTTTTTGCCCAGGCTGGAGTGCAGTGGCGCGATCTCAGCTCACCGCAACCTCTGCCTCCTGGGTTCAAGCGATTCTCCTGCCTCAGCCTCTCAAGTAGCTGGGATTACAGGCATGTGCCACCATGCCCGGCTAATTTTTGTATTTTTAGTAGAGGCGGGGTTTCTCCATGTTGGTCAGGCTGGTCTTGAACTCCCGACCTCAGGTGATCCACCCGCCTCGGCCTCCCAAAGTGCTGGGATTACAGGCGTGAGCCACGGCGCCCGGCAAGACTGCATTAGTTTCTGTAGTAGCTACAATGCTGTGGTAGTTCTGGGGTTAAGACAGAAGCAATGTGGCAGATATTCCTGGTTGCATCCACTGAATTCAATTTCTGCTTCTTAATTAGGAGAAATCCAGTTTTGTCCCAACTATGCCCAGCTTAAAGTACACAGCTTGCGGCTACAGGTGGGGTTTGTGGCACAATTCTGGCCAATGAGATTCAAGATCAAGTTACCAGGTGGGGCTCCTGAAAAAGCTATTAAACGGGGCTGAGTAAGGGCCTTTTTAGCTTTTATCTTTTGTCCTTCCTCCCATTTTTATTTTCTTGTAGGAATAGAGCTGTGATGCCTGAGGTAGAAATATCTATTTTGTGACAAAAACTACTTACTAAAGATGGCAGGATAGAAGGAGAGAAGAAACCTGTGTCCCTGGTACTATTATAGAACCTCTTTACCAGCCTGGATTCCATGCATGGGGACGTTTTGTTACAGAAAAAAATAAACCACTATCCAGTTAAATCATTGTGACTGAATTTCTGTTCCCTTGCAGCTAAATATACTCTTAACTGATATAGATACATAATATAGTGGAAAACATTAGAAACCTGGATTCACATTTGTTTTTCATTATTTGTTATCTATGAGACATTAGGCAACCTACATGGATCTCACTGAATTTCAGTCTCCAAATATGTAATTTGTTATTAATAATATCTATCTTGCAGGGTTACTAGGTGGATTACATGAGATAATATGGGGTAAAATAGTCTAGCACAGTCCCTGGTACACAGAAGAACCTCAATAGATAAAAAAAAACTGTGTAGTTGGACATGTCCCTAAATGAGGCCCTCGAGACCATTAAAATAGATGCTGATTTTACTGAGGGGCAGCCTTGCTCTTGGGATGCACATTGATACATACTTGGGATGATCCATTGATGGGTGGAAAGATAATGTTAAAAATTATATTTAGATTTATTTTCATTTTATCTTTTGAATATTTTAATTCTGATATGTTCTATGTATAGGTGCAGAAACACAGAGTACAATTTATGAATAAAAAATTAAATATATGGGGTGTGTAATAAAAAAGCTTTGGAGACCACTTTAAGCATTGTTTACATTATTATCACTTGGGTTGCTTGTTGGAAAAAGAAAATTTCCAGGCCCCCCTGTATCAGTGGCTCTATGATGGGAACTTGAAAACTTAAAAACCTGCTGAGATGATTCTTATATTAACCCAAGTTTTAGAATCACTTATTAGAGGAATTTCTCTTTCTATTCCTAAGAGTCATGGTGCTAATTTTTATAGAATTCTGAGCCCTTAATATTTAGTTTCTTTCCTAGCTGCATGTAGTAGCATAACACTGATAAACTCATGATTAATATTCAGGGTTATTAAGCCTGAACCTCAAATACATCTGCTTGACTCTAGACCTGCCAAAAGTAAAATTAGAAAGTAGGTAAGATTTATCTTCTTGACCTTTGTTTCCTCGTTTCAGATCCTCCTCCTCCTGCAGGCTCACCATGCCTTCAAAATAACTCAGGGTTCTGCGAGACTCTTCACTCCTCCTACTGCTCTCTATTGAGGTTGGATCATGTGCCCATAATCCAAGAGATTTCCTTCAAATCTCTGTACCAGGTGAAACCACCCTTGTGGTAATAATGAACAACTGAGGGAGACAGTCTGGGCAATAAATGAAAAGAGCCTGGGTTTGGGAATTATTCATATAACAAACACTTAAAAATACATACTGAAGCCTTTTTTATGTGACAGGCACCATCCTCGGCACTGTGAATCTAAAATTAGAAGTGGCTGGTGCAGGCCGGGTGTGGTGGCTCACGCCTGTAATTCCAACACTTTGGGAGGCTGAGGCAGGAAGATTCCTTGAGGTCAGGAGTTCAAGACTTGCCTGGCCAACATGAAACCCCATCTCTACTAAAAATACAAAAATTAGTAGTGGTGGTGCGCACCTGTAATCCCAGCTACTTGGGAGGCTGAGGCGGGAGAATCACTTGAACCTGAAAGGTGGTGGTTGCAGTGAGCTGAGATTGCGCCTCTGCATTCCAGCCAGGGCTGCAGAATGAGGCTCCATCTAAAAAAAAAAAAAAAAAAAAAAAAGTGGCTGATGTAGCAGTGCAATGCAGTGGTGTTTATAACCAATTGATCACAACCAGTAACAGATTTCTTTGTTCCTTCCTGTTCCCACTGCTTCATTTGACTAAATTAAAAATAAAATAAAATTAGAGTCAATTACTGTTATTCTTACTTTAAAAGAATGTGAAGATTAATGTGGAGAAACACACAAAAACCATTCATGACCACGAAGTGACTGCTTTTGTATAGTTATGAACAAAAACACAGGCAAAGACTGTGCCATTCTGCTTGGGGGAGACATGAATGGCTTCCAGAAAAGGTATCACATGAGCTGAAGATGGGGAGTTTGCCAAGGGAGAGAAGAGTGGTTTAGCCAGAGGACTTGGCTGGGCAAAGACCCAGAACAGAAGACATCTGGAGGATTCTAGAGACTTGAAGTGGTTTGGTTTTTCTGTAGCATTAGGTTTGTGGTGGGAATGTCAGGAAATGTGAGTAGGGCTCAACTATGCCTTGCAAAGGAGTTAGGTTTCATACTGTTAGCAACTGGGATCCTTGGAAGGATTTTGAGGCAGAGAGATACCATCAGATTTATGTGTTATAAAGATCACTCCGGCAGCAGAATGGAGGCTACATTGCAGGCAACCTCAGCTTAGAGAGAGGAAGACCAGTCAGAAATCTAGGTCTTGACCAGGTGAGAGACAATGATGGGGTGGAGAGGAGGGAATGGATTTGAAAGATAATAACAGGCTCAGATCAATAGGACTTGGTGATTAACCTCATGTGAGCTGAGAGGGATTCAGGTTTCTAGCTCTAGCAATTAGGTGAATAGTAGAACCATTTCGCTGAAATAGGATTCTGGAGGAGGCGGCACTGCCTCCCTCCGCTGACCCTGGTTCTGCCACTCACTAGCTGTCTGCACCTGACAAGTTACTTGAATTTTCTAAGTCTCATTTCTCTTCAACTATAAAATGAAGTTGTGACCTTAGCTGTAATGATATGTAGGGGACACTCCATCCATGAAGACTACCAACAATAACAATCAATGTATTTTACTTTCTCCAAGTAACACAATGCTTTACTGTAGTAAAAAATGCATACACCTTCAGAAAGCCTTGGATTATGTGCATATATATAGTCGTATTGACTTGTATCTGCATAAAGAAGCAGTGGAAGGACATCCAAAGGACTATTTCATAATAGTTACAGGTGCATGGGCTGGGGCGAATGGGGAGGACGAAGATAGGTACAGGTACAAGTTTTTTCAGTAGGTTCCCTTTCATATTGTTTTAATTTTTGAGCCATGGTTGTATCACCTATTTAAAAATATAAAAATAAGGTTGATAGGCGCAGCAAACCACCATGGCACATGTATACCTATGTAACAAACCTGCACGTTCAGCACAAGTATCCTGGAACTTAAAGTAAAATTATTAAATAAAATAAAATAAAATATATAAAAGTTAAAACAATTTCAGGCAAGTATTCAATGGTTCTCACCAAAAGGCCTTGGGTTCTTTTACCCCCATTTTTTTTTTGCTTAACCTGTGTACTTTCTGGAGTTTTTCTCCCAACTTTTCCTCTTGGCTAACTCCCACTTCACCTCAGGTCTTGGCTCAAATATCACTTTCTTCCCTTATCCTCACTTTCTCTGCTATCCCGTGTTCATTACATTTTCCTCTCCTGTTTTCACATGGGGTGTTACGAGAACTGCTATGATTTTTCTCACATTGGGCTGTAATTGTTGATTAACTTGTCCTTCTACCCATTTGACTATGAACCCTTTGGCTCTATTCGTATCTTATAATAAATGTTCAAGAAATTTTTGTTGAATGAATCCTGCCATGTAGGTATAGTGACCTTATACTATGGAATTCTGGAGACAGCTTCAATTTCAAGCATTTGTTCCTTTGTTTCCTTAAGCACTAATCAGGCCAATGTACTGATTCTTCCTTTTCTCCCTTCTTTCCTCCCTATCTCCCTACTTCCTTCCCTTCCCTTCCGTTCCCTTCCCTTCCCTTCCCTTCCCTTCTCTTCCCTTCCCCTCCTCCTTCCCTCTCCTCCCTCCCTCCTTCCCTCCTTCCCTCCTTTTTTTTCTTTCTTTTTCCTTTCTTCCTTTTTCTAAAATACACACAAAGGTGATCATCTATTCTGGTCTTAATTGTAGTTGCTGAGTAAGAAGTAGAAATCTTTCAGCTATGATGTTGACACAAACAAAGGGAAAAATTATTTTTATATAGTCCTAGGGTTGAAGGGAAACCAGGGGACTTAAAAGAAATTTAGAAGCTGTGTCGCTATGTTGCTATGTAGACTGTGAGATCTTTCAAAGCAGAGATGGCATCTTTTCCACTTTTGTGCCCCTGGTATATTGCACATGACCTGGGACCTAGTATGTGCTCAATAAATGAGTGCTAAACTTAATTACAAAAATTAACATGGCATATTTTGCCTTCTCTTGAGAATTTTTGTCTGAAGTTGAAGAACTCTGTATTTTGAAAATTTAATTAAATCTATACTGAAGTAGGAAAATGGTAAAGAGTATGGAATTGAGGGATAGATAGACCTAGATTCAAATTTACATTCTGTTTTCATCATTAACTGTAACTACATGGCCATAGCTAAATCACTTAACTCATCTGAGCCTGTCCTCATTTAATCACACACACACACACACAGTCTCCCATGGTTATTAAAATAATTAAATGAGATAACCTAAGTAAAGGCCTTAGCACATGCTGAACACTTGGTACTTGCTCATTGTTATTTCATTGAACATGTTATGCTCAACATGTTATCTAGCTAATATATGCAAAGTTTTGCAAGGCCATGCCAAAGGCACAGGTCTTAAAATTATAAAAGCTGAAGGAACTCCAACAAATAGAGGAAATAATTAGGGAAGAGAGACTGGATCAGAAGCCAGTCAGCTAAGTGTACTTGCTTTTCAAATTGTGTTCTTTCGTTAAGACTAAAATTGGAAGACAGGAGAAGCAGGGCTTTTGGAATTGTGGATACCAAGCACCACTAAATGATTAAAGCAAAGTGCAGTGCTGGCTGGTGGCCGTGGGCTTGTTATCTTGGAAGTGCAGCCCTTGTGTCCTCTATCTGATTTATTTTCAACAATTTTTTTTTTTTTTTTTTTTTTTTTTGTGGGTGGGGAAGAAAGGGGCGGGATGACAAAGAAAGGCTGGAAGATACACAGGAGAGATATTTGAGGGGAGGAGCAAATAGACTAATATTCTCAGTGCTTTTAAACTCATTGATTGCCAGGAGCCTGGGTGAGGCAAATCATTGGTTTATTCAGCTTTTATTCAGCTCAGTGCCCTGTTGACAACACAATGTGTCTGAGTCACAGGAGGTCAAGTGACTGTAGCTTCTCTGATGAGTCACTGTCTTGCTTCCACTAATGTATCTGTGGCTGGGGCCAATTTGTTTACTGAGAGAAAGCTACAGCTGTCTGCAGGTACAGATATTTGTACTCCAGAACTTACCAGCAGAGCTGAGCAGGGTGGATGTGAGGAGCTTTTGCACTCCTGGAAGGTCCTCACGGGTAACAGCCAGTGGGAGCTGCTTGATGTGATGTGATGATGCTCTTTCCTTTGATTTGGTATCAAGAGAAGCAACTGCTTAGAATTAGAGCCCAGAGGATTGAGCAAGAGTTAGAAGGTGGGAACAGGACTAACATATCACCCAGGAACCCAGTAAGACACATGGCATAGTCACAATGGGCAACTGAAGAGTGCTGGGTAGAGAGACTATTCACAAGGGTGTGAGCAGGGTTCAGGGAAACCAACAAGGGATGGTGTAAGGTCTCAGAGAAAGCAAGTGTGGGGAGCCATTACTTGGCTGATGAAGCAAGAGTGGGGAGAGTGGCTATTTGAGCAGGGGGGAGTAGAAGTTGGAGAAAGTCACCTGAGAGGAGCGGTGACCATCATCTCAAGGCCACACGCAACTTAGAGTGAACCAACAGGGATGGAGTCAGGGTTATACATACCCACTTCACTGTCCTCCCACTCTCCCATTGGAGACCCTTCCATTGGCCACATCTTACCAAAAGTCAGAGAGAAGGGAGTCGTTGATGTTGGCCACGCAGACCAGCTCCTGAGGAAGACAGCAGGGTGGAGAAGCTGGAGAGTGGCTCTGGGGGGATGCAGAAAACATCTAGCACAAGCCACTAGCTAGACAAGCCAGTTACCTCATGTGGGTCTCAGTTTTATTCATCAGTGAAATGGGAAAATCACTCTACCTTCTTGGCAGCGTTGTGAGAGTGGAGTTAGATAAAAGGATTTGAAAGGCCCTGAAGTGCTCTGCAAATGTTGAGTATGAAGTTGCTCTACAGCTGCTACTTTTCACAGAGAAGGGAAACACTATGTTACTCAAGTAAATTCCTTCCCTCCTGGTTGGTTCACCACCCCTTCTTGAGATCTTACTTTGCATGTAGCACATACTGGATGCCAGGAGTGAGCATGGGGAACAAAGATGGGTGGGCTATAAAAAAATGTGATGACAGTTGTAAGACATAGCCAATGCTCCCTCAATAGCCTATAATATAGTTACAAAGAAAGATATGAATAGGTGTGTAGAGAGAGAGAGTGTGTGTGTGTGTGTGTATGTGTCTGTGTGTGTATTCAAATATCAATGTATGAAATGCATGGAAAGATATGAAGGTAATTATCTATGTAATCATCCATTTATCTATCCATCCATCTACACAAAGTAATGCAACCACATATGCAAAATGAAACAATACATATAGAAATAATTAGAACTGGATAGGAACAATAAAAAAGGGTGTTCAGAAGAATAGAGTTTTGCATTGGAAACTAGGTCTTGAGGTGCCAACCTACTGACCTGTTGGGGATGTTATTGTCTGTCCAGGTTTAGAAGTAGACTTTTATTTTTTTTATTTTTTTATTTTTATTTATTTATTTTTTTGAGACGGAGTCTGGCTCTGTCGCCCAGGCTGGAGTGCAGTGGCCGGATCTCAGCTCACTGCAAGCTCCGCCTCCCGGGTTTACGCCATTCTCCTGCCTCAGCCTCCCGAGTAGCTGGGACTACAGGCGCCCGCCACCTCGCCTGGCTAAGTTTTTGTATTTTTTAGTAGAGATGGGGTTTCACCGTGTCAGCCAGGATGGTCTCGATCTCCTGACCTCGTGATCCGCCCGTCTCGGCCTCCCAAAGTGCTGGGATTACAGGCTTGAGCCACCGCGCCCGGCAAGTAGACTTTTAAAGAAAGAGAGTAAAGTATTTAAATTTTTTGAGTTTATATATTTGCTTATTATTCTTTTTATCTCCAATGCTTGGAACAGTATTTTAAAGGCCCTCAAGAAGTGTTTATTAAATGAATCAGTTAACAAAAAAGGTATTTGTACTACTTTATTAAATGGGAGAAGAAAATACATTTAATAACAATGCCTTCCTATAGCGTGGTCTCTATGAGAATTCTTCCAATGCTGTTTGAAATACTGTACCACTGAGGCCACAGAAGACACAGTGATTGAGCTTAGCATATGCTTTAGGTAAGTGATTTGTGTAAGATTAATGTGTGTGTAGGTGCAATCTCAAAATTTCAAGACAGAAGATGACTGTTCTTTGGGAGATGTTTAGTTTATTAAGAGCCTATGGCATGGCAGACATGCATGTCCTACCCATGCTTCTGGAGCTCAGTAGAAAGAAGTTGAGTGAGGTTGGTGATAGTTTCCTCATATGCTTGTCAGGTTATTGCAAAGCTTAAAAATAGTGTTCCTTTTCTGCCATGGGCTTGAAAACAAACAAACAAACAAAAACAAAACAAAAATAGTGTTTAGCACTCAAATACCTTTGCATAAATATTAATAGTCTAGGACTCAGGGTGTGGTAATAAAAGGGAAAGTTGAAGTAACACCATCTAAACATTTCTAGGCAAATATAAGTGGAAATCATACTGGTGTGGGACTATTCAGAATCAGTGCTGCAGATGCAGAGAGCACTGGCTCTGAGCCCATGGGGCACAGCCCAGAGAACAGAGCTCTGCTGCAAGGCCAAGGCTTCTTGGTCTTTGGATAAGTTGATAACTCGTAGGAGCTCTTGGGATTGTCTGAAGGTTGTGGGGGAAAAGCACAGCCTGCACCTACCATCAGCTCCCTGCAGAAGAAAGAAGAGAACATGGCCCATTCAAAGTCGTATTTTTTTCCAGCCCTGCTCTCTTCCCCAGTCTCCACGCGGCAGGCATGCAAGGCGGAAATCAGGCTTCCAATGACCAAAGAAAAACTGTGCCACATCCCAACCTAAATCAAGGCTGTCAAGCCTTGATCAAGGGCTGTGGATGATACAGGGTTTATATGTATAGATGGGGCCTCTCTGTTGATTATTTAAATTCAGGTAACAGTCACATAACATAGAATCATTTAAAAGTATACAATTCGGTGGCATTTAGTAAGTTCACTGAGTTGTGCAACCATCATCACTATCTAGCTCCAAGACATTTTATTTTCATCACCCCAAAAGGAAATGCATATACATTAAGTAGTTGCTTCCCATTCTCCCCCGAATCCTATTTCTGGTAACCACCAATCTGATTTGTCTCTAGGGATTTATCTATTCTGGATGTTTCATATCAGTGGAATAATATAAAACGTGATCTTTTGTGTCTGGCTTTTTTCACTTCGCATAATGTTTCCAAGGTTCATCCATGTTGTAACATGTTGGTGCTTCATCCGACACATTTTTTTGGCTGAATAATATTCCACTGTATGGACGTACCACATTTTGTTTATCTTTTATCAGTTGATGGATATTTGGGTTATTTCTACCTTTTGGCTATTGTGAATAGTGCTACTACAAACATTTGTGTACAAGATTTTTTAAAATACCCATTTTCAATTATTTTGGGTATATATCTAGAAGTGGAATTGCTAGGTCATATAATAATTTTAGTTTAACTTATTGAGGAGCCACCAAACTGTTTTCCACAGTAACAGCACCATTTTACATTCCAACTAGCAATGTATGATGGTCCTAATTTCTCCACATCTTTGCCAACACTTATTTTCCATTTAAAAAATGTTAGCTATCCTAGTGCATATGAAGTAGTTTCTCATTGTGATTTTGACTTGCTTTTCCTGGTGACTAATGATGTTGAACATCTTTTCATTCCCTGTTGCATTTTAACTCAACCAAAGTATTTTAAATATATGTCTTTTTTTTCCCTTGAGTAGATCTGTAGCAGGATTTAGATGGTATATTCTCACATGTAGATTTTATTCAGCTCTCTTTGAGTCACATGGAGAAGGATACCATTTGCAAATAGAGCCTAACAAACATTCCTAGATGATGGTGTGGATATGGAAACAGATGAAGGACTTTCTCAGAGGCAACATTTATTAAAACTATGCTATTAATGGAACTTTTTTTTTTGCTTTGAAGTTTTATTTTAAAATATGCCCTAGAAAGACAAATGGATCAAATAGCAAACCCTCACTTGGTGGGCTTGAGCATCTCTTAAAGTGGAGCAACCAAAACCCATGAGTTTCCATCTTAACTTTGTTGCTGAGTAATCTCTGATTTTTGGCAAGACTTCCAACTTGTATTTAATGTTAAGATATCCCTCTATGCTTCATTTCTCATCAGTTCACATGTGGAGGATGATGAGCTCTTGCAAAGTCTTGTGGGAGACCCACAGATAAACTTATTATGGTGAAGTGTTGAGGATCTTCTCATGTGAGCCATCGATTTCAACATCTCTGGCTTGGACCGGATTTCTCCTTCACTTGGCCATCACCTCTTTCTGATGCGCATTTTTTGAGGCAAATGGACAAGGTAATGTGTGTTCCATGTGAGCAGGAGAAAACTGAGCATCCCAGGAATAGTCTCACATCACAGTTAGGTTTTTTATCTGCAAAAATAGATTTATACTAAAACAGAGAAATGTGGAAAATGATATGAAAATAGAAACCATATTGTGTGCTACCTTTCTTAATAAGTAGGTTAACTCTCTAGAATTGTTAAGTTTAGATGAGTTCAGAAACTATATAATTTAGCACCCACATTCTCAACTGACCTAGCACTGGCCCAGGTATTGGGGTGATGTCTGCAATCAGGCTCTTCTTGGTAGTAATTTATTTTTCCCACTACTAGTAACCAACCTCCCTTCCCTAATACTTAAAATTTCTTCTGATAATTAAAAACATTCTAAGATGTTTTAAATTGAGAGCTGAGACTAAATCTTTAGGCAATTAAAAAATTTCAGGGTCACTCTGAAGAATAATACTTCTCTCACCCTGCCAGTCATACTCAGCTTTTCCTGAGCTAATCACTTAGTTAGTAGGGTCCTAGCTGGGGGCCCTTTGTAGGCTTTGTGGAACATACCTGAATAAAAATTGTCAGAATAACTGTTTTTCCTGGAGGTAAAGTTATGTTAAAATGATTACCTTGGTAGCAGAAGAAGACAGCTAAGAAGGGTTGATGATCTCCAGATAGAAGGTCATGATAAAGTTCCTAAAATCTGTTGTCTCCTTTCCACCATCTCCTGTTAGCAA
Organism: Macaca mulatta; assembly: GCF_049350105.2. NCBI lineage: Eukaryota > Metazoa > Chordata > Mammalia > Primates > Cercopithecidae > Macaca > Macaca mulatta. Next base: position 29,327,049 of record NC_133406.1, read on the forward strand.
CATATAAGGTCAAACATTCTTGCCACAGAAATAAATGAGGCCAATAAATAGTCATTGGATAAATCTACTTTAGATGTTTTGATAATTTTTTTTTTACAGATGAGTTACAAGGGCTTTCCAAATATGGCCATTATCTTTAGCAGTACTAGCGATGTCTTTATTTCCCTTTCTCTGTAGTTTCTTACCTCTGTGTTTTCTTCAGTGAAAACTTCTGTGAGTTCGTAAGTGCCATCAGTAATCACACTGATTTTGAGTTGTTAGAAACTGGTCTTGAGCATTCTGCAATAGATGCCATCAAAGGGCCAGGACATATTAAGAATATAGTGGGATCTCATTCCTACATTCTTATTTGGATACTCTCTGTTTGACAGAAATGTTCTTTTTTTTTCCTGGTATAATAACCAGATAAGTACACTGTAGTTTGTTTTATTTTGTATTTTCCCTAAATCTGGCAAATCTACTTCCTGAGCTCTTAGCTAAACTATACTTCCCAGTGGATGTGGCCATGTGACTGAGTCCCGCCAGTGAAATTTTTGTAGATGTGATGGGCCACTTCTAAGACTGGCCCACGAAAACCTCCCATATGTGCTCCTGCATGTTCTTTCCATTTTTGTTTGGTTAGGATGGAGAAAACTTCTAGGGTGACTTTGGAAGCTACGTGTTGAAGAAAACAGAGGTTCTATTAGACTTGACTTCATGGAGGAAGACCTCCTCACCCTATCTACTTTCCCTGTACTGTTATGCAAGCAAAAAATACTTTTATATTGTTGTTGGACTCTTGTACATTTTGTGATCTATTACATTTGCTGCATAAATGGCCTACTTAACCGATAAAGATATGCAGTGAGTTAAATCATTTTGTTGGTACGTAAATTACTAGATAGGGAGAAAACATGGAACAGCTAACTTGATAATATGGGAATTACCCATAATTTCTAAAAGCAATGCTACAAAATTGTCTCACTAGGCTTCTATTGTGTAATAGATGACTCTGAAACTTATTGTTTTCTGGGGATTCCAAAAGGAGAGAGGTAGGGAGGGCAGAAAGGGTTGAAAATCTACCTATTGGGTACTGTGTCAACTACCTGGGCTATGAGATCATTAGAAGCCCAAACCACAGCATCATGCAATATACCCACATAACAAACTTGCACATGTACCCCCGCCAAAACTAAAAGTTTTAAAATGTTTTTAAAAATGTCTTGAAACAACAACCATTTTATTATTTCTCTTAGGAATTTGTGAAGGACTCAGCTGAATGCTGATCAGGATATTTATTGTGCAGTTCAATTCAGTAGGCATTTAAAGTGGAAGCTGATCTTTATAATTTGTGCTGTGGAGGGAAGTCAGCAAAGTAAGTGTCATGATTCTGGCCATCAAGAAGCTTACAATACTGCCAGACTTGTACACCTGAATAGGTACAAAATAATATAGAACACCTAGTTAAGATGTTAAAATCATTCCTTTAGCAAATATGTAAGCATCTACAATGTGGCAGGCATTCTACTAGGTGCTGGGTATATAGCTGTAAACCAACTGACCAACCAAACAAACAAAAAGTCTTACTTCGTGGAGTTTACTTTCAGGAGTCTGTGTGTCAAACAGGAAAAATACAATAACAACCAATAAAACAGTTAATTATATGGGATATTAGAAGATGATAAGAGCCATGAAGAAAAACAAAACAGGGAGAATAGAAAGTGTGTCTGATAGAGTATAATTAAAACCCTTTTTCTGAGTTCATTTTCTTTTTCTATTTTTGTGTTGTTTTGTTTTTTTGAGACTTGCTCTGTCACCCAGGTTGGAGTGCAGTGGCACAGTCTTTGTTCACTGCAGCCTCAAACTCCTGGGCTCGAGATGGTACTGCCCAAGCCTCCAGAGTAGCTGGGACTACAGGTTTGAGCCACTATAGCCAACGGAATTCAGCTTTTTATTGAACATGTCATAAAAGACCAAAGCTCTTGTCCTCAACAGACTCCTCAGATTCTTTATTTGCTTCCGCTTTTTTCTCTGTGGTTAAGGCAGTGGTGGTGGAGAGGGCAGGACCTCCTGCTGGTGCAGCACCAGCTGCTGGAGCAGGTCCACCAGCCCCTTCATTGCAGATGAGGCTCCTGATGCAGACATTGACCAGGGCCTTTGCAAACAAGCCAGGCTGAAAAGCTTTAACGTTTACATTAGCTGCTTTAATGAGGGCATTGATCTTATCCTCCCTGATGGTCACTTAATTCTCATGTAGAATGAAGGCCGAATAGATGCAGGCAAGCTGGGAGATTAAGGCCATAGTGTGGGCAAGCCCCTCACCTCCATGCAGCCTTAGCTTCCTGGGAAGGGTGCAGAACCTTGGTGGCAGCAGAGAAAAGGACAATTTCAAGAACAGTGTCAAATAAGATGTTCCTGAGAAAGTAACATTTGAGAAAAGACTTTAAAAGGAGGGGAGAGGATGAGCTTCATGACTACTGGAACAAGAGCGTTTCAAGCAGAGGGAAGAGCACGTGAGAAAACCCTCATGAAGAGATGTATTGGGTATTTTCAAGAAACAAGAAAGTCACTATGGCTATAGCAAAGTGAGTGAAGGGCAGAGGTGGAGACAAAGTCAAAGTGGGAACAGGAGAGTAGGGGACAAATAGCAAAGGCTCTTTAGGTCTTTGTAAGGACTTACTTAGGCTTTTGGTCTGAGTCAGATGGGCAGACATTGGAGAGCTTTGAGTAGGGGGGTGACAAGACAAGGATTACTTTGGCTGCTGCACTGAGAATAGTAGGAGGGTAAAGATAGAAGTAGGGAGGTCAGCTAGGAAGCCATGGTAATCATCTAGACACTAAATGCTTGCTTAGACCAGGGCATAATAGAAGAAATGGTGAGAAGTAACCAGTTTTTGAAGGTAGAGTCAGTGGGATTTCTTGATGAACTGGATATGTGGTGTGAGAAAAAGAGAGGTCAGGAATGACCATGCTTTTTGCTTGAGAAACTCAAAAGGTAGAGTTTTCATTAATTAGAATAGGTCAGAAAAATGACAGATTGAATGCTGACTGGAAAATAGCATGTTTGAATGCTGTTGGAATGATCCAACAGAGAGGAAAAAAAAGTAATGATGCGGTAAACAAGAGAGAATATCTGTAATCAAATAATGAAAGTAGAATCTAGTGCATATATGCAGACAGTCATAGGCAGAGATTTGGATGGTCCATCTACAGAAGCACTAGGAAAGGAAGAGTATATGGTGCAGAAGCTGGTGAGTTTGTATTGAGATAATAACAGAATTTCTCTTTTGATTGTTTCTATTTTCTCAGTGAAATAGGATACGATTTGCCATTTGAGAATAAGGATGTGGGAAGAAGCATGGGAGGTCTCAGGAGAGAAGAGAAAAGTATGAAATTGTCATCTAGAAGAGTAAGAAAGTGAATGAACCATGGAAAGGCAGTAGTATTACTGGGTTCATTTGAGATTCAAAGTCATTAACAAAAAATGATTCCTGTCAACCTGTATATTAGTCCATTCTTACACTGCTATGAAGAAATACCCAAGACTGGGTAATTTTTAAAGAAGAGAGGTTTAATTGACTTACAGCTCCACATGGCTGGGGAGGCCTCAGGGAACTTACAATATGGTGGAAGGCACCTCTTTACAGGGTGATAGGAGAGAGAATGAGTGCAAGCAGGGGAAATTCCATATGCTTATAAAACCATCAGATCTCATGAGACTTACTATCATGAGAACAGCATGGAGAACTGCCCCCATGATCCAATTACCTCCAACTTGTCCCACCCTTGACACATGGGGATTATGGGGATTACAATACAAGGTGAAATTTGGGTGAGGAACGGAGCCAAATCATATTACTCTGCCCCTGGCCCCTCCCACATCTCATGTTCTCACATTTCAAAACACAATCATGCCTTTCCAACCATCCCCCATAGTCTTAACTCATTCCAGTATTAACCCAAAAGTCCAAGTCCAAAGTCTCATCTGAGACAAGGCAAGTCCCTTCCATTTATGAGCCCGTAAAATCAAAAGCAAGTTAGTTATTTCCTAGGTAAAATGAGGGTACAGGCATTGGGTAAATACACCCATTCCAAATGGGAAAAATTGGCCAAAACAAAGGGTCTGTAGGCCCCATGTGTTTCCAAAATCCAATAGGGCAGTCATTAAACCTTGAAGTTTCAAAATGATCTACTTTGACTCCATGTCTCACATCCAGGATGCAAGAGGTGGGCTCCCATGGCCTTGGGCAGGTCTGCCTCTGTGGCTTTTCAGGGTACAGCCTCCCTCCAGGTTGCTTTCAAGGTCTAGTGTTGAGTGTCTGCAGCTTTTCCAGGCCCATAGTGCAAGTTATTGGTTGATCTACCATTCCGGTGTCTGGAGGATGGTGACCCTCTTCTCACAGCTTCACTAGGCAGTGCCCCAGTGGGGACTCTGTGTGGGGGTTCCCACCCCTCATTTCCCTTCTGCACTGCCCTAGCAGAGGTTCTACATGAGGGCTACACCCCTGCAGCAAAATTCTGCCCGGACATCCAGGCATTTCCATATGTCCTCTGAAATCTAGGTGGAGGTTCTCAAACCTCAATTCTTGATTTCTGTGCATCCACAAGCTCAACACCACATAGAAGCCACAGAGGCTTGGGGTTTGGTGGTAATGAGGCACCTCTGAATGAGGCAATGGCCTGAGCTGTACCTAGGCCCCTCAGCCATGACTGGAGCTGAAGCAATTGGAACACTGGGCACCGTGTCCTGAAGCTGCACAGAGCAGGGGGTCCCTGGGCCTGGCCCACAAAACCATTTTTTCCCTCCTAGACCTCCCAGTCTGTGATGGGAGGGGCTGCCACAAAGGTCTCTGACATGTCCTGAAGACATTTTCCCCATTGTCTTGGTGATTAACATTTTGGCTCCTCGTCACTTATGCAAATTTCTGTAGCAGACTTGAATTTCTCTCCCAGAAAATTGGTTTTTCTTTTCTATCTCATCATCAGGGTCCAAAATTTTTCAAACTTATATGTTCTGCTTCCTCTTGAATGCTTTCACCTAGAAATGTCTTCTGTCAGATACCCTAAATAATGTCTCTCAAGTTCAAAGTTTCACAGATCTCTAGGGGGCCACCAGTCTCTTTGCTAAAGCATAGCAAGAGTCACCTTTACTCTGGTTCCCAAAAGGTTCCTTATCTCCATCTGAGACCACCTCAGCCTGGACTTCATTGTCTATATCACTATCAGCATTTCGGTCAAAACCATTCCACAAGTCTCTAGGAAGTTCCAAACTTTCCCATATATTCCCGTCTTCTGAGCCCTCCAAGTCTCTAGGAAGTTCCAGAATTTCCTATATCTTCCTGTCGTCTTCTGAGCCCTCCATACTGTCTGAACCTCTGTCTGTTATCCAGTTCCAAAGTCACTTCAACATTTTTGGGTATCTTTACAGCAGCACCCCACTGTACCCAGTACCAATTTACTATATTAGTCTGTTCTCATGCTACTATGAAGAAATACTGGAGACTGGGTAATTTATAAAGAAAAGAGGTTTAATTAACTCATAGTTCCACATTGCTAGAGAGCCCTCTGGAAACTTACAATCATAGCAGAAGGCACCTCTTTATGGGGCAGCAGGAGAGAATGAGTGCAAGCAGGGGAAATGTCAGACATGTATAAAACCATCAGATCTTGTGAGACTGACTCCCTATCATAAGAACAGCATGGGGGAAACAACCCCAATGATACAATTACTTCCACCTGGTCCCACCCTCGACACCTGGGGATTATGGGGATTACAATTTGAGGTGAGATTTGGGTGGGGACACAGAGCCAAATCATATTAGCATGGTAGTGCATTTTTCTATAGCCTTGTTCAGCTACATGGGTGCCAGCATACAGTGGGAGAAGAGTTGTATTTTCCCAGGCCTAAAGTTTTCTAAGCAAGTATAATAAGAGAGAGAAGCAAGAGGGTGGAGGGTGTATGTAAGAGAGTTTTCATAATGATAGAGTATGGCATTTAAACAGAATCACGGAAGTGAGGACATGAAGTCGGGAGGGACAGCGAGCAGATGGTACAATTAATGGATTGTATTCCATAGAGGGGCTGAAGGATTATTGCAGATGGACAAAATAGGGAGTGAACTGGAAAGAGAGTAGATGGAGGTCTGAGTGGAGTGTTCAAATTTGCTGTGATGGGTGGTTGTAGATTTTGGAAATAAGGACTAGGGATTGACCCTTGGAAGATTGGTAGAGGTAGAGTAAAGAATAAAGTCACTGGAGAAGATCAAAGAGCAATGAGGGCAGTGTTGAAAGTAACATCAGTATGGAATTGAAATTACCAAGAATGAAAAACAGGCATATTGTTAGAAAGTGGCAGTGAGTCATGAGCTAAAATCTTGGACACATGAGGAGGAATGACCAAGAGGTTGATAGATGTCTACAGAAAAAAAAAAAAAAAAAAAAAAGGAAGTGATGATAGACTGCTTATACAGATTCAAAGCTGGAAAACTCTAGAGAAAGGGAGAGAGAATGGTATAAAAGCAGCAATGTGGAACATGAAGTATTCCTTCGCTGTGTTTAAGCCTAGGAGTTTAGGAGGCATGAGAGAGATGGAAGTGACCACTTGAGACTACTCCAGTAGAAACGGAATTCTCAGGGGAGAACCAGATTTCTGTTACTGAGTTTGCAGAAAAGTTGAGGGTATAGAGGTTTTACTGCTAATGGACTGTAGGGTGCAGAGTGCACAAGGAAGGGTTTCAAGAGTTGGGGACTGGAGAAAGAAGAGACATACCCTTATGACAGACCCTCGGTGGAGCCTGATGAAAATAATGACATTGTCATATGTAAGATACTGATTATTAATGATGGTGTGAGAAAATTCTTTCCCTCACTTTCTTCTATTATTGTTTTCCACAAACCGGGTCTCTGCCTGTGGCAAGTAGTGTGTCCCAGTTCTCTCCTCTCTAAAACGGAACCAGCTCCTGGGACAGAAAGGGAAAGCAGATAATAAAGAGGCCCTCAGTCAATGAATACTGCAGAATTAGAGATAGCCCTCAGCCTACTCTCTAGCCAACTGCCCTGAAAGAGGACTCTGATTTTCTCCCTCTGTTTGGATGGAGGTACTGGGGTACTTTTGGAGTAGGAAAGAAAAATATTTGACAGGCCCATTTCAACTGCAGAAGACTTGGCACTGGAAAACTGTCCTGTCTCACTGTAGTGTTAGCCCCTTTGGATTGTGAGATAAATTGTGTCAGTGGATGGAGGGTCATCACCAACACTCCAGCCAAACCCTTCTCTAACCAGCTATCAATGAAGATTAGTTTTAAAAAGGAAAGAAACAAGAAAGAAAATGAATTTCTACTGGGAGAGATGATAAATGACTCTTCTGAAACTTGTGCATACTCACAGGAAGCATAATTGTTTTCTGGCTCCTGTCATGGCCTCCTTGGTGGAGATGTCATTTTGCTGATGTCAATGGCTTGCAGGGGACTTTCAGTGCTCGTGTGTGTGTGTGCGTGTGTGACAAATTCTCATTCTGTAGCAGGGAGTAAGTAGCGCATGTCCTAATGGAATCGGAGATATCATATCCACTGGAATTGGAGCTCAGTTTTCTCAGTTCAATTTTTGTTTTTCAGAACATATTTCTTCAGCAATAACCTGTTTTCTGGCAACTTTCACCAATTTTAAAAAATAAAATTGTGTAAGAGGAAGATGGCTTCAAGCCTGCCTATTACTATTTATTTGAATTTTCTCTTTCTGTTTTCTCAGCATGTATCTGCCAACATTTACACTCCTAAAATCAAGTTATGTTGTGACAGAAGAAAAAGAGAAAAGAAAATTTTCTCTTTCTACTTGAGAATGAGGAGATTTTGAGGGTCATCAGGGAAGCATGGAGTCTTTTATCAGAGTGATTAGTGCATGACTAGTGCAGTGATAAAATCTAGGGTCTGTAGTTTGACTTTTTTCCAGGTTCAGCTATGGGGCTTTGGGATATTGACTTCTCACAATGAATTGCTCTTTGACAGACTTGATAAAGGACTAATTTTCAGATCTGCAAATACTTTTCAAAGGCAAATGAGAAAGATAGCCAGGAGGAAGGTCAGCAGGCTGAGGACACAGGATAGGAGCTCTGCTGAGACAGACACTAACGAAAGTCTAAACAAGAGACCTCTGCAGGAAGGGGGCATTTTGGGGGATCCTTGGCTGCAGAAATATTGGGTTCCTTTGCACAGTTTTGCTAGCGAATCCGGAAATTAGACTTGTCAGTGGCTACTGTGATTCTATTTTAAGCCCTTTTCAGCAGTACAAGAAGAACAACAAAAGTTAAAAAGGAATTAAGCTTAATTGTATTTTCTCCATCAAAGCCAATCTTAGCCCATTTTTGCCTCTTCTTAGCTTACTGCTTCCTGGATGTCATCACATATTTGTGAAAACTTATCTTGCTTTCCATTACTGTATCATGTTTGATTTCTGCTGAATTGTTATTTTCAGTGGCACACTCTGGTTATTTCTGGGCTCTTTCTGAGAGCAAAATATTCCACAATCCTAATTTAACAGATGAAAGGAATCCTAAAATTGATGATACACATGAGTAGTAAGTTATCCGAAAATATTTTTATTACCTAGATCTTTATCACATAATTCATTTTAAAATTACAATTAATCTAGAAAACACCTTTTGGTAATTAACAAAATGTATTTACAATCTCTATTTAGTTATAAGTAAAACATCTAATAGTCATTCAGTGCCAAGCAATTCACAGAATATTTTAGTGTTCATCATTTATTTGATTTCACAAAAGTTCTATGAATAAGAACAGACATTAATATGCTCATTTTACTGAAGAAATTAAGGCCTAGGATGGTGAATCTTACAGCCAGTAGGAATTTGAATCCCAGTCTGCTGATTCTAAACCATGGAAATTGAAATAATTTATATAAAGATAAAACCTGCTTTTGTTCATAAGCATGTTCAGGGCAATAATTTACCATGCATTTTCCAATCTCCATATCAGGTTGGCAAAGGTTGACAGTATGTGTTACCGTGTTCAAGGTTTTGTGAGGACAATCCAAGTATGGTCTATTGAAGCACATCAGGGAGCATTTCTGGTAGCTCTTACCTGTGGGGCATTGGTTAAGTCCACTAATGGCTCCGATTTCTCTCGGTTTTCTTAACTATAGAATAGGAATGCTACTGCTACCTACCCATTAGTTATTACTTCAAAGGTAGTTGAGTTGATCTAATGAAATAACTGATGTGAAAATAGTTGGTGGATGGAAAGAAGTATTCAGGAGCCGGGGATGTTGCTCATCACCACCATCTTGGACAAAACTTCTAGGAGGGAGGAAAGTGGGATTCAACTGGGCTTCACATGCATACTTAGGGGATGAGCTTTTCTAAGGTTTATATTTCTAAGGTTTATATTTCGCCTGTAAAATGAAAGACAGGCGACTATGTGAAATAGGCAAAATTTGTCTTAGAACACTCTCTGGGGTATCTCTCAGACCCTCTCCATTCTTGTCTCTTTGCCCCACTCCTAGACCTTCCTTCCATAGCTGATACTGCTGGAAAGTTCTTTTCTTTTTTCTTTTTTTTTTTGAGATGGAGTCTCACTCTGTTGCCTGACTGGAGTGCAGTGACATGATCTTGGCTCACTGCAACCTCTGCCTTTCAGGTTCAAGCAATTCTCATGTCTCAGCCTCCCAAGTAGCTGGGATTAAAATTAACCGGGTGCCTGCTACCATGTCCAGCTAATTTTTGTATTTTTAGTAGAGGTGGGGTTTCACCATGTTTGCCAGGCTCCAGGCTGGTCTCAAAACTCCTGGCCTCAAGTGATCCGCCCGCCTCGGCCTCCCAAAGTGCTGGGATTACAGGCATGAACCACCATGGTCGGCCTGGAAAGCAATTTTTTGTAAGAGATAGTTGATAGTGGTTTGAGGTTGTTTTATTGTTTTTTGTTTTTTTCCAAGGCAGACTCTCGCTCTGTCTTCCAAACTGGAGTGCAGTGGCGTGATCAGCTCACTACAGCCTTGACTTCCTGGCCTCAAGAGATCCTCTAGCCTCAGCCCCTCAAGGTAGCTGGAACTACAGGTATGTGCCACCACCCTTGGTTAATTTTTGTATTTTTTTGTAGAGAGGGGATTTTGCCATGTTGGCTAGGGTGGTCTTGAATTCCTAGACTCAAGTGATCCACGCATCTTGGCCTCCCAAGGTGCTGGGATTACAAGCATTAGCTGCTGTTCCTGGCTAGGCTTGAAGTCTTACTCTCCTCTTCTTCAAGTGATGTTTTCCCATCAACAAAATACTCAGAGATTCCATAAGAATGACTCTACATTGGTAGAATCGTGGAGTCACTGGAAGCTTCTTGGAGTGGGTGGGAATATTTTTGTTTTGAACTCTCAAAACATAGCCTGATTATGGCTGCCTATTACCAAGATTGCCCCAGAGTGAGACTGTCATACTCTGTATTATCATTACATGCCATATGAGAATATATCATAAATCCCAAAGGTTGTTTTATTAAAGTGTAATTTACATAAAATAAAATACACCATTTAAAACAATGTACCGTTTGATGAGTTTGGACAAACATATCCAACCATATAGTCAGTACCACAGACAAGATAGTTTCCACATGCCTCCTTACAGTCAATCCCCTGTCCCTACCCTCAACCCAGCTGCTTTTTGTCATTATAGATTAGTTCTGCTTTCTCTGGAATGTCCTATAGATGGGTTCATACAATTTTGTAATATTTTGTGCCTTGCTTATTGTGCCATAGATTATGACATTGTACCTACTCCCTTTATGAACTATACATTTATGGAGAATCTGCAGTTTAGTATATTGAATGCATTCTTGACTAACAAAAGTCCATGTGACCATGGTAGCCTGGGTGTGTGGCATTCTGCTCTTCAAGTCAGAAAGAAATGTTTCCAGTTAAAACATCTTGGATATCTTTTTTTTTTTTTTGAGATGACGTCTCGGTCTGTTACCCAGGCTGGAGTGCTGTGGTATGATCTTGGCTCACTGCAGCCTCCAGCTCCTGGGTTCAAGAGATTCTTGTGCCTCAGCCTCCTGAGTAGCTGGGACTACAGTCACGTGTCACCAGACCTGGCTAATTTTTGTGTTTTTAGTAAAGATGGGGTTTCACCATGTTGGCCAGGCTGGTCTTGAATTCCTGATGTCAAGTGATCCGCCCACCTTGGCCTCCCAAAGTGCTGAGATTTTAGGCCTGAGCCACTGCCTGGCTAAATCTTGGTTATCTTCAGACAGTTATCAGCTACTAGTTAGTGGCAAAGGTTTAGGGACAGGCGAGTTTGTGGATTCCTCTGTTTCTATTTGCAAAGTTATTTTAACCTTATACTACATAACATTTTTGTTGCTGATAAGCTGGCGTGTATATAAACCAATTTGATTCAATCAAATGACATTTATTTTATTTTTTTAAGTTATAGAAATAATACATACTTGTAGTAGAAAGTTGGGAAATAAAAGGAAAAGCACAATAAATCTTTTTCCATATTATCTGATAGAGAATAACATTGAACTTCTTGGTACATTTATTTCTAGGTTTTTTTTTCTAGACATAGTTTTTTTATATAGCTATGATAATACTTTATATACAATTTTGTACTCTTTTCTCATTTACTATTTTACTTATTTCATTTCTGTGTCATTGAAAACTTCATAAACATAATCTTAAATGGGCATTTACAGTTTGCCTAATATATAGATATAGAGATAGAGATATAGATTGATATATAGAGAGGGTTTCATTTTTTTAAAAAAAAGAGATTTAAAAAGCACTAGAGATGTTCCCTTTAAAGGCACCCTGTGTGGTTCTTGTTTTCCATCAGTATATATGGATTATGCTTACAAGAGAACATAGCTATACCTACTTGATAGAAAAACGCACAAACTGGCTGCTTAATCAGACTTATGTGCTGGAGAGAGTTATCCCTAACCCTTTTTTCTTAACACCTTAAATTGCCTACTGGAATTTTCTACCCTGCATGTGTGCTGATTTATCCATGCTTCAATGAGACTACTGGTGAGTTTCCATCTGTCGAATGTCAAATGGACAGAAGTAATTGGGATAGGAGACCAGAGTTATGTTACTTCCTGATGGTAGCTGATGAAGAATATGGCAATAAAGTTCGGAGTCTTTGCCTTCTGAAGGAGAGTAGCCCTGAGAGACGTAAGTGTCAACCATAATGGCAACAGTATTGAAAGTCTGTGTGTCTGCATTGGATGTTCACTGAGCTTAATGGAACTCAAAAGACACCTGCAGATAGGCTGATTTTCAGTAAGATCTCAAATACATCCAAGAGAAAACCTTTGGAGAAAGAACTGAAGGACCTGAATAGGTCATAAATTGTATATGGAGTAACAATATTACTTTCCCAGTGATGCAATGGACATGAAAAATGCTTAAAAATTTGGTTTGGTTCTGCTTCATAAATATTTATTGAGCTGGCCACTGTGTGAAATATATGAGATGTGACTCTGCAGTAATGTGACCGATTTTTTAAAAACATGAATTCCTAAATTCACATATTTGATTATATGCTCTTCTTAGAGAGTTTAAATATTTTTCCAGAGATATTTTTACTACTCAAAAATTTTCTAAGGCTGGGTGTGGTGTAATTCCAGTACTTTGGGAGGCCAAGGCAGGCAGATCAGGAGTTAGAGGCCAGGAGTTAGAGATCAGCCTGGCCAACATGGTGAAACACCATCTCTACTAAAAATACAAAAATTAGCCGGGTGTGGTGGTGCGCACCTATAATCTCAGCTACTTGGGAGGCTGAGACATGAGAATCACTTGAACTCAGCAGGCAGAGGCTGCAGTGAGCCAAGATCATGCCACTGCACTCTAGCCTGGGCAAAAGAGTGAGACTCTGTCTCAAAAAAAAAAAAAAAAAAAATTCTAACTCCTCTCTTAGAGCTTGCCTTCAACCTTCAATGTATTTAAAAATTTATGTATATAATATGTATCTATATGTGTATGTATATATATATGTAATACATATTTAAGTTTTGTAACTAGTAGGTGTTATTTAGTGCTATGTCTTATGAATGAGGTAGGAAATCAAGATGGGTAATACTCTATCTAAAATGAAGTATGACTGTGGATTACTGAGTCTGACTCTTTTTCAGACTTGGTAAGGCTTTTCACTTTCAAAGGAGGAGTTCCACTTATATTGTGTGAAAAAAGCAGCATTATTACAATAAGTTTGTTGCTTTTCAAATGAACCTGAAGGAAAATACTCATTTAGATATGTGTTCTGATGTGTTTATTAAAAGTTCTAACTCTATATATAGAGCCACACCTAAAAAAGGCTGTGAACTTTTTGCTTGCTAGGAAAGTGGTATGGAAACAAACATGAAAGCCTGAGAGCAGGAGCTGGCATTGATTACATGGTGCTGAAATAGGGCTGTGGTGATTGTGTGGTAGGTTAGGAAGCCAGGCGACTGACTGGGCTCCCCTCTTTGATTTTACACACACCCTCTGCGTTAGTCTGTTTTCATACTGCTGATGGGGACATACCAGAGACTGGGTAATTTATAAAGAAAAAGAGGTTTAATGAACTCACAGTTCCATGTGGGTAAGGAGGCCTCACAATCATGGCAGAAAGCAAAAGGCATGTCTTACATGGCAGCCAACAAGAGAGAAATGAGAACCAAGTGAAAGGGGTTTCCCCTTATAAAACCATCAGATATTGTTAGACTTTTTCACTACCACGAGAACAGTATGGGGGAAACCGCCCTCATGATTCAATTATCTCCTGCTGGGTCCCTCCCACAACATATGGGAATTATGGGAACTACAATTCAAGATGAGATTTGGGTGGGAACACAGCCATACCATATCACCTTCAAAGGTGAAAGTTTGTTTTTGTCAAAATTTTCCCTCTGCTTTTTCCCTTCAGGTTTTCTTTTGCTTTTTCTTTTATCCATATTACCTTATAAGAAAAGGTCTACATCACTGTAAGACTTGAGTGTTTTTGTGCGTTAAATTTCTCTTAGTTCTATGTTATCACAGTACTGATTCTAGAAATGGGAAGTAAAGAAGGAAAGCAATTGGCAAGAGTAGTTTAGGATGGTTTCTTAAAGTAGGTGGGTGAAACTGATTTGAACTAAGTTCTGGAGGATAGAGATGACAGGCATTGCTTCAGTGCATACAAACTTTAAATTTGTATAATGGCTATACATTTTCCATCTAATGCATGGTAGCATTGTCTCCTACATTAGAACACAAAATACTTAGGGCAAGGGCTAGTGCTCCTGATCTTTTCTACCTTACAGCAAGTAGCAGAGTGCGGGATGTACTCATCAAGGCTCAGGTCAAGTGTCAGCTCCTCTCTGAAGCTTTCCATGACCCTCTCCTGACAGAGTTGTTACTCCTCGGTTTTCATCACATGTTTCTTTAAGCAAACTCTGTGTCTTGGTCAGCATGGGCTGCTATAACAAAATACCATGGACTGGGTAGCTTAAACAATAGACATTTATTTCTTATAGTTCTCAAGGCTGAGATGTTTAAGATCAAGGTACTCACTGATTCTATTCCTGATGAGGACTCTCTTGCCTTGTAGATGGCCACTTTCCTGCTGTGTCCTCATACAATGAGGGGGGAGTGGAGGGAGGAAGAGAGAGACAGACACAGAGAAAGAGAAAGGGAGCTAGCCAGCACGAAAGCGCTCTGATGTCTCCTCTTATAAGGCCGCTTATCCTATTGAATCAGTGTTTCATCCTTATGACTTCATTTAACTGTAATTGCTGATAGAGTTTGGCTGTGTCCTTACCCAAAATCTCATCTTGAATCGTAATCCCCATAATCCCCACGTGTCAAGGGTGGGACCAGGTGGAGGTGATTCAATCATGGAGGTGGTTTACCCCGTGCTGTTCTCGTGATAGTGAGTGAGTTCTCATGAGATCTGATGGTTTTATAAGCATCTGGCATTTCCCGTGCTTCCACTCACTCAGTCCTGCCACCCTGTAAAAAGTTGCCTCTCACCATGATTGTAAGTTTCCTGAGGAATGTGGAACTGTGAGTCTATAAAACTTCTTTCCTTTATAAATTACCCAGTCTCAGGTATTTCTTCATAACAGTGTGAGAATGGACTAATACAATTAATTTCTCACTCCAAATATAGCCACACTGGGGGTTAGGTTATTAACATATGAATTTGGGGGAGGCACAGTTCAGTCTGTTGTACCCTTGAACATCTTATGTGTGTTGTAACAATTTGTTTACGTCTGCTGCTAGGGGACTGTGGTCTTCTTAGGTGCTGTGCACTGTGCCGGACATTTGAGAATCACAAAGATGGATCCTGCCCTCAAGGAGTTGTATTAATTTTCTATTGCTGCTGTAACAAGTTATGACAAACTTAGTGTTTTCAAACAACATAGATTTATTTTCTTACAGTACCATGGGTTAGAAGTCTGATGCAGGGCTGGGCATGGTGGCTCATGCCTGTAATTCCAGCACTTTGGGAGGCCGAGGCAGGTGGATCACTTGAGGTCAGGAGTTCGAGACCAGCCTGGTCAACATGGTGAAAACCCATTTCTACTAAAAGTACAAAACAAAAAAAAATTAGCTAGATGTGGTGGTGCACACCTGCAGTCCCAGCTACTCGGGAGGCTGAGGTGGGAGAATCCCTTGAACCCGGGAGGCAGAGGTTGCAGTGAGCTGAGATCATGCCATTGCACTCCAGCCTGGACAACAAAGTGAGACTGCATCTCAAATAAATAAATAAATAAATAAATAAAAAGTCTGATGCAGGTCTCCCCGGAATAAAATCAACGTGTCAGCAGGGCTATGTTCTTTTTGGAGGCTCTGAGGGAGAATGTGTTTCCTGCCTTTCCCACTTTCTAGAGGCTGCCTGCATTCCTTGGCTTCTGGTCCCCTTTCTCCATGCATCTCTGAGACTCTTCCCCAGTTATATCTCCCTCTGATGCAGATTGGAAAGGTTCTCTGCTCTGAAGAATTCATGTGCGTAGACCGCATCCACTTGGATAATCTAGAATAATCTTCCCATTCCAAGGTCCTTAGTTATATATACAAAGAACCATTTGCCACTTCAGGTAACATTCACAGGTTCCAGGGATTAAAAAGTGGGCATCTTTGGGAAGGGCATCAGAGTGAAAGAGAGGGACATGTAAATTAGTGACTTAATGCAATATGCCAAGGGCAATAATGAAAATCTATTCAGGGTACATATATATACGAAGAGCATAGAGGAAGATGGTTGTTGATAAATGATGGTTATAACTGAGGCTCTGGCAGCAAGGATGGAGAGAAAATGGGTTCTAGGAAGGTAGAATGGGTATTATTTGGGTACCAATTTGGTGTAGGTGATGAAGGAGAGAGAGGGAAAAGCGAAGTGAGAATGACTTCCAGATTCTGGATTGGGATTGGGCAGGCTTCTCCCTGAGATAGGGAGCACACTAACTCTAGCATGAGAACGTGTTTATAGGATTCTTTGATTGCAAGTAAAAGAAATCTGAGTTGAATTAGGTTAGGCAAAGAGGAGAATTTATTATAAGTTTATTGGGGGGGAGGTTGTACAAGGAACTCAGGACAGGATTATAGTTGGGCATCAGACATGAACAAGATTGAGGATACAAGTACTATCAGGATCTTCCCTCTTCTTTCCCTCTGCTCCTCTCCTTGTGTCTTTTTACTTTTCTGTTTCTCTGAAGATGAGCACTTCCCTTCTACTGGTGAAATCTTACTAACCATAGTTGCTGATGTTATTCCTCATTTATAGTTCAGTCACTCAGACAAAGGCCAATCTCTCTCTCAATTGCATATTCCTGGGAAAGGGCTTTGATTTGTACAGCTCGAGTCAGGTGCCCAGTCTGGTGCACACAGCTATGGCCAGGGCTCAGTTTTTCTTCATGCCTTTCTATCTTCATGACTGCTCTGGCTACAACCATGCATTGGATGGAGTGTTTCTTAGAAAATGTTTCCTGGGCAGACATTCTAATAGAGATCCACTTCAGTGGAGATGCATTCAGTTTTGTCTTTTTCTGCTGCTTTAAAAAAAAGTTGAGATGTAATGTACAGTAAAATACACATCACTTAAAAGTTTAGTCTGAGGAGTTTTGACGAATGTATGCCCACATCCCAGTCAAGACATAGGACATTTCCGTCACTCCAAAAAGTTTCCTCATGCCTCCTACAGTCAATCTCCACTCCTCAAAGACAACCACAGTTCTGATTTCTATCACCGTAGAATAGCTTTGCTGGTTGTAGAACTTCACGTACATGAAATCAAATAATATATGCTCTTTGGCCTTTTTCATTCTACATAATGTATCTGAGATTGTTGCTATATCAAAAGTCTTCTTTTTGTTGCAGATAATATTTCACTATATATACATACCACATTTGTTTATTCATTCACCTGTTGATAGACATTTGGGTTATTTTCAGGTTTTTTTTTGGTCATTATGAACATTTTAATACAAGTCTTTTTAGAGTTAGAAGGAACTGTACATTAAAGGCTGAGATTACAAAAGATGACTTCAGTTTTGAATAAATTGAGTTTGTGGTACTTGTCGGACACTCAGGTAGTAGTCTGGGCCCCTCTTGGAGTACAGTCTAAGTTGCAGAAGAGAGACAGGGTCTAGCAATGTAAATTTCTGTAGTCGCCAGCCTTTATGTAGAGTTAAAGCTATGGGAAAGTCCTCAGCTGAAGGACAAGCATTAGACAAGAAAATGCCCATATATTAAATCCTGAGAAGCATCAGTATTTGAGGAGCAGACTAAAAAGGAACCCTCTGTGGAGGCTAAGAGAAGCATGGCCATTTATCTTTGTGTCCCGATCATCAGGCACAGGACCCCACACACAGTCACTTCTCAATGTGCTAAATTTCACAGAATGCGTCCAGGGTACCTGGTTCTGGATAGACTCCGTAGAAGGAGATAGACCGGGAGGGCAAATGGCATGAGAAGTCTCACAGGCCAGAGTGATTGAAGGGGTGTGTAGGGGCAGGTAAACCCTACAGACTCTACCTGTGCTTATGCGGGGCTGGGGAGGACGAGTCATTACAGATGAAGAATTAGGTAAGGTCAGACCACTCAGGGCCTTAGATGGATGTCACATGAAGAATTTAGACTCCAACAGGCCTGCCACCCTGGGAGGAGTCATCGCGGGTTCTGGAGAAGGGCGTGACAGAGATTTCCTTTTGGGAAGTGTACTCTGGCAGCTGTGCCCCGGTGGTGGCGGCGGCGGTGCTGCTCCTGCTGGTGACCGTGTGGTGTTGTTAGCGGAGATAGTGCTTTCCACTGGGCTTTGGCTTGGTAGCCGCTGAAAGAGAACAACGCTGCCGCTGCTGCTGATTTCATGCCATTCCCTGACCTGGCTCTGTAACTTGGCCTCTGAGCCTTGGCCACAGAACGCAGAGGCCGTGGCATCTGGCCGCAGCTGGGAGGCAGTGCTTGCGCGCGGGGCCGGGTGGTGGGTTGGGAAGCCTGGGGCGGGGTAGCCGCGGGCCGGGGGCGGGGCACCGCGGAGCCAGGCCACGCCCCTGCTCGCCCGCGCAGGCGCGCTGCGGGCCGTTAGCTGTCAGAGCCAAGCGGCGGGCTGGCGGCGGGCTCCGACGTCTGCGCCAGGACCCGGCGGGCTGAGCCCGGCGCAGCAGCCGCAGCCAGGGCAGCGCGGCCCCTACTCCCGGTCAGGTCGTAGAGGCGAGCTGGTCGCTGGCGCCTCGGGCAAGATGGGGAACCGGGAGATGGAGGAGCTGATCCCACTGGTGAACCGTCTGCAGGACGCCTTTTCGGCGCTGGGACAGAGCTGCCTGCTGGAGCTGCCGCAGATCGCCGTAGTGGGCGGCCAGAGCGCCGGCAAGAGCTCGGTGCTCGAGAACTTCGTGGGCAGGTGAGCGCGCAGGGCGCTGAGTGAGGATGCGGCGGGGGGCGACCCCGCTCCGGGCCGTTGGAACGTGGACGGGCAGCGGGAGCCAGAGGGTGTGTGGACCAGGCGCTGTGGTGGAATGGGGGGCAGAGTGGCGGTGTCCGTGGGGCGGGCGGGGTCCTCCAGCTCTGGGCATCCTCCGTCCCCTGCCACCCCCCGCCGGGTGGCCCTCCTGCCTGCCTTTCATCGTGCGATACAAAGCCATTTCCTCCCTGTCCTCCAGTCGGGGAGTCGGGGGAGGGTTCCGCCCCGGGATCGACCCCCACCCCCTCGGTGCGCGCCAGCCCCGGGCAGCCTCCCTGCGTAGCGCGCCGAAAGCTTCCCAGTGCCCCTCTCCTGTTTTCCCGGCTCAACACCCGCCTCCTTTTCCTGTCGCCCTCCGCGAGGCTCCCTGCGAGGCTGTGGGGCTTTATCCCCCGAGCCCCCTCCCCTAGGTGGAGATGCTTTCCTTCTGCCTGGGTTCTCGTTCCTCTCAGCTGTCTACTGTTGCCTGCCTCTAGCTGGGGAGGCGGGGTGCGAGGAGAAAGACGTCGTTTGTTGTGGTGAAGCTTTATCCGGAGACGCTCCCCCACCATTCTCCTCTCGGAGAGTCGAAGAATAAAAGGTGGTGTGTTTGCGTGTGCACCTATTCACAGCTCCAGACAACTGTGAGAGAGCCCTAGGCACAGACTTGGCAGTGGGTGGACTTGTGTTGTCCAGGTGCCATGTCATTCCTGCATCATCTCGGAACTGACCAGCATCTTTCTCGCACTCTCACTGCGCCCCCTCCCCCAGCATCATCTTCCGTTCTCTAAGCTCCTATTTGTCTTGCTAGCCTTCAAGATAACGTTCTGAATCTAAATTGTAGTTGTGGTTTTCCTCATGACTCTTAATACAGAAACAGCTAAAGAATTAATTTTTGAATTGGGAATCAGCATTTCTTCCACTGAGCAATTCATGAGGGATTAAGTTACCTTAATGGCCTAGACTGAAGAGTGCAGACATTTGCTAAGAAGAGCCCATTTGAAAGCATTATGAAAGCTGAAATCTGTTTCCTAGTAGTAGAAAACCAGGTAGAAATATACAGTATCCAAGAAAAAATGCTGGCGAGATTGTACTTTATTCTTTTTATTTGACTCATTTGTGACTTGGAATGCAGAAGATTCCTGTTTCTGTTCCTTTTTTCTTTTTTTGTTAGTGTTTGGTGATGTGTAAAATTTAGAGCTGGATATGCCCACATTTCCTTTGGAAATGCCAGTGTTCATAAAGTACATATTCCTTTCTCCCAAATGATGTTCCATCTTTCAGATGATACTTTTTTTTCCTGTATGAACTAGAAAGATAAGAAACCTAATAAAGTAAAAATTGCTTTGTATCCTTGAGTAATTCACTTAATTACTACACCCCATTTTTATACATTTTTTTGATTAACGAGCAAAGTGAAGGTAAAGTATTTTGCCTACGTCATCTTAGCCTTCTGGTGAAGTGATGGATAAATGTGTTATTTCAAACATATAACAGTTACTTTCTTTGATTTGTTGCCAATGAAATTTACTAGATTTAAAGTGGCATCCAAAGAGTGAGTTTTGATAATATATTTTTGGTTTTCCAAATGCCAGGGCATTTTTGTCATGACACTTTAAGAGTTATTTAACTATTTTTGTTTTTTAAACAAATACTTAGATTAAAATTGTAAGTATTTCAAATGAAATTACCATATTTTTATGCATCTTCCATATATTTACTTGGATGAGCCTATATTATATGTAAGTGCATTGTTTGTAGTCAGAGCTTTTGAACTTAATGTCAATTTTATGCACATATCACAATTCTACTTTCTAGGTTTTGAAATCCTAACATTCTTCTTAATGTTATAATAAAATTGTACACATTTCCCCACAGTAGCTATGTTCTTTTGAAATGATAATTTGAAAAAAGAAATATAGAAGAGTAAAATATTTAAGCTTGAATATTTTTCAAGATGGAATAAAAAATAGGGACATTACAAGTATAACAATCAGAACACTTACCAGAATGCATTAGTAATTTGTTGTACTTTAAAAAGTTTTACCTCTAATTAACCGTTAGAATGTCAAATCAAAGAAAAGGGTGAACACAGAGGAAAAAGGTCATTTAATCCATATGTAAAGTCTGTATTATATGTAGAGATAACACCTGCCTAGCAGAGCTTATATATTAAGGAGAAAATTTAATTAGGAAGGTCATTTGACTTTAATAAAGATTTCGGTCATTGAATTATTGAGGAATCTAATTTCCAATTATAAGCCAACCTTAGGGAAAATGGAGTTTTCTATTTTGATAAGATATTCAGCCTAGGTGGAAAAAATTGTATCCATTTTCTACTATAACATCTTAGTGCTTTCTTGTCATTATCCAGGAATTTTGCAGTAAAAATACGTTTCTTTACTAAGGATGCAACTTTACTCTTTTACACGAAACTGTTTTCATTTTAAGACTCTGATCTAATGTGCAGTTATTGAATGCAGCCATAAAAACCAAGGGTCATCACTTGTGTAAATTAATTGTGTTTGCTCTTGACTTAAGCTTCTTCTCTACAAAATCATGATGCATTTTCTCAACAATCCTTATTTAGTGGACTAACTGTATCTTCTCTCAGATAGTTTGTTTATATTGAGTTTTTTTGACACCAATGAATGAATTCGGATGTGAATATGTTTACTTCATTTAGCGATCGCTGTAAAAGCTGGTTTTTGGGTGACAGGTTTGAGATTGTTATGAATAAAATGAGTCATGAATGAACCACTTGTTTGTGATTTTCTTGCTGAAGTGATGAACGTGCATATTAATTTGATATAGCATGAGTAACCAGATTGTTCTTTTGGTGGTGCAGAATGAGATATATGTTGGCAATGAGAGGCAGCTTAAGATCTAATGAATAGAACCTGAGACCTCTAATCTCAACATAGGGGTTTACTAGCTGGCTTAGGTCTGCCTATTGGTCTGGTTTGTATACAGAAGAATTAAATTTATTCAACTATTTTCATTATACATATACATATATTTATAGTACAGTGGTGATGATAATAATGGTTAACATTTATTGACTGCTTGTTATTTGTAGGTACTATTCTGGGTGCTTTTATATGAATAATCTCGTTTAGTCCTCATAAAACCCCAAAGAGGTAGGTACTCTTATGATTTCCATTTTACAGAAGAGGAAATTAAGATTTAGAGAGTTTGAGTAACTCACTCAAGGATAATTTAATTTAATATGAAAACAATGGAGCTAAGATTCAACTAGAGGTGTTGATCACTATAACCCATGTTCTAGAATCTCTGTGCCATATTGCATCCTCCATATTGAAGTTTACTGTTTCCTCTGATAAATACTTTTAACTTCTTTCTTGCTCCCTATATAAATGCTGCCTGTATTAATAAGAAGCTGGCCAGGCACAGTGCTCATGCCTGTAACCCCAGCATTTTGGGAAGCCAAGGCGGGAGGATTGCTTGAGCTCAGGAGTTTGAGACCAGTCTAGGCAACATAGTGAGATCTTGTCTCTACAAAAAAACAAAAAAAATTAGCCAGGTATGGTGGAGCATGCCTGTAGTGCCAACTACTCGGGATGCTGAGGTAGGAGGATCACTTGAGTCCAGGAGGTCAAGGCTGTAGTGAGCCAGGATCGTGCCACTGCACTCCGGCATGGCTGACAGAGCAAGACTCTGTCTCAAATAATAATAGTGAACAAGAAGTTAACTATGTTAATGATTTTATTCATATTTATTTATATATGTTTACCTTGCCTCGTTTCACAGAAAATTTGAGGTGACCCTTTAGGTAGAAGCAACATTTATTAAAAGATAAGTATTTTTCTTTGCTATTTTAGACATTGTTAAAGAGAGTTTTAAAATGTAATTGGATTGTTTATTTAAGTATGTTTTTCGAATGCATATAACTCGTTTATAGAGGTGTTAAGTGAAAACTGTACTGGTTGCTAATACGCAGATGTTTTAAAATGACACACTTGTTAGAAGCATTAGTTTTTCAATGCTAATTATATAGGCAGAAGAGTCCACATTATTTTATTCTAGTCTGAGTTGTAAATAGACTCTCAATTCTGCACAAATAGAAAAAGTTTTGTGATTAATGGGAATGAAATAAAACATTTTAAAAAAGTGATTATGCTGATATTTTTCAAGAAATTGCTTCTAAGTATTATTAGATAAATGGTGCTAAGAATTAAAATGTCATAATTATTGAGAACCATACTTCATAGTTCCCAAGGGTCTATAAATAAAGTGTCAAAACATGAACTTTTCTTCATCCAACAATGAATTGGTAGAACTTGAAATCACAAAAATATTTTTGCTGAATTAACATTATATAATATATGTTTAGGTTATCACAAATTCACAGTTGGTGGTACTTAATTACCACCGTCAAATGAATTCTTTTTTTATTAACAATGTGTGAGAAGCAATACAACTAAGGTAACTGGACTGGATAGGATATCTCTGTTTTAGAATCTACTTATGATTAACAGTTATCCAAAAATGCACTTGATTTAACTTCTTTACGAATGAAGTTGGGCAGTCACCCAGAACCTTGGAGGAATGGAAACTTAATCTTTAGCTGGATTAGAGGGTAGGCTATCGGGTTCTCTATCAATGGAGCATACATTTAGAGTGTTAGATCTTCTTAGGTAGTACCTTTTGCAGGGCTAGTAAGTTAAATTATGAAGTTTTATTCATTATTGTGATTTATGTTAGAGGGACTTCAAGTATCTAGAAAGAAATAGATTATTTTTTTTCCTCTGCTACCAGAGCCAAGTCAAGAGAGTCCCAAGCTCATATGCTATATAGAATGATCCAATTTAATTTTCTGTATGGCCAAAGTTTTGCAATTTATCCTAGTCCAAGTTTGCATTGCAATTTCATACACTCTCTGCATTGATTTAAAAATTCTTGTGGATTATGTTATGCTAAATACATTTTATAAAGTAGAGGGGAAAAAGGGGGCCAACATTTGCTTAGCCATTATGGGGTGGCAGACGTGGATTCTGCTAGACACTTTTCATACCTTCTATTCCTTACCTGTTTCCATATCCCCATGTCAATAGGGGAGAAAATTCAGGGTTGGAGAGACAAGTCATTCACCCAGAATCATATGGCTAGTAAGCAGCCAAGCTGGCATTCGGTATGACTCCTACTGGAACTCTTGAGAAATATGGACACATAAAACCAATGAACATGTATTTATTGAGTTCTAAGTATACTGGGTAAGAATATATAAGAAAATATGAAGCTGATGTATGTATAAAAAGAGAACTGACAGGATAAAGTATGAGACAACTTTCAAATGCCTATGTAAAATGAAGGTAGTCAGATATAATGCAAACTAATCAGGATAAAAAATTATAGTATGTCAATTTATTTTTACAAAAATCCCCAAAAAACTACAGTTCTGAAATTGAACTGAATATAAGTGGAAAGTAGACAATATATGAGTTTCCAGTGGCATCTGGCAGCCCGTATCATTTTAGCTCAAGCCTGCATGTACTGAAGTATCTATGTCAAAGCAGGAAGGTGGTGATCTGTGTCTCAGTTTCTGAGTTGAGAACAAGGCATTGAATTTAGACTGTGACTTTATCACAAAGAGATACTGTATATTGGAGAGGGCCCTAAAGAAGAACAGCAAGGAAAAAAAAGAGGTTGGAGAGATTAAAAATATAACTGGATGCAGTGAAGGTTAATTGAGAGTGGGATGGATCAGATCAACTATTTTATAAGGACCTCCAAGACACTAATACTTAAGGGAGGTGAATTCTATTTTCGTTTTAAAGAATAAGTTATTTAGTTAAAGGAGTAGAATAAGTCGAAGATACAAATGTCAGGGAAAATGTCCTAAAGGCAAACCTGAAAATGGAATGAATTGTTTAGAATGGGAGGAGGGTAAAGGAATTGACACCAAATGATTTGCATTTCATGAATTAAAAATCATTTCCAACAAATTAGAGGGTTCATTAATACCATATTTATTACTCTCTGTGTGTGTGTGTGTGTGTGTGGTCATAGGTAGCTTAGCTTTTTCTTCCTCTATTAGTAGCAAGACTGGCATTTGATGACATTATTATAAGAAGCTTTCCTCTGGCTTGATTTTCTCTGACTTGCTGGAGCCACAGTAAGATACAGAGAAACCAGAGATTTGCCCAAGGTCAGAAAAAATCAGAGCTAGGTTTGGAACTTAATGTTAGGAACTGGGAGGCCTGTGCCAGTTCATCATCTTCTCTTCCTCCTCTTATTGTTTTAGAGCACCTCCCTCCAACCCTTACCCTGCCTCCTCCTTTTCCCATCCCTTTGCATTGGGCCAGCCTTTTTCTCTTCCATGATACTCTCCTTCATTACTCTTCTTGATAGTTGACCAGCAGTGACATTACATTTTATTACATTTTTTTTTTCCCCATACAGAATAGTGGAGACAGGGAGCAGAATTTTTCTCAGACTTAGGGAAGTTAATTTGACTGAAATAGCATACTCGTGAGTAAAGTGTGACTTTTAGGGAACAGATGGGCCCAGGGAAAGACTGAATAAGATATTGGATGTTTTTACACATTATTAATATTTATCCACAAGGTGGGCATTAGCTAGAAAGATATGCCTGAGATGGTCATCAATAGGCCTTGCTTAAACCAACACAAGCTTCTGAAAAGTTGTATGTAAATAAATAATCTAAACAGAAATGTTATTATTTAAACAAGTGGGTGAACTTTTAGGTAAATTAAAGATATTTTTGTGTAGCAAATCTGCTTCCTTCAGTTTGCCTGTTTTCTATTCTTTGTGTGTGTGTGTTTGTATTCTTAGAGTGCATTGGGTGACACTGAGGTCCATTAATGTTATAGAGATTATTTTAACAATTAATTTTTCAGCAAGCATTAATGTGTTAAATCTTTAGTGTTAATTGATAATAAAAACAGAGCAGTTGTTGAGGAAAATGATGATACATTTAATGCCTGAATTATATGAATGATACAGGATTGCTTTAGATCTTGTTTTTCCCTAGTATCCCTGCTGCAAGTCCTCTATTTCCAAGGGTTGAAAATGTGCCTCAGTGCTCCTTTGTGACAGTGTGTCATTTTTATTTCCCACTGCTTCAAGGTCATGATATACCCATGAATAGCATATACACACATGATAGCAGTAGCTAGGGCTTCTGAAGGACCTCTTTGTTTATCCTTTCAGTGGCTTGGAATTGAAAGACTAATGTATTTAATAAGTAATTTAGTAGGTGACTAAACTTGTTTATGGTGCTTGTTTTTTTAGATTCCCCAAAAGTGAATATTTGAAGAGGAATCATCACAGTGTGGTGATGGAGTGCAGGCTTTGCTGGCTGCTCTTGAGTCCTGCCTCTGACTCTCGCTGGTAGCATGGCTCCTCATTACGGAACCTAGCCTCACTTGGCCTCAGTTTCTTCATCTGCAAAATAGGGATTGCAGACTTCACCTTTTAATCTCTGTGCGAGTTCTGAGTAAGATGGTATCAAGTGCCTGGCCCATAGTATGCATTCAATAACTGATTGGTCTTAATTTAAATCAGTTATTTAGACTGGACATTTTTTGAGTATTTTAAAAACAAAAGTAAGTTGAGGCAGATGGTAATGCATATTTGCAAATTCTTTTTGTGAATGTTGGAAAATTACAGTTGCATCAAAATGCTTACTTGTAGACAAGGCTAATAGAATATATATATATATGAGCCTTCTTTAAAGAAAGCATTGCCCACGTTCGTTAAATGCATTGTCACAGTGCGTTCTTGTTTTTTTTAAATCGATATATGCAAAGTGAACCCAGTTTGTATACTCTTCCCTTCCAAGAGTTCCGAAGCAGTTTCTGTTATTTCATTAATCCTTCGAATTTCTGTGAGAAGATAGCAAAAGCATGTTTTGTTTACTTTAATTTAGAAATAAAAAAAGATTAAGCTGGAAAAAAGTTAGGTGACATACTAGGGGTCACATGGTGAGTACTAGAGATTAATGAACAAAATAGAATTAATAACAGAGATAATGGAATTCAAATGAATTTTTCTGACGTTATTTTTAGCTTTTTCCTAGAGAATAGATTTTAAGGAAGATAGTCGATTCTGTGATATAAAGTAAACCATTCTTAGCATGTTCCTTTTCTTTTGGAAGTGTTAGATGAAATTGCAGGCAAAGGTGGGATAGAAGGGGGAAAAACAATTGAGGAAGTCTAGTTGGTGAAGCAGAACTACTTAGCAAGAGTATGGTCTGAGCCCAAGGAAAACATCTACAACCAAGGGTTCAGGAGGTAAGATGTAATTAGACCTTAAAAGAAGTACCAACATTTTTGTAGTAGATGTTGAAATAATACCCAATAGCTCCTTTTTTTTTTCCAGTGTAAAGATTCATATTCTGATTTGATTGATATTCCCATAACTTGTTAACCGTCAGTTTTAGCTCTGAGCTAGTTAGCTGGTTCTATTTGGAATTACATTATTTTTAAGTTACTAGATATACCTCAGAGGCTTTGAAAAGGATAGCTTTGGGTTTCTTATCTAGTGGAGGTTTAGAACCCTGTATATGTGTGTCTGTTTATGTTTTCTGGTTAATAAAACTGAAACCCATTCTCTTCATATTTTGAAGAGAGGGACAAAGGCTTGCAATTATTTTTATGGATCCTAGCCTTCATGGTTCTGAGTCCTACTACCAGGACAGCAACAATTGTGTGGTGAGATTTCTGCACTCGTATCTGAATACCAATAGAATGACCTGCATACTGAAGTCCTTGTAAGTTCAACTTAAGAAACTTTAGCCTGTTTATTTAATCCTAAAAACATATCACGTAAAATATATGTGTGGGTACTTGATTTGAATTATGTACTTTGAATGTTAAATATTCTCTTAGGGCTTTTTTTTCCCCCCAGAGTCAATTAAGAAGGGAAGTGGCAGAAGGATCATGAGTGCCTCGCTTGCAGAGCAAGCGGGGAGATGAGAAGGAGGAAGCAATGCTTTTGTGAGTGTCCACTAGATTGTAGTGACATACGAAGAGAAAAGACCCATAAGGTTCAACTGCTGTGGGAATTAGGAGTATCTGTGAATGAGTTAGTTTGGGGTGTATTTGGTTCCCCCCCCAACTCCCTGTGGCAGGTGGTCCCTGCGTATTTGTTGAAGGTGTGCCAAAGGTAAGTAAGATTGCACGCCAAGAACAGTGAGAGCTGGGTTTAGTCTGGCCTCTGCTGTCATCCGCTGGTCTTCCTCAGCTCTCTCTGTCTGATTTAGAGGCCCCTCCTTGGTGGCCCTTGTTAACACTTCACTGCACAGGAATCTACTGAACAGTTGGTTGCCTCATCTGTCTGCCCAACTATTTGCAGCTTCCATGAAGCCAGGAGCTGTGTCTCCTTTATCATTTTCCATAGTGCAGTGCTGGCATACGGCAGGAGCTAACTGAATGAATCAGCTACTTGACTCTGTACAAGCCATTTATCTAAGCTGAAACATAACCTTTGTCATCAATAAATTGGTCGAAAATAGTAGAGTGGGCTTGGATTAGAACAGTGGTTTTTTTTTTTGAGACTGAGTCTCGCTCTGTCGCCCAGGCTGAAGTGCAGTGAATGGCATGATCTCTGCTCACTGCAACCTCTGCCTCCCAGGTTCAAGCAATTCTCATGCCTCAGCCTCCTAAGTAGCTGGGACTACAGGGGTGCACCACCACACCTGGCTAATTTTCATATGTTTAGTAGAGATGGGGTTTCGCTATGTTGGCCAGGCTTGTCTTCAACTCCTGACCTCAGGTGATCCGCCCGCCTCGGCCTCCCAAAATGCTGGGATTATAGGCATGAGCCACTGCACCCGGCCTGAACGGTGTTTTTTAAACTGTAGATTGTGACCTAATAGTGGGCCATGATATCAATTTAGTGAGATTGTGTTTGACAGTGTTAAATAAAGTATCAGACTACATCCAAGGTAGTTATAAGTACTGCTTTGTGAAAGTTTTGTATTAGTTGCATATTTGTATATGCATACTAGGCTGCAATATAAAATGTATTTCTTACTGTGGGTTATCTTCAAAATTGTTGAATGCCTCTGGTCTAGATTAAATCTAATATTACTTCTAGGTGCTTATTTGGTTATTCTCTGTTTAAATGGCAGGACATATCTTTTTTTTTTTTTTTGAGACGGAGTCTCGCTCTGTCGCCCAGGCTGGAGTGCAGTGGCCTGATCTCCGCTCACTGTAAGCTCCGTCTCCCAGGTTCATGCCATTCTCCTGCCTCAGCCTCCTAAGTAGCTGGGACTACAAGCACCTGCCACCGTGCCCGGCTCATTTTTTGTATTTTTTTTTTTTTGGTAGAGACAGGGTTTCACTGTGTTAGCCAGGGTGGTCTCGATCTCCTGACCTCGTGATCCACCTGCCTCGACCTCCCAAAGTGCTGGGATTACACACGTGAGCCACCGTGCCCGGCCCAGGACACATCTTTTTATTAGAGAAGGCACAATTCACACTATACCGTTACTATTCCACTAGGATGAATTAAAATGGAAATAACTTTATTATTTTAATAATAAATAAATCACTTTATTATTTATGTCTTTTAATCGAAAAAGTGATATGTACATGTAATACAAATTCAGACATTCCAAAATACCTTTTATGTATACCATACAAATGCCTTTCCCCTATTGAGGTTTCCTAGTAAGATGTTTCATTTACCTGCCTGTCTTCCAGATTACTTCTTAATTTGTATTTTCTTTATATGAAATTTATTTGAGTTTTGAGGACAGACAGAATTTAATAAAGTTGTTTGTAGGTAGATGATACAACCAGTTAAGAAAGGCCATGTTTGAAAATTCTATTAGCAGATGGATTTGTGCATTTACTGAGTCATTTACAAAGAATCATATGTTGCGAGTCCACAGTATGCCAGAAATTGTGCGAGGCTCTGATGTGCAGCAGCTCCTTCAACGAGCTTGCTGATCCAGTGGGTACAGGATTGCTATGCACTGTGTTGTCAGGATACCCAGGCTAACAATTGTTATGAGAGCCATTTGTCAGAGAATCGTTGGTGAGTTCATGATACTGTCTCTAAATATTTGAGGAGCTGTTACTTGGAAAAAGATTAGACTGACTCAGTATCTCCCCAGAAGACATCATTAGAACAAATGGGTGAACGTTACAGGCAGACAGACTTAAACTTAACGTAGGGGAGACTGTTCAATAGAACACTTTAAAACATGGAATGGATTGCCTGTGAAACAGTAAGTATTCCATCCCCATAAGGGTAGAGACTGGCGATTGATGACTTGCTGGCTGCTTGGCATGGTGTAGTCAGGAGGGGGGTTGAGCAAAAGGAGGTTTTTTTTTTTTTGTTGTTGTTTGTTTGTTTTGAACAGTCTTATGATTAGGCTTGATGGATGCCAGAAACCTGGCCTTAAAAAAATGTGTGTTTTCTATAGGTTATCTGTAGGTAGGTAAGAAATGACAGACTTATAAAAGAGTTAAGACCTCTCTGGGTCTAGCCCTTCAAAAAATCATTGTGCCTGTCAGCGTATGGAATGGCCAATTCCATGAAGCAGCTGTGATTAAGGGTGTTTTACAGGTAAACTGTATTTCTTCTTCTTCTTCTTTTTTTTTTTTTTTTTTTTTTTTGAGACAGGGTCTAGCTCTGTCACCCAGGCTGTGGGGCAATAGCAGGAAAACTGCTCACTGTAGCCTCAATCTCCCTGGCTGATGAGATCCTCCCACCTCAGCCTTCCAAGTAGCTGAGACCACAAGTGTGCACCACCATGCCCAGCTAATTTTAAATTTTTTTTTGTAGACACAGGGTCTCCCTACGTTGCCCAGGCTGGTCTTGAACTCCTTCCTGGGCTCAAGTAATTATCTTGCCTTGGCCTCCCAAAGTGCTGGGATTATAGGTATGAGCCACTGTGCCTGGTCTGTATTTATTTATTTATTTTTTTAGAAAGCTCAATTTTAAAATCTGCTTTTCTAATTGATGCAGTTTCTTTCAGTGGTGTACCAGTCTAGAAACTTAGAAAATAAACATAGTTTAGTTTCCTTTTTTATTTTTAAAATCTTCCTATATCTAACACATATTGTAATTTCTTTATTCAAAACATCTTTTTGAATAAAGGAAACACCTTTTCCTCTTTCTTCTCATTCTGACCATCAGAGTCTCAGCTGTCCTCCTTTCGCACGTGGGATAACTCTGACAGCATCCTGCCCTCTCACTCTCTCCATTTCTTATTCATCCATTCCATGTAAACATTGCTGCTCTCAGGTTAATCTTCCAAAGCACAAGTTTAATGTCTCTGTCCTCAATAACCTGCAGTCCCCTCCCTCCCCTTTAAAAATCTCTACTTGGTTTTCAAAACTTTCTACCCATTCAACTTTTGCTTTCCACTCCTCCCAGAGGTTTTCACCTCATTTTTTTTCATCTTTTCTGTGTATGCAGTGGCCATTTCTGATTACTTAAGAACAGGCATAGCTTG
The DNA here is from genome assembly GCF_049350105.2 of Macaca mulatta. Lineage (NCBI taxonomy): Eukaryota > Metazoa > Chordata > Mammalia > Primates > Cercopithecidae > Macaca > Macaca mulatta. The sequence continues at coordinate 29,358,386 of NC_133406.1, forward strand.
AGTAGAACATATTTTGTGACCAAAAGGAGTTTAAACAATCCACTTATACTTGAGTTCCTACCTTGTGAAAGACACTGTTTTGGGATAGAAAAAAAAAATTTGCCCTTAACAAAATCGAGTGTAGACTAGCATAGAGTGTAGTCAGAACTTACACAGTGTTGAGGTAAAGAACATGTATTCTGTGGAGCCTGACGCCCTGGGTTCACATCCCCGTTCTGCCACTTAATAGTTCTGCGATCTAAGTAATCACTTAACCTGCCTGTGCCTCAGCTTCCTCACCGGTACAATGGGACAATAGTAGTACCCTCCTCATGTGGTGGTTGTAAAAATTAAATTAATACATGTGAAACACTTAGGAGAGTGTCTGTCACATGGGAACATAGTTACCTGTTTGTGAGTATTATTATTGGGGATGGAAGTTTAGACAGAATTTGGGTGCCTTTAGAGGTGCAGAGTGTTCTGGATGATCAAAGGAAAAGAACAATTTTTCCCTTTTTTTTTTGAGACAGAGTCTCGTTCTTGTCACCCAGGCTGGAGTGCAGTGGCGCGATCTTGGCTCAATCTATCAAATTCTTACTATTTAATGCCCATTTCAAATACTGCTAGTTTACATGGAATCTTTCTTGGACTCTCCAAAGAAAACTTGAAAGACCTCCGCCTCCCAGATTCAAAGATTCAAGCGATTCTCCTGCCTCAGCCTCCTGAGTAGCTGGGGTTACAGGCACCCGCCAGCATGCCAGGCTAATTTTATTTATTTATTTATTTTTTGTAGAGATAGAGTTTCACCATGTTGGCTAGGCTGGTCTCAAACTTCTGACCTCAGGTGATTCGCCTGCCTCCACCTCCCAAAGTGCTGGGATTACAGGTGTGAGCCTCCGTCCCAATTTTTCCTTTTTTGAAAATTATTATTTTAGGTTCAGGGGCACATGTGCAGGTTTGTTTTATAGGTAAACTCGTGTCATGGGGGCTTGTACAGATTATTTCTTCACCCAGGTACTAAATCTAGTACCTAATAGTTATTTTTTCTGATCCTCTCCCTTCTCCCACCCTTCACCCTCAAGGAGGCCCCAGTGTCTATTGTTTCCTTTGTGTTTATGTGTTCTAATCATTTAGCTCCCGCTAATGAGTGAGAACAGGCAACATTTGGTTTTCTGCTCCTGCATTAGTTTGCTAAACATAGCGGTCTCCAGCTCCGTCCGTGTTCCTGCAAAGAACATAATCTCATTCCTTTAAGGCTACATGGTATTCCATGGTGTATATGTACCACATTTTCTTTATCTAGTCTGTCACTGATGGGCATTTAGGTTGATTCCATGTCTTTGCTATTGTGAATAGTGCTGCAGTGAACATTCATATTCATGTGTCTTTATGATAGAATGACATAGTTATATTTCTCTGGGTATATACCCAGTAATGGGATTGTTGGATTGAATGGTACTTCTGTTTTTAGTTCTTTGAGGAATTGCCATATCCTTTCTGCAATGGTTGAAATAATTTACACTCTCACCAACAGTGTATAAGTGTTACCATTTCTCCATATCCTTGTCAGCATCTGTTATTTTTTGACTTTTATATAGTAGCCATTCTGACTGGTGTGAGATGGTATCTTCATTGTGGTTTTGATTTGCATTTTTTCTGATGATCAGTGATGTTGAGCTGTTTTTTTTTTTTTAATTTTTTCATATCCCTGTTGGCCGTATGTATGTCTTCTTTTGAAAAATGTCTGTTCATGTCCTTTGCCCACTTTTTTCTTGTAAATTTAAGTTACTTACAGATGCTGGATATTAGACCTTTGTCAGATGCATAGTTTGCAAAAATTTTCTCCCATTCTGTAGGTTGTCTGTTTACTCTATTGATAGTTTCTTTTGCAGAAGCTCTTAAGTTTAATTAGAATCCCTCTTGTCAATTTTTGCTTTTGTTGTGATTGCTTTTGGTGTCTTTGTTATGTATGAAATCTTTGCCCATTCCTACATCTCAGATGGTATTGCCTAAGTTGTCTTCCAGGGTTTTTATAATTTTGCGTTTTACGTTTAAGTCCTTAATCTATCTTGAGTTGATTTTTATATATGGTGTAAGGAAGGGGTCCAGCTTCAATCTTCTGCATATGGCTAACCAGTTATCCCAGCACTATTTATTGAATAGGTAGTCCTTTCCACATTGCTTGTTTTTGTCAGCTTTGTTGAAGATCAGATAGTCATAGGTGTGTGGACTTATTTCTGGGCTCTCTATTCTGTATTCTGTCCCATCAGTCTATGTGTTTGTTTTTGTACCAGTACCATGTTGTTTTGATTACTGTTGCCCTGTAGTATAGTTTGAAGTCAGGTAGTATAATTACTTTAGCTGTGTTCTTTTTGCTTAGCATTGCCTTGGCTATTTGGGCTCTTTTTTGGTTCCATTTAAATTTTAAAATAGTTTTTTTCTAGTTCTGTTCAAGTCAGGAAGACAGCCCACACCAGAACCTGAACCAGCTGAATCTTAATTTTGGACTTCTAGCTTCCAGAACTTTAATAAATAAATCTCTTTTATTTAAGTGACCCAGCATGTGGTATTTTGTTATGGTAGCCTGAACAGACTAATACAAGTACTTAACTTTTATTGAGTTTTTGCTAATTAAATTGTTGATCTGACTTAGATGGGTTGGTACTGAGAGTGAGGATCATGGGTTTAAATAAGAGATTTATTTTTACATTTATGAGAAAAAATTGACTGATGCACTAATATTCTTAGCTTGATAAACTAGTATCCTTAGCCCATGTGCCTCAGTTTTTGAGGTATCTATTCTTTCACCTGTACTTCTCTCTTCATTTTCTTAATGATGTAAGCTACTTGTGATTCTCCCATCTTAACCTTTGCCCTCTTCAGCTGCTGACTTAGCTTTCCTTCCCTTCATAACCGTCACACAACTCTCACTGTCTGAATGCAGGAACCTAATGGATTTGAAAAAAAAGATTATGATACTGAAAAGATTGGTCCATCCCAGCATCTCTCAAAGAAGTATATGGATATCTGTGTAAGATTTACCTGAGGAACTTATGAAATAAAGGTTCCTGGGCTCCACTGAGGGAGGCCCACTCAGTGGGTCTGGAGGTAAGCCAGGGTAATCAGTATTTTTCAGAAGTTCTCCTCATGCTCCTGATAAGCAGCCAGATATGGGAGCTATTAATCACCACTTCCACAATTCCCATTATTTCTGCAGCTGAGGATAAGGAATGCAGTGTGTCTTCCTTCCTCGTCAGTACACTGAAACTGCCCTTCCCAAGGTCACCAACGACCTCCAGACAGCTTAATTTACTTTCCAAATATGTCTGAAACTGATCATCTATGCTTAATTCCTACAACTACAGGCTGAATACAAGTTGTCATCGTTCATCTTCTGGACTATAACAATAGACTCATAATACTTTCCCCATCTGTAACCTTCCAATCTGGCTTTCACACAGCCATAGCATAATTGATATGGAATTCAAATTAAATCACATCACTGTCATAGTTAAAATTTTTCAGTTCCTAATGCCAACAGCATAAAATCATCAAAGCTTCTTGGGATGTCATACAAGGCCCTGTGTAGCCCAGCCTCTCCAGGTTGTGAGTTGTTATTCTTTTACCTGGCTGCACAGCGTACCCCCTAGACACCCACCGCACTGTTTCATTGCCTTTGTTCACGTCATTATTGTTTTTCTCCCCACTATTATTATCTCGAATTTGGGTCTCCTTTCCTCTGGGATACCCCAACTGCCTCCCACCTCCTCATGTCTCCTGGGTTTCCTGTCCCTCTTCTGGGTACACATCATTCTCTGAGCATTTCTCTCACGTTATACTTACCACATTGTGTTAAATTATCTTATCTGCTTCTATCACTAAATTGTGAGCCTCTTGAGGGTAGAGTCTCTTTTATTTATTTGTTGATTTTCACTTCTAGCATATGGTAATTTCTGAATAAATATTGAATGCATTAATCTACAAATATAATGGAGAGCTTTCAGCCTTTTTCATACCTGATTTATCTGCAACATATGATGCCTTTTATTGAACACCCACTGTGTGCCAGGCACTGTCTTAAGCACCAGAAAGACAGTAATAAGTGAAAAAGCACACTCCTTGTCATTTCAGAGCTTGCAGTCTAATGAAGAGACATATAATAAACTAATAAAAATGTATAATTATAAATCAGTATGGATGCCATGACAGAAATGATCAGGATAGTGATAAAACATGGCAGAGAGGGACGTATTTATCAGTTGGTCAGGGAAGTCAGTCTGATCAGATGACATTTCAGCTGAAGGACAAAGAATCAGTCATAAGAAGAGCTAGTAAAAAGCATTCCTTGCAGAAGGAATAGTAGGTGCTAAGACTTTGAGGGGTCAGAGAAGTCTGTGTGTTGGAGGAACTTAAGGTAAGTCAATGTCTCCAGAGCTCAGTCGAGAGGGAGAATTATAGCAAGGAAAGATAGCAGAGGGAAGTTTAGGTAGGCTCTGTTGGTGCCAAAAATAGATTTTATCCAGAGTGCTATGGTAAGTGACTGAAGGAAGGATTTTAATCAGGTTAGTTATGTAATCTGATTTACATTAGAGAAAGATTACTCTAGGTCAGTGCTTTTCAAGACAATAGTCACTACCCCAGGTAGCTATTGTAACTAATGCTACTGATAAACTGAATTTCCAATTTAATTTTAATTACTTTAAATCTGCATTTAAAAACATAATGAATTCAGTTAAGTATGTTTTGGCACATGAAGCTACTTTTTCCAACTATAAATTTTGTGAAATTTAAATATAGATCAGGTATTTCTGATAAAAATTTTAGCATCCAAGTTGAGATGTGCTCTAAGTGTAAAATACACATGAAATTTCAGAGATTTGCTATGAAAAAGAATACAAACTGCCTTATTAATGATTTTATATTGATTATTAATACATATTGAAATGATTATAATTTGGAGAAATTGGGCTAAATAAAATGTATTGTTTAATTTTACTTGCTTCTTTTTACTTTTTGTAATGTGGCTATTAGAATATTTAAAATTATTTGCATGGCTTATATTATATTTCCATTAGACTTGCATTGCACTAGATGCTGTGATGATAATAAATGGGAGGGAGACAAAGTAGCAGCAGAGAGACGGGTTAGGAATCTTTTGCAGTTGTCTAGGTGGGTGATAATGATATCTTTGATTAGGGAGTGGCAGTGGAAACGGAAAGAAGTGTAAAGAGTCTACAAATGTTTTGGAAGTAGAGTCATCATGACTTGCTGATGGACTAGATGGGGAAGGGAAGAATGAAAAACGACTCTCAAGATTTTGACTTGTGACTGGTATAGTTGGAAGACTGAGAAAAAAGTTGGGAGTTGAACATCTAGGGTATGGATTTGGACATGTTAGAACCTGTAAGGTATGCAGGTGGTTGGATATAAGAGCCTGGGGCACAGAGGAGAGTTTAACTGAAGATGTTAATCAGTACTTGTCAATATATCATTGGTATTTAAAACCTTAAGACTGTACACCAAAAACTATGCAACATCATTGAAAAAAATTAAAGAAGACCAACTAAAATGGAAAGATATCCTATGTTCATGAACTTGAAAACTTAAGTGTTAAAATGGCAATACACCTCAAATCAATCTGCAGACTCAATGAAATTTCTATTAAAATTCCAGGTGCCATTTTTGCAGAAATTGACAAACTGATCTTAAAGTTTTTATGGAGTTGCGTAGGATTCAGAATGACCAAAACAATGTTGAAAGCAAAACAAAACAATTAAGTTGAAGGACTTACACTTCCCAGTTCTAAAACTTACTACAAATCAGTGTAATACTGGTGTGAAGATACACATGCTAAATGAATGGAATAGACTTGAGAGTCCAGAAATAAACTGTTACATTCATGGTCAATTGATTTTTAACAAGAGTACCAAGACAATTCAATGGAGGAAAGAGTAGCCTTTTCAACAAATGGTACTGGGATAGCAGTATATCCATGTGCAAAAGAATACATTGAGGCCCCTACCTCACATCGTATATACAGATTAACTCAAAATGGATCAAAGACCTAAATGTAAGAGCTAAAGCTACAAAATTCTTAGAAGAAAACACAAGTATAAATCTTGGCGATTTTAGATTAGACAGTAGTTTCTTAGCTATGATACCCAAAGCATAAGTGACAAAATAAAAAATTGTTAAACTGAACAGCATCAAAATTAAAAACTTTTGTGCTTCAAGGGACACTATTAAGGATGTAAAAAGATAACCCAGAGAATGGGGGGAAAGTTTTGCAAATTATATATGTTATAAGGAACTCTTATAACAAAACAATAAAAAGACAACCCAATTAAAAAAATAGACAGAAGACTTGATTTTCTAAAGAATGTATAAATAGCTAATATGCACATGGAAAGATGCTTAACATCAGTAGTCAGTAGGGAAGCAAATTAAAATGCAATGATATGCCACCAGGTATCTCACTAGGATGGCTATGATAAAAAGGATGGATAGTAACAACTGCTGGTGACGATGTGGAGAAATTGGAACACTCATGCATTACTGGTGGGAGTGTCAGATTGTATAGACCCTTTGGAAAACAGTTTGGCAAACTCCTCAAAAGTTAAACATAGTTATCTTAATGTTATACAAAGCAATTCAACTCCTAGATTCATGCTGAAGACAAATTAAAACACAAATATGTACACACAAAAACTTGTGCATAAATGTTTATAGTAGCATTGTTCATAATAGCCCAAAGGTGGAAACACCCAAATGCCCATCAATTGATCAAAGAATAAACAAAATGTGACATACATTGAATACAATAGAGTATTATTCAACCATAAAAGGGAATTAAGTACTGATACATGCATGCTACAACATGAATAAATCTTAAAAACATTATATACTAAGTGAAAGAAGTCAATGCAAGAGGCCACAGAATATATTATTCCATTTATATGAAATGTACAGAGTAGAGACAGAAAGCAGATTGGTGTTTGCCAGGGCCTAGGGAGAGGAAAGAATAGAGAATGACTGGTAATGGGTATGGAATTTTTCTTGGGTGATAAAAATGTTCTGGAATTAAATAGAGATGGTGTTTTATAATATCATGAATATACTAAAAAATCACCAAATTACACTTCCAAAGGGTAACTTTTATGATCTTTAAATTATATCTCAATTAAAAGAAAACCTTAGTACAGAGTTAAATCACTTTGAGGGAGAGTATATGAAAGAAGGGAAAGAGAAGCAGTAGAAGAAGGACCCTGCAAAGGAGCCCAAGAAGGAGAGGCCAAAGAAGTAGAAAGAATCTAGAGACTCTTTCGAACTGAGAGAAAAGAGTACTTTTGTCGGAGTGGTAGGAATTGGGAAGCCTGACTGGAGTGGGTTGAGGAGATGAGACGTGAGTAAATGGGGACAGAGTGTGTAGATAACTCTTCTGAAAAGTTGGAGGAGAGTGTAGGGCAAAGGAGTGTGTGCTTTTTTTTTTGTTTTTTAAAAACAATACATAACATTCAAAGGGGATGCTTTTTTTTGATGGTAGATATTAGAGCATTTTTGTTTGCTAGTGGGAATGACCCAGAAGTAAGACCCAAGAAGTAAGGTAAGACCAAGAAGAAGATACAGATGACAAAGTACAGAAAGGCAGGAGAGAGAGGTAGGACATGCTTGAGAAAGTATTGTGAGGTGGGACTCCCACAGAGGAGTAGGGGTATCTTATCCACTGTAACTGAAAGGTAAAGAAGCTGGTGCAGACAAGAAGGGTGTATTGATTTGGTGGGGAATGTAGGGAAGCTCCAGTTTGATGAAGTGATAGCATCAGCCGATGGTAGGGTAGGAAGCAGAGGGAGGGGCAGAAAAACAGGAAAAGGTATACAAAGACTATTTGAGGAAATGGGAATGTGAGCTTAGTAGAGAAATATATTCAAAATATTTATGAAATTTCCCTTTTCATAAATCAACAACAGTTACATGAATTTTCTAAAATGCATGTTTTATCCAACCACTGTACTGCTAAAATCCCCATTACCCAGCTTCTTAGCAAGCTGTAGAGTTTCCTTCATGATCTGCCATCTGCCTTTATGTCTGTTCTCTCCTTCTCCTTCTATGCACTGAGGTATGTAGTCCTGCTGAACAACTCAGGTTCCTAGAATGCAGCAAGCCCTTTCATGTCTCCGTAGCGTTACACATGTTCCCCTCTACATGGAAGGCTCTTTGGGTTCCCCGTTGCCAGTCTAACTCTACTTACAAGAACTAGCTATCGCGTCTCCTTGAAAGCCTTCACTAAGCCCACAGGTAGAAGGTACTTACTAAATATGTGTTGAAAAACTGGAGATACTTAGTATGAGCCTTATTGAATGAATGAACTCTTTGAACACAGAATAGTTATCCAGAGAGTCTGGGCTGTATGTGCAAAATGCCAAGGACTTTAAAATTTACTCATGGCTTTCTTGGTTTATTTACTCATCTGCAGAATGGAGTCAATAAACATTATCTCAATTCCCTTTGCAGAGTCTAAAAAGTGGGTTTTAAATGTCTAATATACTCATCAATAAATGATCATTTAAAAATAGTACTTAAGTGAAGATTTGCATGTAGCAAAACATGCCTGAGAGATTGCTTTCATTGCAGGGATTGCAAGGACACCTGCTGTATTTAAAATGCTGCATTTTCTTGGCATACCATTTAAGACAAATTACAAAAACCTGTAACTGAAGCCTGTTTTTCCAAAAGGTAATTTCCTGGTTTGGACCTGTGGGTAGTGAGTGGAAGAACACATTTGGTATAGAAGGAAAAAATATATATATATTCCGATCTACTCTACATATTTTCCATTAAGGTCTCCAGCTGCCTGAACATTAAGGAGCTGTGCCAGTAAGGAGGACAAGACCTGGTAACTGGTTAAAAGAAGCTAACAGAGCTCATGATAAGGCTTGCCAGCCTAGAGGACAAACTGCCAGTTGTCTATAGAACAGACAGGACTTGTGGAAGCATAGTGTGTTAAGTGTAGGCCCCTGAGCTTGGAAAAAGGGGCTTTCCTATTAGGCAGGAACCAAGAGAAGCATAAAGAGATCATAGTTTATAAATATGCAACAGACACCTCTGTTTGGAATGAGGCACAACACTTATTGTGGAATTGTCGTTGTGTGGCTTGCTTTTTTCAATAAATTCCCTCAAAAATTTTTATATAGATTGAATATTTGTAAATAGTGTTTTATTATTGATTTACATTATTATGTTAGTAATGCGTTAATCTTCAGTTTTGCTTGCCAAAAATTTTCTAATTCTTGCTTAAATTAAAAAAAACTAATTGTATAGCTTGGAGTTCCAAATTTAGAATGAGAATCTTTTTGTGAGGCTAAATTGTTTTGTAATGAAATCAATCATTCATTAAGTTGCCTTTTAAAATACAGACTTATTTAAAATCTAGTGGGTTTTCTTAATTGCACAGAGACATTCTTGTAGTTCATAAGAAGTTATCTTCTCTGCAAATGAAATTATTTTTAAATTTAAATTTATTTATGTCTTGCTTTTCTGCAAAAGAATTGAGGTGGCTTCCTACAAACTGTATTCATTTATTCATTCATTCTTTTCTATAACTATTTGTGGAATTATTGGACATGTAAAATAAAACAATAAAGTAAAACAGAAGTGAAGAGGCAGGGCTGGGTGTGGTAACCTTATGCCTGTAACCCCAGTACTCTGGGAGGCTGAGGCAGGCAGATCGCTTGAGCCCAGGAGTTCCAGACAAGCCTGGGCAACGTGGTGAAACCTCATGTCTACAAAAAAAATACAAGAATTAGCCAGGTATAGTGGTGCATGCCTGTACTCCCAGTACTTGAGAGGCTGGGACTGGAGGATCTCTTGAGACTGGGAGGTTGAGGCTGCAGTGAGCCGTGATCATACCACTGCACTCCAGCCTGGGTGACAGAGTGAGAACCTGTCTCAAAAAAAAAAAAAAAAAAAAAAAAAAAAAAAAAAGAAAAGAAAAAAGAACTGAAGAGGCAGGACCAAGAGAAAAAAAGTAAGATAAAACCAAGACATGGAGAATGAAAAATCCCCAAACCTAAATATTGACCTAATAATAGGATTAAGCACATGTAAACACCCCATTAGGGGAAAAAGTGAAATATGATCACTTAGACAGTTTTGTTATCTTCAAGGATTAAGAAACATTGTTATTCATACACATTCCTTTAGAGGTGAGTAAAAAACAATGTCTCATATTTTATAATAGCAAATATAGTAGCTTCCTTTCTCTGTGATCTCACTTCTCATCAGGGTTTAACTGGGTGGGCTTAGCAGAGTTTAGCTTGGATCTTGAGTCTGGATCCCTTTCCTACATTTTCAGATCCATGTTGAGATTTCAACATAAATACTCATACTTTTACTAATGGATTCAGCATCTTCCCCAGAGAGGTCATTTCCTCTGTATATTCTCTTAATCAACAAACCTTGAAGCTTTCATATTTTCTTCATCTTTCCTTTCCCCACATCTACTAAATTTTGTGCGTTCTACTTGAGTGGTGCCTTTGCTCTCTGTTGGTGCCCTTCCATTTCTGTTGCTGTTGTCCCAGCTCAGAGCTTTTCTCTTGCCTGATTTATCTTAATAACTTATTTAATAGCATCAGTTCTTCCAGCGTCAACCCCCACCTTAGTCATTGTAAATACTCTTGCCAGAATTCTCGCAAACTCTAATCACTCCCTTTCCCTACACAATACAATCCTAACTTCTTGGAATAACTTTAAAAGCTTTTAATGATCTGGCCACCAACTACTTCCCAGCATAATTTTCCATTTCCTTTATAGGTAATGGCTACCATCATAGGTAGCCATTCTCTGAAACAGTCCTTGTACTTTCTCTCCTTTGTATCATCACTCATACCATTCCCTCCATCTAGAATGCTTTTGCTCCTTCTATTCTTCCTGTTTCAATTGAATCCATCAAATCTGTACTGAGCGTTTGCTACATGCCGAAGAATTGTGCCAACTACTGTGGTTCCAAAGATGAGGATAATTATCCTTTCCCTCAAAGATCTCACAGACTTACGTAGAAGAATTGGTAAGTTGAAGTTGACATATTACTTCCTCTATAAAGTTTTCCTAATTTTCAAGTTTAAATTAATTTTTCTTTTTTATATGCTTTTTTTTTTTTTTAAAATAACCCTTACTCGTACTTTTCAAATAGAATGTATGGACGTTTTAAATATAAATTATTTCATATGCCCCATTTTATTATAAGCTTCTATGGCATCATGTTATCTGGGTCCTTAGGTCTTTAGGCATGCCACATTATAACTGTCACATAGTAGGTATTCTACATGGTCAGCGTGCTGAGATGGCCCATAGATCATGAGAGGTAGGTATCACTGTCAAAGCAGTCACACTCAGTTGTACTTTTAGGGTCTTGTTTTAAAAGCTGCTTTTAGGTCTTATTTTAAAAGTTTAGGTGCACATAAGGTTCCAACAAAGGCTAAATGTTTTTAAACTTTTAAGTGACGTGTGTAAGCACACATGGAGTTCAGCCTTTGAAGTCAGCAGGAACTCCACACAGCATGTAGAGAAGAGCCTGGAACACTTAGGACAGGGATAGTAGTGTGGCCTTTAGGGCAGGGCTCCCTAAAGGATAAAGGAGCTGAAGGTCAGCCTTTGAACTGATTTGAAGAAAACTTGTGTCTATGTTAGAGGTGATTGCTTTTGAAATTTGATATAATTCTGGCTAATCCATTGTGAAAACGGCTACTGGTTAAGTAGTTGAGGAATACTCTGCTTCTTGCCCCTCCGTGATTGCTTTATTTCACTAAAAAATTGTATTTTAATATGACTGTTCAGGCTTGAAACCTCATATATTTGGGATATGAAGTCACATCTGCGATAGTCTCCAGTAGGCTGCATCCCTGGTTTATCCAGTCCATGATTCTTCTGCTAATAGCCAAGTGGCATGCCATGGGGAGACGCAGGACACATTGTTTTTCTTTCAGATATTAACTCTATGCTAAGGTTGGAGGCACCCAAACTAGTTTTTGTGTATAGTATTGTCACTCATAAATTTTTCCATACCTCCTTTGGATCTACTTTTATTTAAATATAATCTCTTCGTGGAATAATATTTATTATTCATCATATTTATTATCCACTTTGGACATTTTTAATAGGTTCCAAACTCACATGAACTGAGTGTCAAAAACATCCCCATCATCCAAGTATTTGGCATTTGTGGGTTTTACTTCAGTGGTACCTTTGGTCATGTATCACATATATAGGTTCTGTATTTACCATAACCTACCGTATTTTACCCATCAAAGATGTCACAAACTTAAGATGCAGCATTATTTTATATACAGCTAAGAAAGAAAAAGAAAATCATTGTTAATTAAACTAAGATACTTTCTTATCACTTAACATTTTTGTTTTATAGTTAGTGGAAAAGCTCTTGGGTTGTAGAAAGATTTGTATCATATGCCACTCTTATGGGTATACACACTGTAAGATATAAACGAAATAAATTGGTAAACTACTTCACATTGAGTCCAACTCTTTATAAATCTTCCTTCAGCTCACAATTGTTATCTGTGTTTTTCTACCCATTGTCATCCCCCATGCTACTAAGAATATTGGTGGTGAAGCATTTCTCAAAAGGATGCTTCTTGCTTGAGTGAGTGTTATTTTCTAAGAGACAGGATCTCTTGGGGTAATCAGTTTGGGAATTCTTTGGTCAAGCCCTGGGTCCTACCCTCCCTGATAAGGGTGACAAGAGGTGTCCCGCACACAGCTCCTGGCATGCCAGGCATTCATCTTCTCTGTGGTCTGCTCAGGCCAAGAGGCAGAAACTGAACTGCCCTCAAATACTTGGTACCCAGCCAAGTGATTTTTCCTGTTTTCAACCTTGACACTGCAATCTGCGCATTGCGTGAATAAGTGGAAATTTTTGAGCAAGAAATAGCTTCATGCCAGTTCTATTTGAAATGTTCAAACCACCTATTTAATGGCATCTTCACAGCCATGCATAATTGAGTTAGAGATGTCACAGCTTAGACAATTTTTCAGGCAGGAAGAAAGGAGAATTGACTGTCTTCTAAGTTAGTACCTTCTGGCAACTCTGGCTTGTTCTATCCAGCAGGGATGAACCTCTCTATTGAAAAACTTAATTTTTGGTGTACCCTTGTACATTCATTGAGCATTTGTGGTGTGAGAAGGAACAAAAGATGCTTCTGGTGTCCTTTGTACAATTTCTTTTTTTCTTTTTTCTTTTTTCCGTTCTTTTTTTTTTTTTTTTTTTTTTTTTTTTTTTTTTTTGTGAGATGGAGTATTACGCTGTCACCCAGGCTGGAGTGCAGTGGTGCAGTCTCGGCTCACTGCAACCTCTGCCTCCTGGGTTCAAGCAATTCTCCTGCCTCAGCCTCTGCAGTAGCTGGGATTACAGGCATGCGCCACCACGCCCAGCTGATTTTGTATTTTTAGTAGAGACAGGGTTTCTCCATGTTGGTCAGGCTGGTCTCGAACTCCTGACCTCAGGTGATCCACCTGCCTCAGTCTCCCAAAGTGCTGGGATTATAGGCATGAGCCACCGCGCCTGGCCTGTACAATTTCTTAAACTACAATTGCAGAGCTAATTGTTCTTGCATGTGCTTTTATAAGGCTGTGTATCTAAACATCATGTGTTTGGTTTTTTTGGAGAAACCCATTTTATGAATGCTTTTGGATACAAATAATTGCTTTCCACTCTGAATTAAGGTATGTGAAAACACCTGGCACAGAGCCCAAGCGCTGTTTCCTTTGCCCTCGCCATCTAGTGCTGCCCTCCCCATGCCTGAGGAGCTGTGGGCTGCTTGCTTACAGCTCAGCCACATAGGATCTTAGCAGAGTTCAAATTTCCCCAAGATCTCCAGTGTGTGATTTTCAGTCTCGCTCGAGTGTGTCTCTCCAGAAGCATTTCCTCATAAGGAAAGAAGGTAGTTATATCTGTCAGTTACAATTAGCTGTAGAATTGTGCTGTTTTACCCTAGAATTCCTCTTCTCTAGTTATACTAACCAGGTTTTTCCTGTACTAATATCCATATAGAAACTTAAGCTCTTGACCTGAATTTTTCTGGCTGTTCATTTCTCCTTTTTCCACTTACTTAATTACAAATGGATTCGTATCATGAAGGGTAATCATTAGTTCTCACTGACAGATGATGCTGAGTTATAGCTGCTAAAATATTTCACTGCCCTGCCTTATTGTTATTGTTTGAAAATGTGAAGTAATGCTTATAGGCAATCATGCTACCTCAGGACAGAAATTGAATCCTGACCAATGACTTTGAGTTTAATTTAACCTTCATCTAGTTAAAAGTGGAGACTGATAACTTTTACATGAACGCAAGATAATTTTTAGATTAGGGAAGTTCTGACGATTCCTATAATTTTAATTACAGTAGCTCATATCTGACCCTCAGTTTTCTTCTCTAATCATTTGGGTTGTAAAGCTATAGTTAGGCTCATTAGACGAAGTGCAGAAGTGCAGATATAGTGTCTAGGAAGACATAAATGTCCACTGAAGAACTAGCCATGGAAGAACTCTCCTTGCTCAGGGAAGAACTAGTCTTAACTAGGTCTGATGGCTTGCTTCAGGACCTACTTAAACACTAGCACGTCTGCTATTACATTTTCCATTATTCTGAAAAAATGATTAAATAACAATAGCTGTTTGACACGAATTGCCTTTTATATTCCTTACTGATTTAAAGTAAAATTGGGGTAACATATAATTTTTATAGACTCTCACTCTGTTCTCATTAAGAAGGCATTACTGAAGATAAATTTTAGGTGAGACCAATTACAAACTAACGCGGTCTAGCTGAAGACCAGGAGTCTTTTACTCAGTTAAAAGCCTCTGCAGCCTGGGTGAGACTCATCTCAGAGTGAGACTCCATCTCAAAAAAAGAAAAACCTCTGAAGTCTCTCATGCACTATTCTGTGTTCTGTAAAAGGTTGGCCCTAATTCCCTGAAATAAAAAGTGAGGAACTGATCTTCAGTAAGAGTCTTTCGAATGCTTATTATATGCCTATCACTTTGCAAATTAGATTACGTATCAAAGGAGGTTTAGAGTGGTTCTCGAGCTCACAATTATATACTTCTGGGGAAAGATAAGACATGAAACAATAAGAAAACAGCATAAGGCTAGAAAAATAAGATGCTAAACTGAACACAGTCAGGTACCCAAACTGCCTGTATTTGTAATGTGAAGTCCACAGGGAAATAATCTGTGTTGAAAGGTAGTACCCAGGAAGAGTTTTTGAAAGAAGTATCATTTGAGATGGGCCCCAGAGCACGACAGAAGTTGAGAAGACAGAGAAAAAGGTGGAAGGTGTGTCTGGAGAAAGAATGGCACGAATAAACACTTGAAGACAAATTCTGGAGTTTTCAGGGAATAACTTGGGCAGAGGGTTGACTAAAGAGGCTAAAGAGGCAAGATGTGCTGAAGAGGCAAGATTCCAAAAGATCTCAAATGGTAAAAATCAAAAGTTTGCAATGGACATTGTCAGAAGTATTGGGCTAGAGAGGGAGGTCAGGAAGGGATCAGTACATGTTGTCGAGAGACAAGTGACATGATGTGCAATTATGTATGTGCTCACCACTCTATACTCAATGCCCAGAGCCCCAGGATACAGAGGGTGTTATTTTGGCAACTCACATTCCACCGGGAGCATTGCTGTCAGGGACCTGATTTTTCAAAACACGAAACAACTCTTTATAAAGTTCCCAACAAAACAAAGTATAGTCTTCTCTCAATTTACATGATAGTTGCATTTCCAGAAAATTCAATGCATTGCCTAAATCTTTGGTGTTTCTGGATAAAACAGGATTAGGCTCCAGCCCAGATAATTTCACCTACATGAATGTGCAGCAAAAGACTGAAAAATCATGCAGGATATGGGATCATTGTTCAGTGCATAGGATTCTCCCAAGAACTGTGGGATGTTTAACATTCCTGGTCCTATGAACACCATGAAACATCCTCACAAATTTTTTAATTGGTCACCTTCCCTCTAGTAACTATTGCCTTATTTCTATATTAGTGACCATGTAAGTTATATATCCTAATTTGCCTTTTTTGGTTAAAATTTTAGTTGTTGCTTTATTTTTTTTTTTACTTGCTAAATAGAATATTTAAAATGTATTTTCTCTGGAAAGTTAGATTATGTGGGTTTAAGAGGTAGTAAATTATTTCTTTATTGGTGACTATATAAGTTACATATCCTAATTTCTCTTTTTCTATTAAAATTTTAGTTGTCGTCTTGTTTTTATTTGCTAAATAGAATATTCAAAGTGTATTTTTCTCTAGAAAGATAGATTCAGTGGGTTAAGAGGTAGTAAATGTTTTTTTTCAATTTAGCCAACAATTGCTAAGCCCCTACTGACTGCTGGGCTCCACGCAGACAAGCTATGGCCATTGAGCTCACATAGCTGGCTGATAACCCATCAGGAAAGGAATGTGATAAAGTGTGTAGGGAGAATTTGAGAGATGACAAAGCATTGTAGAGGGTTGAGGGAAGATCAGGGAAAATGACAGAGATCATCACATTTGAGTTAGAGCTTAAAGAATAATTTTAACAGGATTTAAGAGTGTACTTCTTTATAACAGAAAGTTGAATTTGAAGTGACTCTCAAATCCTATTAATTATATAGACTTTGCAATGAATTACCAAATGCCTAATATATTTCGAGATGAAGAAGCTTCTTTGTTATCTCCCACCCCAAAATAGTTTTTCCTTTTTTTTCTTTCTGCAGTTCTCTATCATTTGTTTTTTCATATTTAGATCTGGTCTTTATGAGGATAGACTTTATGAGGATAGAAACTATGCCACATACTTTACTGGATCTCCTGTAGTGCTAGGCATATTGGGCTTCAGATATTGTCAAAATAATGTATGTAGGAATGAATAAGCTATTCTTAGGTGCAAATTGTTTGTTTATTTTTCTGTTAGCATTTCCTAGGAAAGTGAAGTCAAGATATTAGTAATGAAGACACCAAGAGTATGCCCCTGCTAGTCTGTCAGCATGCTGGCCAGACCCCAGTTGTGCTCTGTCTCAGTCCACAGAATCACATTGTTTTTCTCCTAGTCCCTATCTGTAGGTAAGAGAAAATACGGAAAGTTGATGTCTGCCCTGGAAGTTATAGAAATTTCCACTCAGAAGGTCCTTCTTTCTGAAGAACTGTTTTTTTTTTTTTTTTTTTTTAATTCAGGTCCAATTTGGACAAGATATTCTTTTGCTTTTTCGAGTTAATTGAAGAGCAAGATAACAAGTGTACTTTTCAAGGGTTCAGATCAAACTTGATAAAATTTGTAAAACCGGGTTATGAACTGTAAAGTATTACAGAAATTATTATTATTTTGTTGTTATTAAGACAGAAGGAGGAGCAGAATCATCCCATAATTACTCTTGGGGTCTGAGTCTTGTGTTTGATTAGCTTTAACTCACATTTTATTATTGTAGTTATCAGATGGATTTGGATATTTGGAAGATATAAAAGTGTCTATTCTTTAAGAAGTCAAGTTGAATCATATAAGATAAAGAGATCTTGAAAGGAGCTTCACTAGCTGTGAAGTTATCCAATCTCTGTAAGTAGCACATTTCTCATCAGAAAAATGATCTGTATTTCCCAGGGTGTTGAAGAGTTCCTTTAGTGGGTTTGAAGGGTACAGCATGGTGCCTGGCCTGTAGTAGGTGGTCCATAAATGTTAGCTATAAAATATTACTATTATTTAAAACGTTATTTAAAACCCTGAATTCAGCAGACATTTATTGAACACCTACTGTGTGTCAGGCACTGTTTTAAGAGCTAGAAAAAAAGCTGTAAAGCAAACACAGACTCCTGTGTTTGAGGAACTCACGTTTTAACTGGGGAGATGGATAAACAATACTCAAAGTAAACACGTAAATTATGTGGCAGATTACAAGATTATTAGGGCCACGGACCGAAGGAAAGGCAAAGCAGGGTAAGGGGGATCAGGCATGTCCAGGAAGAGGAGGTGAGATGTAAGCAAGGACTTGAGGGAGGTGACAGCTCGTGTTTTCATCTCCTTAGTCAAGAGTTGACGTTTCAAATGGCAAGATAAATGACTGTGAAAATGCCTGATGTTCTTAACTGTTAGACTTAAAACATATGAAAAAACTGTACGCTTTTTCTTTTCTCATTCTCCGCAAAGTAAGAAAATACTGTCCCTTTCTTTTTCCCCTCAGTGACAATAAAATAAGTATCCCTGATGATATTATCAAATCTTTTTTAGAAGCTGTTTTCTTTACTTCCTAATGGATTAACTCTAATCCAAACCAGAAGCACCTTTTGAGTCTTTTCTGATACGACATTATTATAGTGAGTGGTTTCTATTTTTCTTGTAAGTGTCACTCGAACACAGGAAAGGAATGTGAGAAGGCCTCTTGCCACAGCTGAAGTATGTATTAGAGTACATTATTTAGTAAATGGTAGACCGTTATTTCCTTGAAACTCATTTGAACATTTATTGTAATGTGAACTACGTTTTTTCAATTCCTAATTAGAGATGGTAGTTTTTCTGTATTTTAAAATTGGATATCACATCCCTGTACATATATACAAACACACATAAATTTCTCAGATATTAAAATGGGATGTCATTAATATGTGTATATATATGCATCTATATATACATATGTGTATATGTGTAGATGTACACATATGCATAGTTTAGTTGATTAGGTTATCTCTTAATTTCTTAATTAATTCAAAGAATTGGGGAAACCAGCATTTTTTACAGTTAAATATTCCTTGAAATTAATTAATTATAGCATTGGTGCAAGTTAAAATAATTCAGTGTTTTGGTAGTGATAGTATCTGTGATAGTTCTTAGGCTTAGATGTTGCAGTGAGAAAGTATCCAGTGGTAGAGTTTATGAAATTGGATTTTTATCACATATTTGAGACTATTATGCTTTTATCATCAAAATATAATATTCATATAGTTCATTACATGGCAAATGCACATGGATGATTAGTGAGCCTGGATTAGTGTAGCCTTGCTAGTCAACCACTTAAAAAAATAATGTCAACTTTTATTTTAGATTCAGGGGGCATATATGAAGTTTGTTACATGGGTAGATTGCATGATGCTGAGGTTTGGAGTATGAATGATCCTGTCACCCAGGTAGTGAGCATAGTACCCATAGTATCCAGTAGGTCATTTTTCAGGACATGATTTTGTTTCTTTTTAATGGCTGCATAGTATTCCACGGTGTATAGCTGTCATATTTTCTTTATCCAATTTACTGTTGATGGGCACCTAGGTTGATTCCATGTCTTTGTTATTGTGAATAGTGCTGTGATGAACATATGAGTGCATGTGTCCTTTTGGTAGAGCAATTTATTTTCCTTTGGTTATATGCCCAGTAATGGGATTGCTGGGCCGAATGGTAGTTCTGTTTTAAGTTCTTTGAGAAATATCCAAACTGCTTTCCACAGTGGCTGAACTAATTTACATTCCCACCAGCAGCGTGTAAGCCTTCCCTTTCCTCTGCAGCCTTGCCAGCATCTTACTCAGCCACTTCTAGAGTTCATTATTACTTTGTCTGAATGTTTGTACCAAAGTTACTTAAAAAGCCAGTATTATTTCATTGAAATCATTGTGCTGTTGTACCTTTTTTTCTTAGTTGTCTTTTTAAGATGAGTTGGAATATAGTATGTAAGAATGACACATAAGTTAGGTTTGGCATCTGAAGGAGTAAACCAAATATTTACTGGCAATAGAGTGTGCCACAGTGTTTGAGAGCATTGGAATGAGCCCGAATACCTGGGTTCAAATCTTGCCTTGCCACTTACAACCTTGGGGAAGTTAATTAGCCTTCTAGAATTTACTTTCCTCATCTGTGAAAGTATAAAAATAGTAGTGCCTACCTTACTGCATTGTGTTAAGAATTAAATGAGTTGTTGGTAAAGCACTTAGTACAGTGTTTATTAAGTAGATATAAATAAATACCCCAGCAAGTCTAAGAAAAGAGTTATCTCTTTTGTCTTTTCTTTTTCTTTTTTTTGAGATGGAGTCTTGCTCTGTCACCAGGCTGGAGTGCAGTGGTGTGATCTGGGCTCACTGCAGCCTCCGCCTCCTGGGTTCAAGTGATTCTCATGCCTCAGCCTCCCAAGTAGCTGGGACTACAGGCACGGGCCACTGTGCCCAGCTAATTTTTGCATTTTTAGTAGAGATGGGGTTTCACCATGTTGGCCAGGATGATCTTGATCTCTTGACCTTGTGATCTGCCCCCCTCGGCCTCCCGAAGTGCTGGGATTACAGGCGTGAGCCACTGCGCCCCGCCAAAAAGAGTTGTCTTTTAAAGATACATACTTATGTATTTATTGATGAAATGATGGGACATCTTAGATTTGTTTGAAAGTAATCTGGTCAGAGAGTGGGGCATGAAGTGGTGGGAGAGTAGATGGATCAAGATGGCCCATGGGCTGATAACCATTGCACTGGAATATAGGATTTATTATACTACTAGGCCTCATTTATGTAAGCCTTGTAATTTTCCAAATAAAAAGTCAAAACGAAATAAAGGACAGTTCACTTCTTCCAATGTTCTTTCCTTTTTTTTTCTTGTCTTTTTCTCCCCTAAATCTGGCATATCATTCCTGTATTTTGGGTTATAGTTCAACTGCTACCTGTTGTGAAGCCTCCTTGATAACCCCAGCCACATCTCATCTCTTCTCTTCTCCTCATGCAGCCCCCTGGACTCTTCTTGAGCACCTGTACATGTTGTGGCTTTGTATTTATTCCTGAGCATCCTTTCCTTCTTCCAGGCTAACCTCCAAGTGGATTAGGATAATCTTAGTGACTTTCAGGGCAGACACCTTGCACACAGTAGGTGCCCATCAAACCTTTGTTGAACAAATGACATCTGTTGACTATAATCTAGAAAGAGCAAAAACAATTATTTTGTGTGTCACAGTTATTACTAAAGAACCATGTTTTGGGATGAAAAGTTGTTATTCAAATTTTTTAGTGGTACTTTGAAATAGGAATACCTGTGACTTTATATTAAAATGTTTTTGCTGTTTGGGGGCATATTTAAAAATTCTTTTCAAGGACTTCATTTAGAAAGTTAATGTTGTTCCAAGCTATTAGCAAAATTACAAATATGTCCTTCTAATTCTGGCATGTTGAGAATCTGAACATGTGAAATACTTGTGTTCTATTTTATGGTTATGGAAAGTAATATTTTTTCATCTGTGGGCCCACATTATTTTTTCTATTTACTCACTTAAATGATGCAGAGAAGAGCCTAGTATGAAACTGGAAAAAGTTAACATTGAAAACCTAAATCACAGAACTTTGTTTTGCTTTAGGATACTTCCTGAAACCATGGGAATAAATTATAATTTTAGCCATTCTCCCTTCCCTCATAACATAGGTAAGCTTTTCTTTAGGCGTGTTCTTAAAACACCTGTAAAACACCTGTTGGTAAGTTAAGGAATATTTTAAACCCAAGAATTTTATGTCTGTTAAACATATTCTTAAATGAAATAATTTTATAAAGCAAAGACTATTTTAGAGCAAAGAATTCTCCTTAACCTCTCATTTAGATGTTTTGCAAGTTTACTTGTTTATAAGTTGAACTTATCTAAGGTGAGTACTTCATTTTAGTCTCTTCTCCACAATAAATCATTTTTGTTGAACTTCAACAAAAGTCAAGTAGTGAAATTGGGCTACCTTGAGTTTCACTTTGACCTCCTTTCTATTTCCATCCTCAATGGAGGTGCTAATTATAAGTGAAATAGTTTAAAACTGATACTAAGAGCAAAAAGTGCCAAAGAATATAGGTAATCTATAAACTAAGTAATCGAATTCCTCAAAACATCAAGAATGGGGTTATATTGCCTGAAGGCATTATTGCCATGACTTTCTCACTTGCAATGGAGAGTTAAAAAAAAAAAATCTGCTTTTGATTTTTCTCCACTTGCTGCTCTGTTACCAACCCAGTGGCATGTTCTCATTAACCCAATTCCTTGACCTTTGGCTATTACACTGAAGAATTCAAATTCACAAGATGTGAATTGCCTCATTCATATCTGCAAGGTTTGGATCATGGTTAGGACTTAGGCTGGTGTCTGATTATGAGCAGGCTGCAAGTGAGAGTGGGTGTTCCTTTGTGAAGATCTGTACTTGCTCAGCTGTGTTGCTTCGTTGACTCATTTAGAGTTTCTGTAGTACTTACGACAATGATTCTCAGCACTGTCGTTGTGGCCTATCATGCTGTCTTTGGCTGACAAATGTGATTTTGAGATAATTTAAAAGTAAAGTAAAATTTTTATTTAAAAACATAACACATGAAATTATTAAGAAAAATGAAAGAGTAGGTATTAAAGATAAGACTTCCAACTCCCCAAAAGGAAAATTACTAACAGCTTGTTGAAGCTTTAATGAAATTAGTTTTAACATGGATTGAAAAAAAAAGATGTGAGATCATTTCTCCCTGTAGATCATAATTCCTGGGGAATAGGGACCTTGTTTCCTGTTCTGTTGTATCTCTCCATGGCAGTTAATAAGGTACTTTGTACAAATTGAATAATCAGAAAAAATTCCTTTCGTTTTTTTTTTAGAAATTTGGAAAAACTCAGATCTGTTGGGAAATTGGCTTTTTGGAAATTTATTCATAAAAGATTATTGTAACTGAAGCTTACCTCTCTCAGATACCAAGCATGTTTCTGTAGAAGGTTCTGCTGGACTACCTCTGTTTCCCTCATGAACTGGAGAGATTTGTGTTAAGTGACAGAGAGAAAGCAAGCCCTAATCTATTCCCTTCTTTTTCTGCATGGGTGTGAACTCAGATTGTTTGATTTATTACCCAGAGGAAAGCCAGGTGGCCACAACTTTATTTTCTTTTATATGGTATTTTTACATGAAAGGGCATACCATTAGTACTCTTAAGGAATAAGCATATCGTTTTAATCCCTAGTGGTACTTGGGTACTGTTGGGACCTTCATCAAGCAGATTCCAACTACTTCACTGAATGTATTTCTGACTTTTCCGGCTCAAGCTTTCTTTTTTTTTTTTGAATATATAAAACAAAACTATATGAAAAAATGGAAATAACCAGGGGGAATGAATGATCCATCTGATTAGATCCTTTGTCATTGTGGGAAATTATTACATTATTCCAACCTATAGAAATTTCCTAAAATCCCCACATGGAGTCCCCTGTCTTTTCTATCAGAGTATATATAGTTATGGAAGTGCACTTAATTTTATGGAACATCCTCATGATTCAATCTGCTGCTCCCAAATCAAAACTAATATGCTTTTGGCTTATGTACTAGTTTGAATCATTTATATTATTCTGCCCATACTCAGTAAAACTAACATATATTCAGGGTCTGCCATATGAAAGGTGCTGTTTTAGTTGTTCAAAGAAGCAAGGGCTGGAAGTAGTTAGAATGTTCTTCCTTTGCTATTGTTTTCAAATATCAAATCATCACAAGTTTGAGTGAAAAATAATTTAATGTATTTAGTAGCTATGTTTTAAAAGTCTAGGGTTCTTTTTGTTATTGCTCAGAGAGAAGAATTAAAAATTATATGATGTACTTTGATTAGTGCTGTCTACTGAAAATCTACACCACTTTAGATTATTTTGAATATTTGAAAGCATGAAAGTGTTTGCAGTTGAATGTTTCCAAGTAGTTGTCTTAATATTTTATCACTTAGGAGTCAGTTACAGATAATGGAAATAGTTCTAATTTAAGAACAAAATAGAATAATAAAAACGAAAGCATTTAGCATAAGGAATTCGGTGCTTACTAATCTAATCACTGGACTCTAGACTGGGCCTCCAAGAATAGCTTCCAGAAAGGCACAGTAGACTGAGTGCCAGGGGCGTTACTTCCATTGTTACTCCTAGGAAGCTGGGAACTGAAAAAGTCTGTATGCCAACTGCTGGTTTCAAATCACACCACAACCAGGAGTCACGAAGCAACTGTTGTCTTCTGGAATATTCTATTTTAGCTGTGATTCAGGGATCAGACTGCTACCAGCATTGTTAGCTTCAGAGCTGTCTGCTGCCTGTTAGATCTGCACTAGCAAGACAACACCTTGGGTGCTTCTTCTTTTGCAGTTAACTCTGAAT